>NC_081846.1:59572450-59881179 GCF_963259705.1 Myotis daubentonii
TCAACCAAATTCTCTAATGCTAATTAAAAATATTTAATTCTCAGATTAAAACTATTTAAATGCTCAGAATAATATCTTTATCTATATTGTATACAAGTAGGAAGAGGTTGAAACAACATTTAAATAAATTGTTTTAAGCAAAACCTGTCTTAGAAATTTAATTGACTATTTTTCTAAAAATACTAATATGGAATTTAAAAACAGTTCCATAGTTCCTTTGCATTATCCAATCATTTTTTTTAACTATCTCATACCTATCATACAACCTAGTTGATCAGTGTAGTCTTCACAGCATCTAACCTAAATCCCTCTAGCTACAGTTGAAAGTTTGAATTTAGTTTTACATACTTCCCTTTGTGATAAAAGGTATATAGTATAGAATGTAACTCTTCTGTATAGAGCTTTGGGAATGGAAAAAACACCAAAGGTAAAGGCCACATTCTGAAACTGAATTTGTCCTAAGCAAGGTGTCATATAAGCAAACATATAAGCTCATTACTTTAGAGTCTACTCCTCATTTTTTCTAGAAAGTCTTTATTATGCAAAGAAAAATTTAATGTTGGGCTTTTAGTTATCAGTATATCCAATGGCATACATACATTGTAACATCAAGGACCACATTCTTAGTCTATAGCTTTTCTCATGTCAGTTAAGTCTCAGTGTCTCTTGCTGGGGTTCATGTCCTAGCATCAAGAGGGTTCAGGAATCTGGAAAAGGCTGTGCGTAGATGACATAGGAATTCAGAGACATAGGAATAAATAGTCCGGAGACAAGTTATAATTTTGAAAGGCATTGGGAGTCAGAGGACCATCAGCTAAAGGAACTGAAGACTTCCTCCTTGTCTAGGACCCTTGCTTTTATTAACACAATTTGTTCTAAGGCAAGATGGAGATAATACACTTCAAAGGGTAAAGTTTCAAAGGGTACAGAAGCATTGTCAGTTTGGGGAATAGCCTACGGCTGTCAGGTGTTTGGCCAGTAGGAGGCAATAACATGTAGATTAAGACGCCCTTTAACTGTCTGGCAACCACAATCAGTTTCCTATTTAGGTTTGTGGAAATGTCTTTATCCATTCCCAACAGGCGACTACATGCGTGACTCAACCCTGTTGAGTCCCCAATTTTCATCAACCTTTTGATGAAACTCTTGAAATTATGACATGCTGGAATTGGTTCCCGGCATCTCTCAGTAGTTTTATACTTCATTCTTAGCAACTTCATCATTATTCTTGAAGTTGTTTTTTATTCTTCAGTTTTTTCTGTGCTTTCCTAAGGACAATAACCTCATTACACAATGAGAGGAAGTGATATGTATTGGTCTTGGTGATAAGTTGGTCATGGAAACTGGTCAAGGAAGAGGAATAAGGAAGAATGAAGAATCCAAGAGTATTCTGATTGGGAGGATGGCAATGCTATTAACAGCATTTGAATATCAGTAAGAGAACATATAAAGAAAGTAGTAAATAATAAAACAATATTCTATTTTACTTTGAAATTTGTTGCTGGATGGTTTGATAACCTTCATGAAAGAGTATTTTGGATGCTGTGGTGGAAAGAAATCCACATTTCAGGAGAGTATATTATGCCCAGATTTCAAAATCCCCAAAGACAGGCCACCAGGGAGCTGAGTCCCATGCAAAAGCAAAGAGTCTTTATTCAAGCTAGCTTGGTCCCTCTAGCCTCCTTACCGACACAGCGGCAGGAAGAGAGAGAGAGAGAGCCAGCCCCAAGAGAACAAAGATTATATAAGGCTAGTCATCTGGGTGGGCTTAGGTGAGTGGTGTGAGTGTCGTGGGTGACAATGATTGGTCGCTCTGGCCAGGGTCTTATTTCAGGGTCTTACAGCACACTGGTCAGGAAGTGACCAACACATTCCAAGGTTTGAGCCATCCCCTGCCATTACCTGATTGGTCAAGAGCGACGTATAGGGAGCATTCTGTGGCAGAGCCTAATTTGGACCTTAGCCGCTTTCCTGGAGCTTCATTGGTCCACTCAGGTGGTGGTTGGGGGAGTCAGGACATCTCTGGCATTCCTGTGGGCACTCCCAGTAGGGAGGTCAGGTTGAGGGCCCAGCTTTACAAGATGGAGGATAGTCAGTCCTGCTTTGTTCTTTCAAGTAACACTGGGTTAATGGTGAAATTTGTAACCGAGATGCTAGAGTAAAATTGTAAATGTTTGGTGATAAGGGGAAAACCAAAGATAAAGTTATGCCTTGAGAAGGAAAGGGAAGACATTTTCTAGGTCAGAGAAATATGCCAGGGTTTAAAGGCTCTAGGTAAGTGAAGGAAAATTTCATGCTAGTGCAACTTCCAATGAAAGAAGCATCACTTTCTTGAGTAAAGAAAAATTGAACAGCAAGGGAGAAAACTGAGGTGATGAAACAGTAAATAGTAAGTGGACTATTCTCTTGTTCAAGGTGTAGATTGTTTTACAGAGCCATAATTGGGAAAAATAATGAAATCTCTCTGTCTCTCTGTCTCTCTCTCTCTCTCTCTCTCTCTCTCTCTCTCTCTCTCTCACACACACACACACACACACACACACACACACACACAATGTAAAAAGAATCCCAAGAAGCAGTGAGAGAGCCTGGATCCATTTCATAGAATTATTTTACATTTATACTTTCAGAATACCCTAACTATTAGAATAGGGTCACTAATTCTAATTGCTACCTCCATTTATGGATGTTTGTTCTTACAATAAAATTTTAAACACTGCATCAGGAATAATGTTTCTGAAGCAATCTTGTGCCACCTTTGTAAAATTTATCTTTATGTTAAACTGAAATGTTTCCCTCTGTAACTCTTGTGCTAATATATCAGAAAAAAATCTATCTCATTAGGATCCTTGTCAAAAGCTATCACATCCTTCTTTCCTTTCAAGAGTGAAATACATTCTTTGTTAAATTATTTCTAATATCATTGAATTTCTTTCATTATCAATGAGGGAAAAATACCAATTTCAACTCAGAGAACACATATTTTTAGTAATAACTCTTAGCTCAAATAATAATATGAATTATTACAAATAAAAACCTATTTCTTGACTTCTTTTCTGTTTTGTACATATTTATATGAAACTTAGAGTCCCAGTGCATGAAATTCATGAACTGGAAAAGCGGGGGGGGCGGGTGGACAGCCCTCAGTCCAGCCTGTGCCCTCTCGCAGTCTGGGACCCCTCTCACCTTACCACCCATCTGCTCACTGCTCCTTACCACTCGGCTGGCTGCTCCTTAGTGCTGCCATGGAGGCGGGAGAGGTTCCCACCACCACCACCACTGTGCTTGCCAGCCATGAGCCTGGCTTCTGGCTGAGCGGCGTTCTCTCTGTGGGAGCACACTGACCACCAGAGGGCAGCTCCTGCATTGAGTGTCTGCCTGCTGGTGGTCAGTGCGCATCATAGCGACTGGTCATTCTGGCTGTTCCATTGTAACGGTCACTTAGGCTTTTGTTATATAGATTATTTTTTTCTCATGGAACTCTATTCAATCAATTTAGATGAACTCATATTAGCATTTCTGAAGACATGTCACAGAGGTAACATGGAAGCAAGGAATTAGAAATAAGATTTGCAAAAGATCACAAGAAAAATATTTAAATATTTTTATTATTTAGGATTTTTAATTCTGATGTTGTGATGAGATAGATTACATATTAATCTCCTATGAGTAAATTTCTCAGTGGGTTTTGAACACAAGTGGGTATTTCTTGTCCTCAGTACATATTTCTAGAAGTTAAGTAAATGATTGAAAAATTGCTTTTTATAATTGTTATCCTGGCTTTATCAGCTTTTCCACAATGTTATAGAGTAAGTCTACATTGTTTATGACCATTAACACTGTGATTGTCTATATTAATTGAAAAAAAAATATTCTTCATTAAGTTACACTGCTCACACCATGTCCAGAAAAGGTTTATTTACCTAAAGAATATGATAATGTTATTCTTTATAGATTGCTTTTTTATTGACCACCATTTAGATCCATTAGTTATTACTCTATGTGATAAAATGTAGGAACATTTTAGTATGTTATAGCACTGTTTTTCTTTGTGATTTACTGTTGCTCAGAAAATAACCCTGAGAATATAAATAAGAATAGTTAAATACAAATTATTTTTATAATATTAGCTTTGAAATCATTGCAGATGGCTTTAAAATGTTGGTAAAACTACAAAGCCATGTACTAGTTGAGTCAATAAAATAGCTGATATCAATATTCAGCCTATTTTCTACATTCAAGTTAATCTAAATATTAATGAAAATTGCAACAGAGAGAATTGCATTAGTTTCTGACAAGATTATAGACTGCAAAGGGAAATTTACAATCACTTGTCATAGCCAAGGCCAATTCAGAATCCAGACACCCTCTGTCTTGTCAATGGTTTTACCTTAGGCCACATGTACCCTTCCCACCTGCCACATTTGCAGTAGAAATCTTCAGAACAGATTTATTAATCCTTCAAAAGCTTCCACACTGATATAGACTACCTTATCAAAAATGTTCAGAACACTTTAAAAAAATTTAACCATTACTTACTAGAGTGAATTTTCCCTCTTTTCTTTCCCCTTCCCAAGTAGAGATGGGGAGTAAATGGGGAAGCCAATCTTTTATGCTTTCCTCTTCAAATAAAGATCAAATTAGTATACTCAGAAACTTTTAACTGCCTCTGAAAATAACATTAGGATTATAACTTACTTTTTGTTTCAGAAATACAAAAGTAATATGAATATTTTTTTTTGTAGAGTAATGCATATTTAAATGTCTATGGTTAATTCTAAATAATCTGTTATAGCAATTATAATTGTTCACTTCATTTACATTCTCTCATATTTTCATCTTTTTGATCATATTTCTTCTTTTTTTCATTTTTTATTTTTTATTTATTGCTTAAAGTATTACAAAGGGTATTACATATGTGTCCATTTCCCCCCCCCCGCCCTAGACAGTCCCCTAGCCTCCCCTATCCCCCAGTGTCTTATGTCCATTGGTTATGCTTATATGCATGCATATAAGTCCTTTAGTAGATCTCTTACGCCCCTACCTCCTGCCCCCAAATCCTCCCCGGCCTTCCCTCTGCAGTTTGACAATCTGTTTGAGGCAGCTCTGCCTCTGTATCTATTATTGTTCAAAAGTTTATAATGGTCTCTATTGTCCATGAATGAGTGAGATCATGTGGTATTTTTCCTTCATTGACTGGCTTATTTCACTTAGCATAATGCTCTCCAGTTCCATCCATGACGTTGCAAATGGTAAGAGTTCCCTCCTTTTTAGAGCAGCATAGTATTCCATCCTGCAGATGTACCACAGTTTTCTAATCCATTCATCTACTGATGGGCACCTAGGCTGTTTCCAGATCTTAGCTATGGTGAATTGTTCTGCTATGAACATACGGGTGCATATATCCTTTCTGATTGGTGTTTCTGGTTTCTTGGGATATATTCCTAGAAGTGGGATCACAGGGTCAAATGGGAGTTCCATTTTCAGTTTTTTTAAGGAAATTCCATACTGTCTTCCATAGTGGCTGCACCAGTCTGCATTCCCACCAGCAGTGCACAAGTGTTCCCTTTTCTCCACATCCTCTCCAGCACCTGTCGTTTGTTGATCCATTGATGATAGCCAGTCTGACAGGTGTGAGATGGTACCTCATTGTTGTTTTGATTTGCATCTCTCAGATGATTAGTGACTTTGAGCATGTTTTCATATGTCTCTTGGCTTTCTGAATGTCCTCTTTTGAAAGGTGTCTATTTAGGTCCTTTGCCCATTTTTTTGATTGGATTGTTTATCTTCCTTTTGTTAAGTTGTATTAGTTCCCTATAAATTTTGGAGATTAGGCCCTTATCAGATATGACATTGGCAAATATGTTTTCCCACACAGTGGGTTTTCTCATTGTTTTGTTGATGGTTTCTTTTGCTGTGCAGAAGCTTTTTATTGTGATGTAGTCCCATTTGTTCATTTTTTCTTTAGTTTCAAGTGCCCTAGGAGCTGTATCAGTGAAGAAATTGCTTCGGCATATGTCTGAGATTTTGTGGCCTTTGGATTCTTCTAGAATTTTTATGATTTCCTGTCGTACATTTAAGTCCTTTATCCATTTTGAGTTTATTTTTGTGTATGGTGTAAGTTGGTGGTCTAGTTTCATTTTCTTGCATATATCTGTCCAATTTTCCCAACACCATTTATTGAAGAGACTATCTTGGCTCCATTGTATGTTCTTGCCTCCTTTGTCAAATATTAATTGAGCATATTGGTTCGGGCCGATTTCTGGGCTCTCCATTCTATTCCATTGATCTATATGCCTATTCTTGTGCCAGTACCAGGCAGTTTTGAGAACAGTGGCTTTGTAATACAACTTGATATCTGGTATTGAGATCCCACCTACTTTGTTCTTTTTCAGGATTGCTGCAGCTATTCGGGGTCTTCTTTTATTCCAGATGAATTTTTGGAGAGTTCGTTCTAGATCTCTGAAGTATGCCGTTGGTATTTTAATGGGAAGTGCGTTGAATTTATAGATTGCTTTGGGTAGTATGGACATTATACTGATGTTGATTCTACCAATCCATGAACACGGTATGTTCTTCCATCTGTTTATGTCTTCCTCTATATCATTTTTCAACGTCCTGTAGTTTTCTGAGTAGAGGTCTTTTACCTCTTTAGTTAAGTTTATTCCTATGTAGCTTAATTTTTTTGGTGCGATGGTAAACGGGATTGTTTTTATAATCTCTCTTTCTGAAAGTTCACTATTGGTGTATAGAAATGCCTCAGATTTCTTGGGGTTAATTTTGTATCCTGCTACATTGCCAAATTCATGTATTAAGTCTAGTAGCTTTTTGATGGAGTCTCTAGGGTTTTGTATGTATAATATCATGTCGTCTGCAAATAAGGACAGTTTTACTTCCTCTTTTCCAATTTGGATGCCTTTTATTTCTTCTTCTTGCCGAATTGCAATGGCTAACACTTCCAGTACTATGTTGAACAGGAGTGGTGAGAGGGGGCATCCCTGTCTTGTTCCTGTTCTTAGGGGAAACGGTGTTAGTTTTTGTCCATTGAGTATGATGTTGGCTGTGGGCCTGTCATATATGGCTTTTATTATGTTGAGGTATGATCCTTCTACTCCTGCCTTACTGAGAGTTTTTATCAAAAATGGGTGTTGAATTTTGTCAAATGCTTTTTCTGCATCAATTGATATGACCATGTGGTTTTTTTCTTTCAATTTGTTTATGTGATGTATCATGTTTATTGATTTGCGGATATTGTACCATCCTTGCATCCCTGGGATAAATCCTACTTGGTCATGGTGTATGATCTTTCTGATGTACTGCTGGATCCGATTTGCTAAGATTTTGTTGAGGATTTTGGCATCTATGTTCATGAGGGATATTGGCCTGTAATTCTCTTTCATTGTGTTGTCTTTACCTGGTTTTGGTATTAGGGTGATGCTGGCTTCATAGAATGAGCTTGGAAGTGTTCCTTCCTCTTGAATTTTTTGTAGTAGTCTGAGGAGGATAGGTTTTAGTTCTTCCTTGAATGTTTGGTAAAACTCCCCTGTGAAGCCGTCTGGTCCTGGGCTTTTGTTTGATGGAAGCTTTTTGATGACTGCTTCAATTTCTTCCATAGTTATTGGCCTGTTGAGATTTTTAGATTCTTCCTGATTGAGTTTTGGAATGTTGTATTTTTCTAGGAATTTGTCCATTTCCTCCATGTTGTCTAGTTTGTTGGAGTAGAGCTGTCCATAGTATTTTTTGACAATCATTTGCATTTCTGTGGGGTCTGTTGTTATTTCGCCTCTATCGTTTCTGATTTTGTTTATTTGGGTCCTCTCTCTTTGCTACGTGGTGAGTCTGGCTAGAGGTTTGTCAATCTTGTTTATCCTTTCAAAGAACCAGCTCTTGGTTTCATTGATTTTCTGTATTGTTTTTTGGTCTCTATGTCATTTATTTCTCCTCTAATCTTTATTATCTCCTTCCTTCTGCTCACTCTGGGGTTTTCTTGTTGCTCTCTTTCTAATTCTTTGAGTTGTAGAGTTAGATGATTTACTACCATTTTTTCTTGTTTTTTGAGATAGGCCTGTGGAGCTATAAACTTCCCTCTCAGGACTGCTTTCATTGTGTCCCATAGGTTTTGGATTGTTGTGTTTTCATTGTCATTAGTTTCCAGGATTTTTTAAATTTCTTCTTTGATCTCATTGGTAACCCAATCAATATTTAATAGCATGCTATTCAGCTTCCAGGTGTTTGAGTATTTTGGGTTGTTTTTATTGTAGTTTATTTCTAATATTATGCCATTGTGGTCTGTGAAGACGCTTTTTATGATTTCAATCTTCTTGAATTTGGGGATACTTTGCTTGTGACCCAATATATGGTCTATTTTTGAATATGAGTTATGAGCACTTGAGTAGAATTTATATTCCGTGGCATTGGGGTGAAGTGTTCTGAAGATGTCTCTTAAGTCCATCTGATCTAGTGAGTCATTTAGGATTGCTGTATGTTTGCTGATTGTTTGTCTAGAGGACTTATCCAGTGCTGTCAGTGGTGTATTAAAGTCCCCTACTATGATTGTATTGTTGTCGATCTCTCCTTTGATATCTTCCAGGAGTTTTTTTAAGAATTTGGGTGCTCCTGCATTGGGTGCATATATGTTTACCAGGGTTATATCTTCTTGTTGTATTGATCCCTTTAGTATTATGAAGTGGCCTTCCTTATCTCTTGTTATGGCCTTCACTTTGAGGTCTATTTTGTCCGATATAAGTATTGCTACCCCAGCTTTCTTTTCCTTTCCATTTGCCTGAAAGATATTTTTCCATCCTTTCACTTTCAGTCTGTGTGAGTCCCTTCTAATGAGGTGGGTTTCTTGTAGACAGCAGATGTATGGGTCATGTTTTCTCATCCATTCAGCCACTCGATGTCTTCTGGTTGGAGCATTTAGTCCATTTACGTTTAAAGTTATTATTGAAAGGTATTTGTTTGTAGCCATTTCTTTTTTTGTGTGGCTGTTTTCCTTCTGAGCTTTTTATTTCTTCTTTTTATACCAGTCTCTTTAGCATTCCTTGCATTGCTGGCTTGGTGGTGATAAACTCCATTAGCTTTTTTTTGTCTGTAAAGCTTCTTATTTCCCCTTCAAGTTTGAATGATAGCCTTGCTGGATAGAGTATTCTTGGATTCAGTCCTTTGCTTTGCATCACTTTGTAAATTTCAGTCCATTCTTTTCTGGCCTGATGTGTTTCTGTTGAGAAATCATTTGACAATCTAATGGGAGATCCCTTGTATGTAACTTTCCGTCTCTCTCTTGCATCCTGTAAGATTCTCTCTTTGTCCTGAACATTTGCCATGGTAATTATGATGTGTCTTGGTGTGGGTCTTTTCAGGTTCACCTTGTTTGGGACTCTCTGGGCTTGTGTGACTTTTTTCTTCCCCACCTCAGGGAAGTTTTCTGATATTATTTCTTCGAATAGGTTTTCTAATCCTTGTTCATCTTTCTGTTGTTCTGGCACCCCTATTATTCGTATGTTGTTTCGTTTCATGTTGTCCCAAAGCTCCCTTAGGCTCTCCTCCTGTCTTTAATTTTTTTCTCCAATTGCAGTACATTTTGGGTGTGTTTTGCTTCCTTGTCTTCTAATTCACTAATTCGGTCCTCCGCTTCTCCTAGTCTATTGTTGATACTTTCAATGGTGTTTTTCATTGCAGCTATATCACTCTTCATTTCTTCTTGGGTCTTACTTAAGTTGTTGATTTTTTCATCTGTTTCTTCTAGCTTCTTCCATATGTTATTGATTTTTTCATCTGTTTCTTCTTGCTTCTTGCAGAGGTTGTCGATTTTTTCCTCCATCCGGTTTATGCACTCTAGGACCCTTATTCTGAATTCTTTTTCTGTCATGTTGCATGCCTCTGTATTATTTTGCTGCTTTTCTGGAGAGTCCTCCTTCTCTTTCCTTTGCGGGTTTCTTTGTCTACCCATGTTTGATCTCACTGACATATCTAGACATTGAGTCATTCAGTGGTTGCTCCCTTGGTGGCAGTGACTCCTTGGTCTGTGATTCCTCTTCGGGCGGTTGCGGTAGCAGCTGCTCTTCAGTTGTCAGCAGCTCCTCTGGTGGGTGCTGTTCACAGCTGTGGTGGCTCTTCTGTCTGATGGGGCGAGGTTTCACGTACAGCTGCTGTTCCTCAAGCAGTAGTTGTGGTGCTCGGGAGGTTGCTGTTGCTTGGATCTGCTGCGTTGATTTAAAGGCACAAAATACAACTCAACAAGGCACCACGTACCAGGCACTATACACAAATATATTCATGATATTAATAACCCCAAATAAAGGTGACCACAGGAATTAAGAGAATTAGGGGAAAAGGAAGAAGGAAGAGAAAAAGATAAAAGAGAAAAAAGAAAAGAAAAGTAGGGACCAAAAAAAGGAGTGCAAAAATGAAATTGGGAAAAAGGAGGGGGGAAAATAAAAGTGAGAAAAGAAAAGAAAAGAAATAAAAAAGAGCGAAAAGAGAGAATGAAGTGGAAGAGGGGAAGAGACTTTTTATATGAGGAGAATACTCCTATAGAATTGCCACTAATCTCAACAAATTCCTGCGACAGCTCCCTGGAGATCAAAACAAACTAGAAACAACCAATAATATAACGATGAAAATAGAATGGAGAACACTAATCCTAAAATAAAATAAAGAGAAAATAAAATGGCACTTTAAAAAATGGTAAAATGGTAGCAGTAATAATACTGGTTAAAAATAAGCAGGTAGTAATTAAAAGGGTAAAATGAGGTGATGGAAAAAGAAGAAAAAAAAGAAAAAAAAAGAAAAAAAAATTGGTTTCTTAGTTAAAAGGTGAAAAAAGAAAAAAAATTGCAGTAGTGAAGGTCCTTCGGTTCTTCTATTCTTCAGTGTGGCTCACCTTAGACCTGCCAGGTATTCAGGAAAGTGTTGAGTTTCCCTGCGATACACTGTTCCTCTGTGTTGTAAACCACAGTCCTTATTTTAAAGCAGGCCGTATTTGTTTCCCAGACTGCCTTATTTTGTGTTTAGCAAAGAGTCAGTTTGTGAGTCAGCTTCTGGGTGTCAGTGTTCTGGGGTTGGCCTCTGAGGTTATAGGGCCTCTCTGTCCAGTGGAAGTTCTCTGCCCAGAGCTGGCTGCGTAATAGTTAGTTACCGGCGCTGTGTTGTTGCTGGGATTGAAAATCCCTCTATAGGCCAGACCCTGTTAACTCCCAGGGACTGATCAGGTTATTTTAATCCTTGATCTCATTCAGGGTGGAATCTGGGTGTGGCTGTGCTCCTTGCTGGGGGCTGGGGGGAGGAGTCTCACTCTCCGGAGAGAATGGCTGCCCCAGTCCTGGGCTTAGGGATGTCTCAGCACTTTATTCATTGCCACCTCTCCCGGCCCCCCTTCTCTCCTCAGTCTCTCCCCAGATTCCACTCCTCCGCACACTCTCCCTCTCTTCAGCACAGGTGAGTGTTTGTATCCGAAATGTCCCGTGAACAGGATTCAGTGAAAACAAACAAACAAACGCCGGCCACGGAAACGGGGAAGGCTTGGTTTCTGTAAGCTTCTTCTCTTACCGGGACTGCATGGTCTGGTCAGCTCTTCAGGCTGTCCCCTTTAGGCTCAGTCCTCCGTGATTACAGAACCCAGCTCTCAGTTCCCCCGGCGGTGCCAGGAATCCCGCGGTTCTCCTTTCCCCCATCAGGGGCTGTGCCTGTCCCAAGGGACGCGGCTGTCTGCCACTCGGTCTCCCTACAACTCTCTGGGCTCAGAGATCTGGCAAACTTTCCTGCCCAAATCCCTGTTTTTTTTTTTTTACCTTTCAGGGGAGTTCTGCTCTTCCCGGCTGCAAACCGTCTCACCAGATGAGCAATTTTGCCAATTCGGGTGGGTGTTATTAGTTTCAGCTGTTCACTCCATTTGCTCTGGGACAAGACCTGGGATGCGTCTGCTTAAATCGCCGCCATCTCCCATTTCTTGATCATATTTCTTCTTCACCTTTCTTATCAACAGTATTTTTTAATATATCCCACCCAAAATTAATACTTTAAAATTTTATTCAGCTGTTGCAACATTAGTTGCTTTTAGTTAATTCTCAGGACAATCCTAGGCAGTAGTGTTATCATAATTGTTGTAGTTTTACAGTTGGGAAATTGTGGCACATAGAACATAAGTGACTTGTTCAAGATCAAAAAGTTGGTTTGATGGTAAAGATACAAATTTTAAGTCATATGGCTCCCAGTATCCTTACTCTTAGCTATGAACACTAATGGTTTTCCATAAAATAGGAGTTTCTAGGACCAGGGTCAAAACTATGTTCCAAAATCAGGCCAATATTCTGTCTTTTTGTAAAATTCATTTTTACACATAAAAATTCTAGAATATGATATATATATATGGCTAATATGCAGAGTGATCCCTCGGGTGTTTGAATGGGAGACCGGGAATTTAATCGCTCTCTATGATGTGCACTGACCACCAGGGGGTGATGTGGAATGAAGAAAAGTCCCTGTTGGCAGCCGGAAGGGCCCAATCAGCCCTGAATACAGGCCAGGCCTAGGGACCCCACCTGTGCATGAATTTCATGCACAAGGCCTCTAGTTTTTTTATAAATCTGCTAGCGAAAGATCAACTTTGAAATCAGGTAAAATGGGTTAAAGTCTTCTTTTTATAATTAGTTTGTATGGCTAAACTTGAATATTTTTCTTATTTCTCTGATCCCATTTTATCACTATTATGAGGATTAAAATAGTTACGTATATAAAGAGACTAGCATAAAACCTGCTTCATAGTAAATTTCCTCTTTTGTTTCCTACAAAATAATCTATTTTCTTTGTTATTCCATCCATGCAAGTGAAGCCTGAAGGGGTAAATAATAATACCCTCTGGTCTAGGCTGAAAAAGAAATGTGCATTTTATATACTTATTTGCAATAGTTAAGCATGTTATTTTCTATGAATTAATTATCTGTGTCACAATAGAAGCAATCTACTCCTCTGATCTACAGTGTGAGCACTTTATGTTACAGGTTATTCTAAAACCACACACATAAGAGGGAGAGAAACACTTTGCACCATTTCACAACCACTGTTTGCCAAATCATACGTTGAGTAAGTTTGTTCTTCCTTTGTGGGGACTGTATATAGCCAGATCAAGTTCCATGTACTTTGTGAAATGGTTAAATACACTTATTTAAAACTGGGTATTATGTCTACTGATAAAGTACTCTTGTGAATATTTCACTAAAACACAAATTATTTTTTCTTAATTTATTTGTTTTTTTCAGATATACTATAAAGAAACCTATGGAACTTTTCATAATGCAGATCTTATTGAGCACTGGGAATATATTTTGAGTATTAATACATGTGATCAGTTTGAAAGAAAATAATATCTGCTGTTTACCTGGGTTTTGCTTCTTGTGTCAGTTTGAGGTACTAAGACTGTATAGTACAATATGCTGAATTTATTAACAATAAACCTTAATATAAGGAAGGTACTTGGTATCTTGCTAATATGACAGAAGGTTCAGTTAAATCTGAACTTATTGATAAGAATAGGTAAATAGAAAAAGTCAGAAGGTGAAATGATCTTTATTCAATACTTTCTAAAGTATTTGTGAAAAATGAGATGTATCTGGAATGGAAATGTTGCTTTGCTCAACATTTGTATAATGTCCCAAGTCATTCAAGTATCTGTATACATTTCAGAAGTATTTAAATTGTATGTTAGATTCAGGTTAGTTATATGTTAATAATGAACATGATTGTCAGCATGGGATATTAGGGATCACAGGAAGAGGACAGATGTTATACTTGTCTTTTGTTATACAATGTTCTTGTTTTTCTTTTTATCGCTTACATAAGTCTCAAAACAAGTCCAAAATGATTGAAATGACTCAAAAAAACATATATAATTAGCAAGAGAAAACTCAGGTTATGCAAATCAAAATAGACCTAGAGATTCTTTCCTTTTCTGACAAATTTGCATACTAATTTAATATTTAGGGCTGATCCAAAACAGCTTTTAAGAGTTTAATGGCATTATCAGTTTTTTACTATAACCACATTTGGGTTTGCTTTGTATAAAAAAAAATTCCCAGAATAGCTTCTCTGAAATTTAAAGTTCACTACCACTTATAATATGTAAAAATGAGTTGTTGTTGTTTTTTGCCAGTATCTTCCCCCAATATTTTATTTTACATTTCATTCACCCAATTTCACTGTCTGGGTGATGATCATATATGTAATATATGTGAGGAATTTTCACTTGAAGGACCATGTATCTTTAAATGTCTTCTTTTTATTCATCCTAGTTCTAACACATGTAATTTCCCCTTTAATTTGACATCATTTAACGGCACATTACACGTCAATGATGTGATCTGTGAATATTTACAATGTTCATGTCATTTTTATTTTCTAATCCAATTTAAGTAGCTCTGCTTTTTATGACATCATGAATTCTTCAGTCTTTTTGGTCTTTTTGGGACTAATTATTCCATTAGTTCCTTTGAAGTAGCTCTGTGTTGTCAGTCATTTCTTCTCTTTTGATCATAAGACCTTTGCTGCCTTCCTTTGCATGTACAATCAGTCCTTAGGCCTATGCAACCAACCTGAGAAGCAAGTGCAGTCCTCATTCTAGCAAACGGCTATTCACAACCATTTCTGTCCTGAAGACACTTTTCAGGTAAATCATCCTATTGTAAAACCATGGCTTCTAAAGTTCTTATCTACTGAAAACAAATTCAGGTACATTTAAAAATAATATTTATAATAATCATGTGTTTTATATAAAGTGCTTCCACTTGCTAAGACAGATATCTAAGAAAATAATAACTATAAGGAGGAAATGTAACCACACAAAAAGACTAAATTTCACTTGTCACAGTATTATGAGACACATTATTTATTGTTTTATGTTGGTTTTGGCATGATTACAAAATATCTTAGATTCAACTTTTGAAAACAATCTTGTCTCTCCTGGTACTTTCCATATCTGTTTGCTTGATAACATATAAAAGTTTAGAATGTTGTTAATGTTAAACAACATAACGTCAAATCAAATTTGGAGTGATTAAAGCATAACTTTGTGTTTAACCTTCCTGTTTACTAAGAACTTTTAACATTTCCTCTGTGATGCTAAGGAGCTCTGCTGTCTGCTGCTGCCCTCTGTAGTGATGAAGAAGAGAGCACAGATTGGCTTTGTTAAATGCAATAGAACTTGACTCTAAACATTTTTTTAAGAATGCAAAACACAGCCTATTTGAGATTTAGATTTTTCTCTGAAAATTAAAAGCCAATTGGAGTATTTTTGTATTCTGAATATTTTTCTGCAAATAGTAGACACATAACAAAACCAAACTGTCTTTTGAGGTATAATTTTTTAAAAAAATATATGTTTTATTGACTTTTTACAGAGAGGAAGGGAGAGGGATAGAGAGTTAGAAACATCGATGAGAGAGAAGCATTGATCAGCTGCCTCCTGCACACCCCCTACTGGGGATGTGCCTGCAACCAAGAATCGAACCTGGGACCCTTGAGTCTGCAGGCCAACGCTCTATCCAGTGAGCCAAACCAGCTAGGGCAAGGTATAATTTGTAATATTGCAATACGATTAATTTAGTAGGATAGAAAGTACCACTAAGAATATTTAGATATTTACTAAAATTAAAATAATTTACTTCAAAAGAAGTTTTATTATTTAAGATTTTTTATTATTTAATATATTTTTATTGATTTCAGAGAGGAAGGGAGAGAGAGAGAGAGAGAGAGAGAGAGAGAGAGAGAGAGAGAGAGAGAGAGAGAGAGAGAAACGTCAATGATGAGAGAAAATCATTAATTGCTGCCTCCTGCATGCCCACGCTGGGGATGTAGCCTGCAACCCCGGCATGTGCCCCAACCAGGAATTGAATTGTGACCTCCTGGTTCATAGGTCCAAGCTCAACCACTGAGCTACACCAGACAGCTGATTTAAAATTTTATATCAATCAAATAGATGGTGATGGCTAAGAATGATTCAGAATTTTGGCCTTTATAAGCCAAATAATCTTAAAGTAAGCCATTAATTCTCCATAATTTTCTTATCTATCAAATGAGGATAATTTTTACAAAGGTGAACCCTTATAACAAATGTGATTCATAAACTATAAGTCTACCCCATAGGAAGCACTTTTGCTTACTTATCTAAATGTAGTCTGATATAACTATGAAATAATTAATGTTTATTCCTTCCTTCTCATTTACTCCAAAACATTGATCCCACTGCCCCTTCTTCTGAGAATAGAATTAGAGAGGATTAGTCCAAGTCACAGGCAGTTGCTGAACTCAGTAGGAACTTAATAGGACCTGGGAAGTGTCCAGGGAGAGAGACAATACAAATTATCCTCTTGAAAAGAGGGTTGGCAGAAGCTGGACAGGGCTTAGAGCCTGAGCTAAATGGGCTGAGGCTCAGGTCAAGGGATTCTTGGCAGAAAACCTGAGTTCCAAGCCCCTACTAGCATAATAAGGCCATCTTTGCTGATGTTAGGATTAGACCAGAGGACAGTGGTTCTTTGGAAGTATAGCTATTTTCAGACATCATCAGAAATTATTACTATTTAAAATTCTCTTTTATATTACAAAGTCAAAAGATGTGAATTTGACTACCAGTTTTGTCATTTACTGGCTAGGTGGCCATACCATAGCCAGGCTCCTCAATTTCTCTGAGCCTGTTTCCTCATTTGTAAAATTTGGAATAATCGTGAAATATTTTTGAAACTCCTGATCTAATGTCTATTATTAAAAATGGTAGATAGTTAATAAAAGTTAATTGATGCTAAATCTGTCAGAACTTAGATAAGCCAGCCTGTAGGTAACATCAATGCCTTATTGAAGAGGGGGCCCAACAGACACTATGCAACTTTTTTCTAAATTTCTGAAATCACATGACATATGTGATTTCCTGGTCCATATATGTTCACAGTAGTGAACTCTAATACTAACTATAGGAATTTCACATGTGGTCGGGGCTGAGTTATTGTGCCATACTGTCCATGAGTCACTTGTCATGTTCGGTTTGCATTGCTTTGTACTTTGGTTTTCAAAGACACCATTCATTCCTAAGGTATAAGTTCTGCCTCAGTCTGACTGTGACTGTGACTGTGACTGTAGTTTGTTGCACTAGTTCATATGTTTAAGTCCCCAATGTTAAAAACAAATCTGCCTAAAATATATGTGGTGTAATTGATTGTGACTTTTTTTCTTTCTCTTAGTGGTACTGCCACTAGGTATTTTTATAGCTATCACATTTAATTCTTTAATGTATGCTAGGGAAATATTTGTAAAACAATGATTCTAATGAGCCATGTATCCTTTTACTTTCTTTTAGCTTAAAAATGTGGTTAATCCTATTACTGACTTCTACTTAAAAGGTTGGATGAAGAAAAACTGGAAGCCTGAAGGGGTGGTGAGGAATAAAGCAGCTATTCACTGACCTTCTTAGAATGTCTCAGTTTTCTTTTGTGAACAAGAGAAAATACTAAACATCTAAATATTTAAATTTAAACTGTCATAAGTAGAAGTAAGAAGATAATTTTTCTGAACACTGTTCAAAGTAAACTTTGAAACTGATGAAATAAACATATGGTCCCTGGAGCTAGAATACCTATCTTGGTTTGAATCCTGAATTTGCCACTTCCCAGCTATGTGACCCCAGGGAAATACCTATGTGTTTCTGTGCCCTTGTTTTTTCTACTTTAAATAGGATTAATTATAGTCCTCACATCACTTTGTTGTGAGGAGTAAACAAGTAAATACATACAAAGCATCTACCTGTATTTATAGTTTTACAGAGAACCAACAAAATGAAATCTAAATCTGAGGTTTAGAGACAGTTACAATAAAACAATATGTAGGCTTAAAAATAGCTATCCAATCCTATCTAATAAAAGACAAACATGGCAATTAACCGTACCTCCAGCACGCTTCCCATTGGCTAATCAGGGTGATATGCAAATTAACTGCCAACCAAGATGGTGGCCGACAGCCAGGCAGCTGAAGCGAACAGGAGGCTTGCTTGCTCCAGTAATGGAGGAAGTCAAGGTTCCCCGCCTGCTGCTGCCGGCCTCTGAGCTGCAGTCTAAGAAACAATGTTGCAATTATAGATGCTAAACAAACCCCAGAAACCTGCTTTCAACCAGCCGGGGCTCAGAGCTGGAATTGCAACAGTATTGCAATTATAGAAGCCAAACAAAGCCAGATACCTGCTTTCAGCAGCTGAAGTCTCAGAGCTGGAGCTGAGCCTCAGAGCTAAAGTCGGCTCTCAGCTCCAGTGGCAGCCATAGAAGGTAAATAAATCCCAGAATAAAAAAGAAAAAAAAGAAAAATGGAGAGGCTGGGAGCTTCAGTCACCCACCAGCCTGAAAACGGCCCTCAGCCCTTCACCCAGACTTGCCAGGCACCCCAGTGGGGACCCCAACCCTGAAGGGGGTGTGACCAGCTGCAAACAACCATCATCCCCTCATCCAGGCTGACTAGGCACCCAAGCGGGACCCCCACCCTGATCCGGGACACCCTTCAGGGCAAACCAGCCAGCCCCACCCATGCACCAGGCCTTTATCCTGTATAGTAACAGGGTAATATGCAAACTGACTCTAACAGTAGAAGGACTGGGAATGACTGGTCTCTATGACACATACTAACCACCAGGGGGCAGACGCTCAATGCAGGAGCTGCCCTCTGGTGGTCAGGGCGCTCTCACATGGGAGGAGCTCTGCTCAGCCACAAGCCAGGCTGATGGCTTGCCAGTACAGCAGTGGTGGCGGGAGCCTCTCCTACCTCCTCAGCAGCGCTAAGGATGTCCGACTGCAGTTTAGGCCTGCTGCCCGCTGGCAAGTGGACATCCCCCGAGGGCTGCTGGGCTGCCAAAGGGATGTCTGATTGCCATCTTAGACCCAATCCCCCAGGAGCAGGCCTAAGCCAGCAGGTGGTCATCCCCTGAGGGGTCCCAGACTGCAAGAGGGCACAGGCCGTGCTGAGGGACCCCCCCATGTCCCCCGAGTGCACAAATTTTTGTGCACCGGGCCTCTAGTTAGATATGTTATTCTTAGAATAATTATAATAAGGATATTTATTATGCAAGATCCATAACATGGTAATGTTAATTAGAACTCTCTGAAGTTTCTCAAGAAAAAATTGAGTTACAGATTAGGGCCAATACTGTCCATCTCTTCAAGTTCAGGTTGCTCCTTGGCTTTCAGGGTGTTCTTCAAGTGGAGTATAATGAATTGTGTCTTTCAAAGTCCTGTCCATATTACATGATTAGTGACTGGGTGGTAGTTGAGTGTGAAGCTGGTAGCTGCTGGTTGGTCTCCTTTGCTATGCTTCCTATTTTTTAGTGCCCTCTTTTGTAGTGTGCAATTTAATCAATGTTTTAGCTGTGAGTCAAAAGCACATATTTTATGAATTCTCCTTAAAGGTTTATGATTTTTTTCTTTTCCTACTAATATACAAAATGACCATTTAATGTCTCTAATGATGGTGTCTCAATAGCCCAATACAATTAGTAATAGAAAGCTACACGGTCTGAAATGAGCTCTGATATAATTATTTCTATCCCTGGGTTGTGGGTAATTCAATCTTCAGTGCTGATGTACTCACTTTAACACAGTGGATTTACATACTTGCAGTCTTAGGTATTTGTCTGAAGAGGCCAACTGGTATCATGAATAGTAATCATTTCATTTTGTTATTTATCTAGTGAAAATCTAGACTAAAATCTAGATTCTGGAAGCCTGATATGATTTTTCTCAGGTGCTCACTATTAATGAAGGAGAAAAAAAATATATGAATTACTTGGGCTTAGAGGTCACTGGATCTAAGCCTGCCAAAAGTACACATGGAACTTTAAAGTTTGTATTTAAAATTTATTTTTTTCTAACAATATACTGAAAGAAAATAATCTCTCAAAAAATTTTCACAAGCAACTAATGTTTGTTCTTTACTATACTGAAATTTGAAGTATATTATATATTCCTGGTTAAAGTACAATAATAAATACCACATGGATGATGAGAAAAAAATGGTGATATGCTTTGACCTTGTTTAAAGAGCTAGTCTGCAGTTTCAGTTTATGCAGCCTTCTACTCATTTCTATACTACTTTATATACGTTCAAGAATTTAGAATATTAAACTGGCCCTGCCATTAAAGGAGAAATGTGGGCTGACTGCCATAATTATAGATTTGTTTGGCATCAAGGTTGCTAAACCCAAGAGCTAGCACAAACATAGAATGAATTACAAAGATTATTAATTGAGCTTTTGCTACCAAAAAGCACCTATTCAGTACTTACAGCCCAGTGTACTTATAGATCCAACTGGCTTAGAATATTTTCTCCACTCTCTTCTATGGTGCTTGGAATGTCTATAATTAGAAATATTCCTTTGGGTTCAGACATTATCACAATTGTTATCTGGAAGGTTAAACTGTTACTGCACATCGGCCTAGGAACACGTACGATCTTATCAAATATGTAGCTTAAACAGTACTGTGAGAGAAAAAAAAAATAGTAAAGTGGATGGGAAAACCCCAGTCATGGATTATTCTGGAAAGGGTAATTTTGGGTGACATAAATAATGTAGGGTTTAGCTTTGATATATAAATTTATTATGATTTTAATTTGCTTGCCATTGAGCACAATTATTCAGTCTTTATGGAAAAAAAATCAATGGATATATTTTTAACCTAAAATGAAAAATACATGTTTTTAGAATTGGTGAGATTTTTGCATTCTTATTGAACCTTCATGATTTCAAGTTTAATTATATATATTTTTGCACCATAATATTTTGCCTAACTTCGAAAGTTTTTATATTGAGGAAAATAGCTAATTTTATGAGTCTTGAGTTAATGATTTCTTTGTGATTAGGAACAGAATAAACCATACATATATTCTTTTGGTATTTTATTCTTCCCCTAGCAAACATGTTTGATGTGCTCTAGTCTGGTTTTCCTTGTGGTCAATGACATATTTATGAAATATTATGATCAATAAAAATAGAGTTCATTAAGAAATTAGGCTACTCATTTTCTTTTAATTTTAAATTCATTTCCCAAAAGGATGCTTTTCTTATATACACTAGTACAGCTATATAATTTTGTGGAATTCATTTTTTTTTACTTAAGTGACTTAATAAATGTTTATTATATATCTTTTGAGCACTAGCTATGTACAAGGTAATTGTTTATAAGCTAATTGATGTAGGGATGGGATGACTCAGAGACAAATAAAATATAACTTCTTGTTTTTAAAACACCTTAATTTCAAATGAGGAGACATTTTTTAAAAACAAGTAACAGTGTAGAGTAAATGAAATAAGGAGATGAGGCTCTTGAGTAATAAGGCCACATTTCAAACTGATTATAATGTAGTACTACATAATCAGAAACTACTATGGAAATGTAGTAGAAGGGATTACTTTTCAAATAAACAAAAACAAACATAAAAACACATTTTCATAAAAATACTCATTCTTTTTCCAAATATAAAAGAAAATTAGGACAAATAATACTGTAAATTCATTAATATTTTTCCTTCCATATATATTTTTTCCCCTCAAAATGGGATCTCACTAAAAACAAACAAACTATTTTGTAACCTACATTTTATCTTACTATATCATGGACTACTTTCTATGGTAATAAATTATCTTTAATACCTGCACATTCATCATTTGTTTATTCATCTAATACAGAGAATTCACTATATTGTAGATACAGTTTTTCCAAAGACAAAATGTGTATATCAAAGATATATATTGCTCTAGGTACCAAATCATGGTACAATTTGATGTCTTTGAAGAAGACAAGTGAAAAACAAATCATTTTCATTTCCTCTGTATTTCATCATTTCTGTGATTGTTAACTAAGTATTTGGATAACAGATGTGTCCAGTGAACTGCAAGACTAAGATATTGAGAGTTACTTAAGTTTGCTCTGCTTACAAAATAGAAGGAAATTTATTTATTATATACATAGATGAGATTATACAATAACTGCAATACAAACTTTAAAGGTAGAATAGGTAATTATATAGATATAGGTTCAAGTCCTAGCTCTATCACCTAAAACTGTGTAACCTTGGGCAAGTCAGTTTCTGAGAATTGATTAAACATGTTCTACTGATTACTGGCCTTAGAATTTCAAAGAACCTCATGGTTAGGTAAAGAATATTGTCTTTCTGTCTCCACAAGATGCTAATGAACTGACAGGAAAGCATAAATGAAATGCTGATGAAACTTACAAAATTCTATACTGCTTCTTACTAGTGTTATTTTTCCAATACTTATGTTTATAATAATCTCTCTTTCATCCTTCCATTCATCTGTCCATGCAACTATCTATATGCTAACTCTCTATCATCTATCTCTCTATCTATCATCTATCTCTCTATCTATCATCTATCTACCTATCTACCTACCTATCATCTATATAGTTATCATTAAAATTCTTGTAGTAGATAAAGAAATGTAGATTTTGAATACATTGTAAAGAGAAAGAGACAGAGAAGGAAAGATAATTTCTTTTCATAAATATAAGCGCAAATATGTATTAAAAGACGTGTAAAAATTGTCTATACGTTCATATGTTAATCTACTCCCAATCATTCCTGATATTTTTCTGTACAAATCTTCTTAACATTATTGTAACTTTTTCTCTGCCTAACCAAATACTAATGTGCCAGAAAGCTCTTAAAAGTGGGAGACGGTATACTCTCAGTTGTGTAGAATTGGTCCATATGTATAAAAACCTAAAGAGAAATAGAGAGCTCTCCACTTAAAATTAGTGTTCAAAACAGAGAGTAATTAGGTTTAGAAGAAACTCAGTTAAACTTGTTATGTGACTACACTATTAGAATTAAGAGGTAACTGAGATTTCCCAAGTGATAACAGATAATTTGCCATTTAGCCTGTAATGAGGTTTGAAAAAAAGATGCTCAACAAGATATCAGCAGTAACTAGAAAGGCATTTCTTAGAAAGTCCACCCAGTGTGCATTTATTCCTTTATCCTCATAAAATAGACACGTTGTCTAATGGAATGTACTCTCAGTAGTCATCCTTAGGGCCCCCAAAAGATTTCTATTGACCCTAACCATCTCTACTATTTCCTCCCTCCTGGTTTATGCTAGTTTTCTGCTGAGCTATTTATTCTATCATAAGCCATCTGGTCGGACGTGGTGGAATAGTAGAGAAATAGAAACAATAACCTTCAACATTGTAGTAATTACATTTTACTTGAAATATCCAGAGAAATATGATGCAATCTTTAAATGCATATGCAAACCATGTGCAAATTATATGCTAATGCATGTGTGGCCCACCTAACTATTACATATAACTGAATGCAGCCCTTGGGAAAATCTTACTGGCGATCATTGGTCTAATGAAAATTGCTCCTGCGCACTAATTATAGTGACATGTGTGCTGTTGTATTGCCCCTTAGTGGTGAGGGGGATGACAGAGGTTAGGTGAAGTTAGATGACTGACTGACAGATTATTTCTATAATCATAGAAGTAAATAGCAAACTATTTTTATTCTCTAAAATTCAATTTTTATGACTTTACATCTAATAAAAATGCAATATTGGAAAACTACTGACAATGTGTTGAGGAGAATAGGAAACTAGGAGACATAACACACAAATTACCCCTTGACTGAGTTAATTTAATCTTGCTTTTCTATAGAATTTTCACAATATTTTTAATTTATACTAGTTAACTAACTAATAAGAAATGTTTATATTATTGAATGCAATTTACACATTCAGAGGAGAAATTCCATATTTATATTCCAAAAATAAGAGCTGAAAGGTTTAATAATTTTTTTGTAACAGGCAAATCCAAGCTCTATTGTGTTCAGTCTGTATGACCTTGGACAAGTCCCTTAACATCTCTGAATCTCTATTTACTTAACTATAAAAACATGATAACAGAACACACCTCCTTGGCTGGCTAAAGGATTACTTAAAATATTATTTTTCAGAGCCTGGAATATGAAAGATAAATGCTTATGAACCTATTTTTGAAATGAGTAATTATTAAAATTATTTTTATATCTAAATATCTTCTCTAGTTTAGACAAATTTTTAACTTATGACATTTGCATTTTCTAATTAGAGAAGTACTCTATATGTGAGAGATGGCCCATTTTTATTTAAGTTATTCACTAAGAGAAAAACAAAACAATAGTTTCAATTGTGATGTAGCATATTAAACAGAAGTATAATAATAAGTGTGATTGTATTTTGGAGTTCTAATACCACAATTTGACACTATGACTAAAGGATTAAGAGATTGAATTGTGGGGGATGAGGGAAAGAATTACCTTAATTATTCATTAACCTAATTAGCTTAATTAATTTAAGCAGTTTCCCTGCTTGAAAGAAGTATTTTCCTGAACTTGTTCAGAAATCAGCTCTACATTCATTAAAGCCAAATAGACATAAAATGTTTAGTGGTTAGTTTATGCTAAGTTCAAGAATCCAAGGACTCGGCAGTCATGTTGGTCAGGAAATAGCTCCTGGAAAGGATCCCTTGATTTCTAAGATTTATTGATTCTTGTTAGGCCTTTCTTTATGTCTTGTTCAAAGATATTTTCCTATTTCTAGAGCTATTCTGAATTGGAGATTTTAGTATGTTCAAGAGCTTCTTGGAGCTGTGGCTAAAATCAAGGATATTAAGATTAGTGGAGGGAGAAATCTACAGGATTTCTAAATGTAGAATATGTAATTATTTTTAAGTTTTAAAAAGGAAACACTTTAAGTCTTCTTGCATTAAATATGCATTTAAAAAACTGTATGGCTGCCATACCCTTGCCGGAAATTTAGGTAGTTAAATATTCTTTTGTCCAAGATCATTTAGAAGCTTGTTGAATAAAGGAATGCAAGGAATGTCCAGCTCATCACACATAATATAAAAGACTTTAGAATTAAACATATGTTGGCTTTCAATCCATACATAGAGCTATTTTACATGGAGTGTGTACATACCATTAGCAATTAATGCTTTCATGTTTATCATCAAAACCAAGCGGTCTTCATGCCATATAAACAGCATTAAGAACAATGCTCTCTGTTATGAGAATAATGACAGCAAATATGATTGTTTTGGCATTACTCTTTTACTGAATTTGCTCTATTTGACATCTTAAAAGTTAAATATAGGCTGTATCATTGTGGACACCCAGTTGTGCCTTAAATCTAATGTCACATCTTCCCGCACACAGATGATTTAATTACTAAACATGAAGTCATTGTCTAGTTCTTAATGACTTAATTGTTTGGAAGCAAATTGATTGATCCTTTTTATCTCAATAAGCTCCTTACTTCCTCCTTGAGCAGGAGAAAGTATATTATGAAATAAAATGGAAGGTTTAAACACGTTTGATCACAGTTTTCTCCTAGTATAAAATGTGTGAAATCAACAGATTCAACACTTTTAGCTTCAGGAGATGCTTGACTCTCTGAAAGGCATATAATTGAGTGTACCTGTGGTACAGGGCTATGTCTAATCAGTCGACTGTGTAGCTGGGTAGAGTCAAGTGCCATTCATCTGCCTCCCCTGAGATTTGTGGAAACAAGAAGGAGGAGCAGGCGTAAGACAAAGATATATAACCATGTTGACCACTGAAGTTCACGGTTAACAACTTAATTATCTAAGTTCAGCTATCACTCAGAAACAAACCGATGCAATTTGCACACATTTTATAATTTACAATAGAAATAGCATAATGCTAGAGACAGTACTGCTGGAAATAGAATCTACATTAAGTGTGTTTAATTTAATTTTTCTAATTATATTTCTAATAGCCTAAATATCTGCTCTGATAAAATGGTTAACCACCTGCATTTTAATGCCACCTGATGCATTTATTTTGGAACAGTAACAGTTGGTATAATTTGAGCTCAAGTTCCTCTGAAAATTCTTTTATTATTAGGCCCTAAATTAATCTTTGTGCCTGATCTGCAAATGCTGTTATAAGACAACAATCATTGTGAAAATTGCCATTACATGGTAATATTCTGTTTTGCTTTTTATTTTTGAGTTTCAAACTTAGATCAGTGAATAGTTAAATTAAAAAATAGGAATTTGCACTGGCATTTCCATTTCCTATGGAGCTTCAATGTTGGAATAGTGCCTGTTTCTTTTTTAAAAAAATCAATCCGTTAACTCTTTGCATAGCACTATATGAGGAAGTTTAGGTGATTATGCATGACACCTACTATACCAAGTGAGCAAACATATGAATGATGTCCCTATTCCCATATAGTTTCTATATGTTCCATATAGTTGAACTGATGACATAATGTAACTTAAACTAATTCATTGCCCAAGCAATGCAAAGTGTAACCTTTTAAAAATCGGATGAATGATATAGATCCTCTCCTCCTTTCCCCCAAAAGAAAAAAAAATGCATTTCATCATGATAGCCAAATTTAACTCTTCTATTTCCTTTTGTTTAGAAATGGACCTGGTCCTAGCAAATCTCAGATGCACAATTACATTTGAAAATATTGTCTTAAAATACTACAAGTGAAGACTTCCAGAGCTCGAATTTTATGATAACACTTTCTCACTGACTCTGTGCCTAGTCCATGCTGAATCTGCCGTTATTCAAGGATGCGTTGGATAATGTGGCCACAGGGAATAACGTGGCAGTCCCGCAGAAGTTCCACTGTTAACTAGAAGTATGATTTTAATTAGCAGTGGTGATAATAATACTGATGGCTGTTCCTGTACTATCTGTTATCTTTTTTGTTGAATATGATACAGAAGAGTGTTGAGCTGGGAATCATGAGTTTAGGTATTGGTGCTAGCTCTAACACACACAGATGTGTGTCCTTGAATAAGTCGTATACCCAATTCATGCCACAGTTTCTGCTTCTGTAAATTGTAGAGGTAAAAAATAAAATAAAATAAGATGGAGAGGTAAAACCTGATGATCTTTAAACAGACAAACAGAAAATTCTGTATTGAATACTGTCACAGCAGCCCCTGGCCCACACGTAGCAAAGTGAATTGATTGAACCATTCTGTGTAAGACTACACAAGGTTGCCAATTGTTGATTATTAAGGGCCCCTTTTGTAGCCTCCGAAAGTCCACTTTTCCTAGATAGTTTGAGTTCTTCCCTTTTGTTGGCAGAAAGAATTTAGCTCACTACGATTTCTAAAATACATAATTTTGGGAAACCATGTTTTGGACTGACATTGGGGATGGAAAAGGCATGCATGACTCCTGTTAGGACAGGAATGACTATTGGAGAAGTTAACCTTGATTGACACAGAAGAATAAGATAATGAAGCATGAATTGACAGGTTATGGGATAAATCTAAAAAATTTGAAGGGCCTATATAATAAAATGAGTGAAATAGGTTGACTCGATCAAGGAACGTTGAGAAATTATGTCATTACTGTACTATTTGTTTCTGTGATAAATGAAAAAACTCTATTTCCTTGACTGAGGCCTAAGATTTTTTTCAATTTATAATTTCTTCCAAATCTACTTTGAAAAAAAGAGATTCATTTATAAGGTATTATTATATTTTCCTCCTGGTCCAAATTGTATATGTCATTTTGAGCTATCCAAGATGAATATTGTGGTAATGATTGTCTTCTTTTCTTTCTCCAGTAGGAAAAGAAAAACAATTTCAGGTAATGGTCAGTTCTGAGACTGTCAGAAATAGCTAGTACATGTTGAAATATGCTTGCAAAAATTACTTAAAAATTTCTTCAGTGCCGATTTGGATTCAGATAATTCTTGCCATAAAGGAGAAGGGACACTTCTTTAATCCTCGCAATATTTTCAATATTTAGTAGCATGTTCTGGTTCAGGAGTTGTCAATGAAATAGTGTGTCTTGTCTATTCTGAGAAGAGTAATTATTTTCAATTTTCTCAAAGCCCTGCTAGCACTGAGTATGGAGAACTGCAGTAGCAGGCAGAGAGAGGCATGTCAGAGGGGCTGAGCTGCTAAGGAACTACTTGAGTGGATCAGAGATAAGGGTGCTCTGCCAGTCACTCTCCTCTCCAAGCAAGGGATAATGCCAGATGACCTTGGGGCATATTTCAGGAGTCAGCTAATATTTCTACCTGTTGAGGTTTCAAGATCAACTAGTAAAAACAACTTGTTCACAGGTAGCTTGTCTACATGAGAAGTGACATTATTATTCACTATTTAATTGTGTGAAAATACAAATGATTATTCAAATCCAGCTGATATTTAAACACTCTTTTAAGCACTATAAATATGACTGTTTCTGATGTTAAGAAAAACTTAACAAACTAATTGAACATGTTTAAATCACTATTTCTACAAAACCAGTACTTCATTCCTTATTCATATATTTCAGATGATAAAATATGAATCTTCATTAACTCCTCCCTCCCTCCCTTTGGTCCCAGCCATTCTGCACAATGTCCACTGCTGCTGTCATCTCTACTTCACAAGTATCTCCCAAATCTGTCTGCGTTTTTCTATTCCCACTCCTGTTTCAGTTCAGAATCTCAGCAACTTTCTCTAGGAATAGTCTCCTAAAGTGTTTCAGTGCTTTGATTTCTGTCTGAAGTGCATCCTTCACTTTGCTTCTGGTTTCTTGTCTAAAGAACCTTGCTGCTTGGCCATAGCTCTCCTTGGTTCAGATCTGGGGGGAGGAAGAGGGAAGTAAAGCTCAGAAACACACAGATTATCAGGAAGGAGTCAAGTTGGTGATATCGTAAGGAGATAAATGTTTCTTTTGGGTTTTTTTTGAACCACAGCAACTCTTGCAATTATAGCTAAGAGAATATTCAGATACATCAGTTACTTCTCTGAAAATGTACAATTCATTTAGAGTAATTTTTTTTCATGAAGTCATTTTTAATAAAATAAAAAAATTTAAATAAGTAACCTCTTTATATTTTCTTGATGCTGATGATCAGCATGTATGATAGAGTGTCTGAATCAAAATTTGAATTTAGTTTGTCTATTGGAAGCTCTTAACTAGATATAAGGTCTCAGTTTCTGATCTGTGTTTTACTGACCTCTTCAGCCACATTTAAAGTTATATCCCAGTTACAATGCATTTACAGCTGTTTTAGATCAAATCATGGTACTCTCTGTCCTCCAGCCTTCACAGGTGTTGTTTCCTCTCTCTGGAATATTTGTCCATAATCCAACTTTAACCAGTGGTTTCTCACCCCCAACCTACACATATGCATATGCTGTATACTTAATTTCTCACCATCCTTCAGGGTTCAGCTTAAATAATACTTATTATAGGAAGTCTTCTTTGACCCCTGATTTTAATTAAATCCTCCATCTACTGACACCCATGTGACAACTACACTTCTTCCATCATATATCTCTTAAATGATGTATTTATGTCTACCCAACAAGACCACCAGCTCTAAAAACCAAGCTCTTGTCACTCCTGCTCAACAATCTATCCTTAGCACCTAACCAAGACCTGAGGCACACAGGAAGCCCTCAGTAAATAGTTGTGAAATAATACCCCCAAATAAGATTTGTTATTTATCAGAATCACATATTCAAAATCTCACTAGTTGTGCTGTATGACAACAGGGTCTCACACAAATAGCCATTCACAAATATTTCTTCAAAGAATGATTAAACAAATGAATGAATGCACGAATGAATGAATGAGTGAAGTGGTAAGAAGAACACAAACTCTCTCTGCCTAAAATGTTTCATCATAAAAATTTAAATCCTGAATAATGTTTTTCATTTAATAGGCATTAATTTTCCCTCATAGCAGCCAGATCCTAGGATAATGGAATATCAAATGACAGAAAACTGAGCAGGCTCCACTTTGAGGACAGGTCCTTGGAACCCTGAAACAAGAAAATACAACAGCCCAACCAGCGTGGCTCAGTGATTGAGCATTGACCTATGAACCAGGAGGTCACGATTCAATTCCCAGTCAGGGCACATGCCTGGGTTGCGGGCTTTATCCCCAATGGGGGATGTATAGGAGGCAGCTGATCAATGATTATCTCTTGCCATTAATGTTTCCATCTCTCTCTCCCTCTCTCATTCTCTCTGAAATCAATAAAAATATTTTTAAAAAGAAAATACAATAATCAATGAAGAACACAGGAAAATAAAGAGTGCAAGAGGAAGGAGGGAGGGGGCAGAAGACTAAAATCACCTGCCTCTGTTTGTTATTTTGCTCCCTGTAATGGTGAGTGAGAGATTCTTTTTCTTCACTTCTCAGGGAAACATCTTTGAAAGCTTCTGTAGCAAAAACAAAGCCGACATATGCAAGTTCAAGAAAATGAAATCAGTGTTTAATTACTAAACATTCTACCTCTAAAATTAAAGAAAAAAAGCTTAAATAATTCAGTTTGATTTGGTCTCATTAGTCTGATTTCCTAGTATTTAGCCTTAATTATGTGATACATAAGCCCTAATTATGTGGTACATATACAGTGCGCTCTCTAAAGTTAAAGATCAGAACGGATACTGACTTAAATGATAAAATATGTTAAATTATTAATGATAATTAATCTTACAAAATAGGCATAATTAGTTTAAGTACCCTAGATATTATTCTTAATAGCATTACAAATAATATGACAGTTTGATCATTTTAAAAATAATTTCTCAGAAAGAAAGGCTATGAAAGCATTGCTTTTTACTCAGGGAAGGCAACTTGGTGCTGTAAAAATATAACTAGCCCTCCTTGCTGAAAAGGAGAATATTCTTTATTCTATTAAGTGCTGTACCTTAAAAATATAGGAATATTGCTTTTACTGAACACTGTTTGCATGGATATAATTATCTTTACATATAACAGTACCTATGGTATTTAGAAATTTTGAGTTTATTTCATTGCATTCTGAGTTTAAGGTGGCATAAATGGTACAGCACTGTTCATTTTACTTTTGGGTTTTGCCTTTTGATTGTTAATTTTTAAATATAAGTTGACTCTCACCTGAAGTCAATTTAAAAATTAGTTATAAATTTTGATGCTATAAATCAAAGCTTTCCATTTTTACTCTTGATTTTTACTACTTAATAAATCTGCTACTGTCTTAAAAAATCTAACATGGGTTAACCTCTGAATAACTCTATAGGAACACAAAAGAAAAGCACTTTGCTTCTAAAACAAAATTTTAAAATGAATATTTATTTATTGAATACAACCATGCATGGAATCAGATAATTTTCCATCTCTCCTAATTGGGGCTGCATGATTAAAAGTAAGATAATAAACTACAAGTCAAAAACCATACTACTTGCTCTCTATACTTTACTACATTGTTCCCTTTTCCAGGCTTAAAAACTAGCCTTGGTGAATTACTTTCAGTATCCAACATGTGGAAACAAGCAAAGTGTCCTTCTACTAATGATTGGATAAGGCTGTGGCATATGCATACAGTGGAATACTACTCAACCAAAAAAATGAAATATTGCCATTTGTGACAACATGAATGGGTCTTGAGAGTATCAAGCTAAGAGAAATAAGTCCAGCAGAAAAGGACAGGAACTATATGATTTCACTCATATGTGGGATATATATATATATATATATATATATATATATATATATATATATATATATATATGCAACAAATGAACAAATACACTCATAGATACTGATAACAGTATGGTGGCCAACAGAGCGGTATAAGGGATGAGGGAGGTTTAAGAGGGTAAAAAGGACAAATACATGGTGATAAGTGAATCACCAGAAACAAATGCATCCAATAAAACATTGATGTAATTAAATTAGCTTATTATATGTAAACTGGTCTTTAACATTGTGAGATACCACAATAATTACAAGTTGGTAAAGAATGCTAAGAATAATTTGTCTCTAAAGTTAGACAGGAAGTGTTCGAATGACATCATTTTACAACGTTCAAATCAAAGCTGCAAAAGCTTCTGCACAGCAAAAGAAACCATCAACAAAACTAGAAAACCCACTGCATGAGAGAACATACTTGCCAATGCTATCTCCGGTAAGGGTTAAAAAAAAATAGACTCTTTTTGAAAGAAGACATACAGAAGGCCAAGAGACATATGAAAACATGCTCAAAGTCACTAATCATCCCAGAGATGCAAATCAAAACAACTATGAGGTGTCATCTCACACCTGTCAGAATGGCTATCATCAACAAATCAACAAACAACAAGTGCTGTTTAATTGATGCCGTGAAGAAAAAGTGCTGTGCTGTGGAGAAAAAGGAACCCTCTTGCACCGGTAGTGGGAATGCAGACTGGTGCAGCCACTGTGGGAAACAGTATGGAGTTTCCTCAAAAAATTAAAAATGTCACTCTCATTTGACCTAGTAACCCCACTTCCAGGAATATATCCCAAGAAACCAGAAATACCAATAAGAAAGGATATATACACCCCTATGTTCATAGCAACACAATTTATAATAGTTAAGTTTTGGAAACAGCCTAAGTGCCCATCAGCAGATGAGTGGATTAAAAAACGGTGGTACATCTACACAATGGAATACTATGCTGCTGTAAAAAAGAAAAAAGGAATTCTTACCATTTACAACAGGATGGAACTGGAGAGCATCATGCTAAGCAAAATAAGCCAGTCAGAGAAAGATAAATATCACATGATCTCAGTCATTTGTGAAATGTAATGAGCAACATAAACTGAAGAACAAAAATATAACCAGTCATAGAAGCATCAAACAGACTGTCCAACCTATGAGGGAAGGCAGGGGGTGAGGGGGTAAGAGATCAGCAAAAGGACTTGTATGCATGCATATGAGCATAACCAATGGACACGGGGAGGGGGGAAGGGCATGTGCTGGGGGTTGGGGGGGCCGGGGAGAGATCAACGGGGGGAAAAGGAGACTGTTTTACAGTATGTAATACTGTAAACATAAAGAATTTAAATTTTAAAAAATGATGCATTCTTCCCAGACATTTAACATTTAATGTGTTCAAAGTACCATCTCCAACATTTGAGCAGATATCTTCCTGATACTCAGGCCCCTTAATTAGATGTAAAGCAGTGTTGATCTGAGAGTAATTAAAATTTGGTTCTATTGAATAAACACTTGTTAAAGACATAGGCAAAGTCTAGCTACTAAGTAGGAAAAATGGCTAGAGTGGGGACAGTAAAAAAAAAAAAAAAAAAGGAAATTTCAACATTGTCATAATGGTTTACTGAGAAGACTCCAGGGATTTCAGCAGTGATTTTCATTCTTTTAAAACATTGAAATTAATAATAAACTTTTCATATGAGATTTTGCATATAATCTCAGTATTTGAATACATAAAACTGGCATTTTAGAAGTCAATGAGAACAACAGGAGTCTTTCACTGAAAACAAAATATCGTAAAATGGGATACTACAAATGACAATGCCACTCAACTGCAGCATTCGATTGATTTGACTATTTTGTGTTAGTTGAAACATTTCAAGAAAATCCACTCAGATACTTTGCTATATAGCAGTGATTTTAAACATTTTTTACCTCATGGAACAGGTAAACAAATTACTAAAAGTCTGTGGTACACCAAAATATTTTGGCAATCTGACAAAATATACAGGCATAATTTGGATTCATTCACACCGGACAGCTATTGTTGTGTTGGCTGTGGTCATTTTTTATTTGACAATCTAAGGGAGAATAAAGATCAGTGCTCTTGACTAAATAGGTGCTGCATGTTTTAAGAATTCTTGTGGCACAACAACAATAAAACTTTCATTTGAGGTGTGCAAAGAAGCAATTGTTAAATCTATTGGTCCCTGTGGTTTCGTTTCATAACATTTTACTTATATGTTGCAAGTTATCCTATATAATAAAGAGGTAATATGCAAATTGACCGACACTCCAACACACAAGATGGCTGCCCCCATGTGGACACAAGATGGCCAGCAGGGGAGGGCAGTTAGGGGAGACCAGGATGGCAGGGGAGGTCAGTTATAGGAGATCAGGCCTGCAGGGTAAGGCAGTTGGGAGGGACCAGGCCTGAAAGGAAGGGCAGTTGGGGGTGACCAGCCCTTCATAGGAGGGCAGTTAGGGAGGATCAGGCCAGCAGGAAAGAGCAGTTGGGAGTGACCAGCCCTGCAGGGGAGGGCAGTTGGGGGGGATCAGGCCAGCAGCAAGGGCAGTTAAGGGTAATCAGGCTGGCAGGCAGAAGCAGTTAGGGGCTGCCGGGAGCCGGTCCATGCTTGCTGTTTCAAGGGACCTGGCATATATGGCATACTGTTCTTAATATGTTTGCTCACCTTCTTGGCACTATGTGTTTTAACCAAGGTCTCTGAGAAAGGTTGTTTCCCCAGGTAGGGATTTTCCCCTGAAGTTAGGAAGGGAATAAAACCTCTTAACTAAGTGCCAGGTGGGTAATTAATCACTTTAACTACGAACAATCATGCTTAAGCTACATAATCTTTACTCCCTGGAATGGAGATAAGAAACGCCCTAACCTTTGGAATAGAGATTGATAGGATTGGAATCAACTGGTATAAATACAGATGTAACAAGACAGAACTGAGAAGAGAACCAAGAAGACAGAACCTACACAGAACCTACAGACAGAAGAACTTCGCTGGAGAGAACATGGCAAAAGATCCTGGACTGAACCTGACTACAGAAATTGGCAAGAGAACCTGACGAGAACCTGGTGACTGAACCTGGCTGGAGAACCTGGACAGAACCTGGCTGGAGAACCTAGCGAGGGAACATGGCCACAGAACTTGGCTGGAGATCCGAACCAGAACTTCTCTGGAGATCCAGACCAGAACTTGGCTGGAGATCCTGGCTAGAGATTCTGGCTAGGCTGCTGATCAACTGAACGCTGTCTCCATGTCATTCCTTCTTCGCTGACTCTGTCCACACCTTTGGGGACCCCTGGACCCGCTGGGGTTGGACCCCGGCATCAGGGGCAATCAGGCAGGCTGACAGGCGAGCAGTTGGAAGCCAGCAGTCCTGGATTGTGAGAGGGATGTCCGACTGCCTGTTTAGGCCCGATCCCACCAGGAATGGGCCTAAGTGAGCAGTCAGACATCCCCCAAGGGGTCCCAGATTGGAGAGGGTGCAGGCTGGGCTGAGGGACACCCACCCCACCCCACCACCGTGCATGAATTAATATAAAATTAGAGGCCCGGCACATGAAATCATGCACGGGGTATGGTCCTTATGTCTAGCCTGCAATCAGGGCCATCTTCCCTGGCTGCTGGCAGCTGGGCTCACCCCCAGCTGCCACCCACCCAGGTTACCAGTTTGCCATCGGGTGATGGGAGCTTAACAGTCAGGGGGAAGAGACAAAGAGAGTGGCTGGTCCTGCCTGCTCGTGGCCCCGCCCTGCCTCAGGTCACCCTTTGTGTGTGGGTCAGCCAACAGGGCAGAGGCCTTGGCTCGGTGACTCCCGCATCCCCCACCACCCACCCCAGTTCCCCATTCACCATGTGGTGATCAGAGCCTTCCAGCCAGGAGGGAGGGACTGAGAGGTGGTCCGTGCACCTCACAGTTACTAATTGAACAGTTGTTCTGTTCTTCTGTTATGGTCGCTGGGCTTTTATTATATAGGATATTCTTGTGAAACTTATTATTGTATATTTCATATTGCTTAGATATATATTACATCATGCAATGCATTCTTTGTGAGACCTCTGATGAGAAATTCCTATTTGAACTTACCTCCAAAAAGAATGGTGATTTTGAGCCTAAAAGAAAATCTATGAACACTGGGAAATGCATATCTGGAAAGTCTTTTTTATATTTTGACTGTAAAATCTTAAAACCACCAATTAGAACCAAGTATTAGGTGTATGTCTCTGTGCCTTTTTGTACCATAAACTTTTTGCCTCATTTTCAGGTTTTTTTCTTTGTATGAGTTTCTTTTATATATTTGTCCAAATTTTTAAATATGCTGTTGTCATATAATTTTAATAAGTCATCTTAAATATTACCTAAAAATTTAAGACAGGGAAAACATAAACGATAGGTAATTTAAAATAATCTTTGTTTCCCAATCTTGAAGAACAAGACGATGTCTAATTACTTCTTGCATCCTCAGGCCTTGGAAAGTGTCTACTATTTAGAATAATTGCTGACTTAATGAAGTACTAATAATTACAGGTTTCTATAAAATTACTATAATTTCTTATTGATTTCCAATGGCACTGTGTGTTAAAGGATTTTAGTGATGCAGTCCTTTTTTCACTCTGGATACTTATTTACTGTCTCACAAATTCACATATACTGAAGCATACCCTATGGTACATATCAATTGTACTACTGCATGCAATTATCATTGCACTGTTCTTTGTTTGTAATGTTTTTCCCATCTTGTTAGTTTTAACCCAAATATCACTTCCTCTTTGAAGGTTTTTCCAATTCTGACAAAAGTATTAATCACTCTCCTCTTGATTTAGAGTATTACTAGACTAAAAGCTCTGTATAATTTCTTAGCAAACTATTTCGTAAATATCCATTAATATAGCTGTTTATCCTGAAAATCTGTGATCTTCTTGAGATCATGGTTGATATATCATGAATGTACAATAACATTTACTGAACAAATGCTAACAAACTCATTGGGAAAGAACAACTGACTACCAGCCCAATAGTTTTCTTTTAGTAGCTTATGATCAGTAATAGTTTCACTAACTTTGGCTATATTTTAGTCTTATTTTTAAAATTAGAGATGATTTTAAAAATGTATCTGTGGTAGATTTCCTAAATGTTTAGATAACTGGTATGATTGAAGTCTTTTATGTCTCTGAAACTCTTAAGAATGTTAACATTTTTGCGAATTGAAAACTTCATGAAAATTCAAATATATGCATACCTATATATTTATTTAAATACATAATAAATCAGGGAAGCAATAAGCTAAACTGTATATTATTTGGAGTTGTGTGGATAGAGCTAAAAATTCAGCATTATGCTGGTGCTGCCCATTGCACAGAGTTGTAATGTTTGGTAACCCTGTGTTTGTTATATATTTAAGTTTGCTAAATGGGTATAGAGATAGGTTGGAAGAGCCTCAAATCTGAAGAAGTGTGATATTTAATTCCAGCCTTGTAAAACTAAAGAATACTTTTGTATGCATTTGAATGACAAGGGACTTTCAGTTAAGAGTAAGTTGCAAAAGGGAGCAATACTTGGAGTGTCAGCTTTGTAAGTTTCATACCATAGAAACATTATTTTTTTTATCAATTAGGACAATATTAGTGTTTTGAAATAGCACCCTCATTTGTCTACTTATTTTAAATCATCCAGCCATTCACTTGACATATACCTACTGATTTATAAATATATCCTGGCCTGGTTGTCTGGAACTAAATTTATGAAAGTTTCAAATTATCAAAATAAACTTTGGTTCTGTTTTTTTTTTTTTTAATTTCTCATTTGTTTCCTTTCCGTTTTATTTATTTATTAGTTAGTTTTGGCCTCTGGAAAAGCCACAAGGTCATCACAATTACATAATTAGATAATGTTAAAGTTAGAGCAACATAATGTTTTAAAATTGGAATAGTACTGAGGTATTTGCACTTAATAAAATATTTTTTGATAAATGGACATTAAAACTGATTAACTACATATCACCTTTATATTATAATCCTATTTCAACAGTATTTGTTGTTAGATTATAATAATACCAATATAATAATATACTCTGAAAAGTAATAAAACTAATTTGATAACATAATATACATACATACATATGTATATATATTTATGAGAGGAAGGGAGGGAGAGAGAGAGAGAGAGAGAGAGAGAGAGAGAGAGAGAGAGAGAGAGAGAGAGAGAGAGAGAGAGAGAGAAGGATATGAGAAGGGTAAAGGAGAAGAGAAAAGACAGAGAAAGGGGAAGAGAGACTCACTATCCATATCCAGGGCTTAGGAGAGAATCTAAAGTGAGAAAAAGCCCAGGTTGTTTAGAATTCCATAAAAAAGAGAGCAAAACTATCAGTTTACCATAAGCCACTTCTGAATTCATTCAAGATATTCAGGTATCTAACCAAAAAATTTGAAACATTTGTTCGCAAAGATATATGCACTCCTATTTATTGCAGCATTATTTACAGTGGCCAAGAAATGGAAACAACCAAAGTGTCCTTCAATAGATGATTAGATAAAGAAGATGTGGTGCGTACAATGCAATACTTCTCAGCCATAAGAAAAAATGAAACGCTGTCATTTGCAACAACATGGAAAGATCTTGAGAATATCATACTAAGTGAAATAAGTCAGACAGAAAAAATCAAGAACCATGATTTTACTTATATGCGGGATATAAAACTGAAGGCAATATATGAACAAACAAGAAAAAACAAAAACAAAAAAAACTCATAGAAACATACAACAGTATGGTGGTTACCAGAGAGAGAGAGTTGAGGAGGAGGGTGAGGGGTAAAGGGGGTTGAATATATAGTAACAGAAGAAGATTTAACTTTGGGTGGTGGGCAAACAATGCAATGTACAGATGATATATTAAAATAGTACACTTGAAACCTATATAAACTTATTAACCAGTGGTCACCCCAATAACTTTAATATAAGGATATTCAGTGAGAATACGTAAATTGCCACGTCTCAGTCAGTCCTTAGTTGGCTTCTGCTCTGCGAAGCAGGAGAGGTTGCACCAACACATTTATTTTACCTTGTATTAAGAGATGAATGTCTTTTGACATTCATTGCCTCAGAGTAGAAAGGAAGGAAACCTGCTCTCTGACTGTGAAAGGCAGGTGTCTTCAATAGAAAAGATGGCATGTAGTTAGACCCGACAGACTCATCACGGAGGACAGAATAGCATGCTTTTTCTCCATGTCTTGAGTACTCCTGTGTCAAAAGAGCAGAATGCATTGCTCAAGAGAAGTAATACATAATAAGATAGGGATTTTGGAAGTTAAGGGATATACTCATTTTACAAAAATAATTTTAATTTTAAGTTGAGTGATTATTTTAGGTGGTTTATAGCGAGGCATATTTGAAGGAGAGGCTAAAACATGCCTAATAAGTAAGCGGAGAGTCTGGTATATAGAAGTAAAAGTGAGGATAGGGTAAAATAAAACAAAGTTATAAAATGTTCCTGAAAATGGTTAACTATTTTTTTTTAATTTAACAGACTCAATAAGTGGTTATTTTTTCTTAGACACTGTTCTGAGCACTTATAGATATTTATTTAATTTATAAAACTTATTTCTAAATATTTGAAGGAAATAATTTTAAAATGACTGTGTTTGTGTGGTTGAAAGAGTTAATACAATGGATGTTTAATGGAAATATAATTTAAAACAATGATTATTACTTGGTGACCTATAACATGCATGTTTAATGAGATAAACTATACCGAAAGAATGTAGTAAATGGCAAAGCCTTAAACAAATGCCTAAGGTATATTTCAGAATTATTCAAAATTGACCACAAATTTAGAAAATCATATTTGAATAAAGTTAGAGTCATGCAATAGAAGATCCAAATTGCAAGAGAGCTAGTTAATATATAGCACTTGCATCTAGGCAACAGTGGAAAAAATGTTTGCATGTTAACAGAGTTTGATTGCCATTATTTGGAAACTATTATGTGACTATTTTCCATACTTCTTAGCATTTTTTTGAGATGGAAAATCCATGGAATGCTCCATTTTCCCTTTTGCATTAAGAAGGCTTTCATAAAAAACTCATTGTGCCAGAGTGATAATTTTGCATAGTTTAACAGTTCCCATGAATCATGAAACTACTTTCAACCCACACATCATTTGACCCTTGTCAGTTTTTACACACAATCCCAAATGAAGAAACTTGGATAAAATAAAGAAGTGCCAACCATAAAAAATTTAATCTGGATTAAAAACAAAGATGAAGGGATTATTTTGATTGTTACATAAATATGCTTTATGACATGCAAAGCAAAGTAATGTACCACATTAAGGTGCAGGGAACAGAAATGATAGAGTTAATCAGAAAATGAAACTGTGGATCACACAATGAAATGAATCACCTTAATTTTATTATTATTTTAAAAATGATAACCATGTTTTTGTTTAAGCTACTGTGTACATCAGTTTTTAATTTTATTAGTTATGTACTCCAGGAAAAAAAAAATGGGCTGGATTTCTTCAAGAAAAATCTGTCTCCTTTGAAAATTTCATCTAGTGATTTAAAATAGTATTTATAAGCTTCCTATTATCAAATATTTATGTATAGGTCTGGCCATTCCCAGATTTCTAGATTCATACATTTAAAAAACTTCCCTAACCCTTTTGCTCAGTGTCCCATTTGTACCCCTCAAAATGAATTAATTATCTCCTCTGCATACTCACTTCCACACATGCCAAGCCTAAGTTTCTTTCTCTTTTTCTTATTTGGCAGAGTGGGAAAGCCTGATATGTAGGAACTTTCTTTCACTCTAACTACATCTCTAATGAAAAGTTGTTGATTTCACCTCCTAGGTATCTTTAATACTTCTTTCTTTTCTTCCTGCCTCACGTCATCATATTATTCAGTATCTCTCTCCTGAGTATTGAACTAGTTTCTACTTTGATCCCCCTGACACCATTATCTTTTTTCTTTATCCAATCATCTGTTCAGACTGTAGTCAAAGTGATGATGCTGATATGCATCATCTTACTGTACAACATTTAAAATTTTTCAGTTCTTTATACTAATCCCTAAATTATAAATCAAAACTCAACTTTTACTTCTGTATTAAATAGTGTGCTTCTCCCAGCTTTAACAAACTCTCTTTTGCTTGATAGAAAGTGTTGATAGGACCTATACCCTATAGGGTCTATACAGCATAGTGGGTGGAGAGAGGTGATCATGAGTGACGTGGGAATGTAGGAAGAGTTGAGCGTGCATGAGTTCATTCTTTCATTCATTAGCACATATTTAGTAAGCACGTACTAGGTGCTGTGCACAGAATGGTTGGCAAGGCAGAGTCTTTGCCTTTGAGTTGTTTTTAATCTCCCATGAGAGACATTTAAATTGCCATTTGAAACTACACATCTATTTTTAAATAGTTCAGGGGGTGGCACCTGAGCACAATCTTGAAAGAAAATGAGGTGTTATTCAAGAAGAGAACGGAAGAAAGGTTTTTAAAGAAGAAGTTGTGTGCCAAAGGTACAGATGCAAATGAAATTATACTGCATTCTAAAAACTATAAAAAACAAATTGGGCTGGACAGTCAGGACTGGTGTGTGTCAATACTGACAGGAAAAGCAGATGCTGAATGATAAAGGTGCTGATTGTCATTGTGAAATCATTGAACTTTTTCATTCAAGCATGTGGAAAGCTTTTAATGTTGGCTCTTTAAGATTGGGGTGCAGAGATACAAAAAATAAATATTATTTATGAAGTCAAAATTAACATTACCGCAGTTCAAGTATGATAACCAGGGTGACTTGATCAACTCTGTATTTAGAAAGTTTCTTCTGATCTAGAAGACAGATAGAATGAAAACAAATCATGCAGAAAGGCACAGGATGTGGAAGATATTGCTACAATCCAAGCAAGGAATATAAAGCACCTGATGGATTGGGACACAGTTCACATCACTGGAGCTATTTCAGAGGTAGGATTGGTAAGATTTGGAAAGTGTTTGAACAAGAAAGTTAAACAAATGAAAAAATTCAGACAAGACTAGAGGAAGTAGAAAAATAAAAGAAAAATCAAGTTCTTTGCAATGGTGTAAACAAAACTATTTTAGGTAAATTGCCTAAATAAAGGATCAAGAACAATCAATGTTTGTCTATTCTCACTGAGTGTATACATGGGTGGATAACATCCATTTGAAATGTCTAGGATGTAATCAAGTATCCCAGTCATGCTCTTACAAATCAACACCAAAACTTAAACATGGGGATACATCACTCAGTTTTCACACTTTTTCTGAGTTGCGGCAGAAGGAGTTATACAATATGGAAGTTCTTTATTTCTTTACTTTGTGTGTGGGTTTTTTGTATTGTTTTGTTTTTTGCCAGTAACTTTATTCTGTTTTTAAAAATTATCTTTACTGTTGAAAATATTACGTATATCTCCCCTTTCCCCCCATTGACTCCCTCCACACTGCACCCACCTCTCCAAGGCCTTTACCACACTATTGTCTGTGTCCATGGGCTATGCATACCTCTCTATATAAAACCCTAATATGCAAATAGTCCGAATTGCAGAACAACCAAACAACCAGTCGCTATGACCTGTGCTGACCACCAGGGTGTGTGTGCGGAACATGGCAAGTCTTGGCAGCAGGCAGCAGAGCACGTTACATGGCAGGCATTGGCCAAAGCAGGATGGTAGAGCAGGTGAGCGAGAGCGCCAGACCAAGGAAGGGCACCGGTCGCTGTCACTGGGGCGAGCCTCTGGTGGTTACTGAAAATTATTTGCTCCCACATGCCACGGTCCCACCTGGGACCTACTGCCAACACTGTCCCCGCTCGCACCCACTGCCAGTGCCGGAGCCACCACTCGCACCCACTGCCGAGCAAGGGCACAGAGGATGGACCAAGACCCATCCCTGTGCCCAGCGTAGCCTCACGGCCCACAGTTCCCTTCAAAGTGCACAAATTCATGCACTGGGCCCCTAGTGTGTATATAAGTTCTTCAGTTAAACCTTCCTCACCCCCAACCCCCACCTTCCCTCTGAGATTCATCAGTTTGTTCCATGTTCCTATGTCTCTGTATCTGTTTTGCCCATCAGTTTATTTTCCACATACAGTGAGAGCATGTGATACTTTCTTTCTCTGACTGGCTTAATTTGCTTAGCACAATCCTCTCCAGGTCCCTCCATGCTGTCTTGAGGGTAAGAAAGCCTTCTTTTTTACAGCTGCATAGTATTCCATGGTGTAAATGTACCACAGCTTTTTTATCCACTCGACTAGTGATGGGCTCTTGGATTGTTTCCAGATCTCAGCTATTGTAAATTGTACTGCTATGAACATTAGGGGTGCATAGCAATTAGAAAGAATTTGTGATTTATACAACTGTGATTTTTTTTAAGTTGGGAAGCTATATACTAAGTTGTAGGTATTGGTTCTGAACACCCATAGCTTTTCAATAATTACCACTACTTCAATCTTACACATCATCTATGGAAATAAGAGAGCCAGTGAAGGCAAAGCAAGGACAAAAAGAAATAACAAGAAGGCAAGAAAGCTATAAGTGACATTAGGATCTATTGTGATTTTGCTAAAATTGCTGAGATCGATTTAAACCTTTAAACTAAATTTCAAAAAGGCATTCTTTATTATTCTAACCTAAAATCATAAGCATAATAAACATAATTAAGGTTTTATGATTAAGCCTTAATGGAATACTTTTTAGGTTTCCCTGTTCTAGTTTTGCATGTGTTTTTAAACTTAATTATTTTTTATTTGGAATTTTAATTACTTAAATTTACCACTTGAGCAACTTTGGTTCAAAGAAAAGCGAATAGTGTATCAAGTATCCAAATGTTCTGTACTATTTTTCTTTTCTCTTTTATCACCCAAATGTTTACTGTTAAATAGGGAGTTAAATATTCAGCTTCTCCTTACTCCATGTTGAAAACAAAGTGGGGGCCAGTTGGAGTTGTACTTATTTAAGAGAAGCTAAGCTCCCTAATGAATTCTAGAAGCTAGGAAAGTTGCATTGTGAGGGATGTGGATATGCGTGAGAGAGGTACAGAATTAACCCAATGAGAACATTCGAATCATGCCTCAAGGCAAAGGATGCCTGTGAACCAATCATTACATAAAGACCTTATTGTTGCTCCGTGCTCTTGGCCTCTTAGTGAGGTTATTCTTTTGGCAAATGATCTATCTTAATATTGCACAAGGAAGCTTTGTATGAACAGTGCATCATCAGAGTCCTCTTGTTCTATATAATGTAAGGGAAAGAATATGGGCAATATCAAACACTATGGTCCAGAATAAAAATAGTATTTCTTGGTTCCATAAATGTAAAAGTAATAGTGAAAAGCAACAACTTAAAAAGAACAATTCAAATGATGAAAACTAGGCATCCTTGAGAGATCTTCAAATTATATGTTCATATCACCAATGAGATCTTAATAGTAGCTAATATGCATTGTCTTCTATTATGTGCTAGTCGTTGTAGTCAGCAACTTTTATCTCATTTAGTTCTTACACCTACTGAAGAGATCGGTTTATTTATGCACATTCTCAGGATGAAAAGACTGAGGCTTTGATATGTTAAAAGTTTATCCAAATTTATACTCCCTGATCCAGAATTTCAAATGAAGTCAAATGATTTTAGATATGGTACTGGCAGTCCCTGTCCAAATATTTTCTTTTGATAATGATGTAAATTTTAGTTCCTCAAGAAGTGTTTATAGTGATAAAATATTCAGTTTGTTGTTACAATAAATGATAACTATAGCATTAATATATGTGCTTTATGCTGAAGAAAATTTTGAAATATTTCAAGATATTTGAAATATTTTGAAATAAAAAGAAGTCTAAAAGAAACACTTTATCAGACAAAAGATATAATTGAATATGGTTTCTAAATTATAATAGGAACAGTGACAGTCATGGGTGCAAAAACCTAGATTAAACGGTAACGGCAAACACTGATTTTTAAAATCATTTCCAAAAGTTTATAGTGTTTCCTCTACATTATTTTGGCCACTTACCAGTACTAAGCCCAGTTATAACATTGTATTTCAAATTTATTTATGACAAATATGAATGACTTTTTCAAATTATTTTAATATGAATCTATTGAATACTTTAAAATTTGATATATGCTCATCTGGACTGTTTTTATTCTATTTAATCATCATTTTAACTTATAAATAAACTGACTCTATAAGTGTATGTCTAATTTTACAAGAGACTGCTAGACTCTATTCCACAGTATTTGCATCATTTTATATTTTCAACAGAAATGTAATATATGAGATTTTCAATTATTCTACAACCTCAACACACTTGATATTTTCAGTCTTCCTAATTTTAGATCTCTCATATATTTGTAGTAGAATTTTATTATGTTTTTAATGTGAATGTAGTTAAGTGTATCAAAAAATTATCTTACCTGTGAATTTTATTTCTAAATAGCAAAGTAGTGATTATAATATACCTTTATAATATTTCATATGTATGTCTATATATGTCAATATACACATACATTATATACATAATAAAAATGGGTCTTTGGGTCAGGCAGAGTTGAGATCACTGCTCGGTGAGCTAGCAATCATGTAATCTGTGGCCCTACCATCAGCTTGCCATTCCAACATCAGCCTTTATAATTGCTCTACTCTACACATTCTACTTTCAACAATGCACCCTAGTTTATTGTGTTTTTCAAATATGCCATGCACTTTTATGCCTATCAGTATTTCATTCCCCTGTCTCCATTTTCTGGAAAGTTATTCTTCTTCTTGTGAAACTCTACTCAAATGACAACATCCTTAGACAATCAATTACTCTCATCCCTGGGCTACTATAGCATTGTGCCATTTTCTCCAACATAAGGCTCCCATTTGTATCTTCCCAATTAAACTGTGAGTATATGGCTCCACTCTGAGGAGTTTGGATTCTTAGAGGAGGACACCCTGGTTGTGTGTGTTCTTGTAGAGGGAGCCAGTATGAGGTTTAACCATCATCCCTAGACATGCTGGAAGAGTGATTAAAATCCACAGTCAACTTCCATCCATTCCCATCTTTAGTGATTCTCAGGCCCAGGCATGACATGTAACTAGTCCTTGCAGTGGCCCTTTCATCACAACCAGCCAAGGCATTGTGAACCAGGTAGCCGTTTCTCTCTAAAGGTCTCCTCCTATAACCCAGAGACTTCCATGTTATCCTCATGGGGCTGGAGGCACTGACTGTGCATAGCACTTGTTTAGGTAATAAAATAAATTATTCTTTTGTTTTTTTAAAAAATGTCTGTGGGTCCACAGTGCTAACCTCCATTTGCTCCCTTGGCGGCCTTTTCTATCACCTTTCCCCCAGCACCTGCCACTGCTATCATATTTGTGCACACATTTTTACGTGGCTCCAGACATCGCCCCAAAGTTTTTCAGATTCCTTATCAATTATTCCCTTTCATATACTAACATAAAATTTAAAAATAGTCAAAAAATTAATTCCTCAGCATGTATGATATCCTGATATTGATTCCCATGCTTAGAATTACCAGTTCCTCAGCCTGGCATTCTTTTTTTTAAATTTTTTATTGGGGTGACATTAGTCATCATGGACATATAGGTTTCATGTGTGGATACTAATTTACAAAATCTGTATATAAAATCATGTGTCCACCACCCAAAGCCAAATCTTCTCCTGTCACCTCATATTAAGACCCCTTTCTCACCCTCCTCCCTCCCTCTGGAAACCACCACACTGCTGTTTGTGTTCATAAGTTTCACTTTAATATTCAACAGATGAGTGAAATTATGTAGTTCTTAGCTTTTTCTGACTTATTTCACTTTGCATAATGTTCTCAAGGTCCTTCCATGTTGTTGTAAATAACGCTATTCCATCCTTTCTTAGGACCGTGTAGCATTCCATTGTGTGTATATACCACACTTTATCCAGGGCACTTTGGCTATTTCCAAGTATTGGCCACCATGAATAATGCTGCAGTGGACATAGGGGTGCATGTATCTTTGCATATAAACTATTTTGAGTTTTTCGGGTGCATACCCAGGAGTGGGGTTGTTGGGTCATATGGTAGCTCTATATTTAATTTTTTGAGGAATCGCCAGACTGCTTTCCATAGTGGTTGTACCAGTCTGCATTCCCACCAGCAGTGAATGAGGGTTCCTTTTTTCAACAACCTCTCCAACACTTGTTATTGCTTGTCTTGTTGTTAATGGCCACTCTACCTGGTGTAAGGTGGTATCTCATTCTAGTTTTAATTTGTATTTCCCTGATTGCCAGTGAGGTTGAACACCTTCCCATATATCTATTGGCTGTTTTTATGTCTTCTTGGAAGAGGTGTATTTCCACGTCCTTTGTGCACTTTTTGATTGGATTGTTTATTTGATTGGTGTTGAGTTTTATGAGTTCTTTATATATTTTGGAAATTAAACCTTTATCAGACCTACTCTTTGCAAATATCATCTCCTATTTGTTTGGCTGCCTGTTTGTTGTCTTGCCCATTTCTTTTGCTGTGCAGAAGCTCTTCAATTCAAAATGGATCAAAGAATTAACATAAGACCCAAAACTATAAGTCTACATAGAAAATAATATAGGTACCAAACTTATGGACCTGGGTGGTAGAAAACATTTTATGGACTTGACCCTAAAGGTAAGAGAGGTAAATGCAAAACTAAATGAATGGAACTATAGCCTGGCATTCTTAACGTCCAACTTAGTTATATCTCACAATGGTTGGACCACTTTTTCCCATAACACAGTTGGCTAAAAGTCTTTGACTTTAGCTTGAGAAACATCTGATGTCTGTACTAGTAATGCCAAGTTCTTTAATAAATAGGAGTGAATTAAATTAAGGTGTTGTGTTTTTTTTTTACAAATATGCTTTTTTGTTAACAAACTGTGGAAGGCTTAGATTTCATTTTAATGTAGCACCTTTTTAAAGGTATTACATGAGAGTTTACAATTATTCTAGCAAATAGAAGTGTACTGATTTTAAATTTATTTAATATATAAATGTGTTTACAAAATTTAAAAAGCTAAAAAAATCCGCCAGAAAAGAAGCAAAGCTGATATTTTAGCTGTTTAAGTAAAGAAAAAGCCAATGCAATACAATTAACTTATGGTAACTCATATTTGTTCACTGATTATCTTAGTATATTATGGAAGTACTATTACTTTAGTTTTAGTAAGTATATGTAGTTGTTGATTATACAGAGTACTATCCTATCTAATAAAAGAGAAACATGGTAATTGGCATACTACCGCTACCCTTCCCATTGGCTAATCAGGGCAATATGCAAATTAACTGCCAGCCAAGATGGCAGCTGGCAGCCAGGCAGCTTGAAACTAACATGAGGCTTGCTTGCTTCAGTGACGGAGGACTCCAATGTTCCCCGCCTGCCACTGCAGGTGTCTGAGCTGCAACTCTAAGCAACTATGTAACAAATATAGAAGCTAAACAAAACCCCAGAAACCTGCTTTAGTCCGCCGGGCTTCAGCCAGCAGGATCGCAACATTGTAAGCAAAGGCCAGAAAACTACTTTCAGCAGCGGAGGCCTAAGAGCTGGAGCCAAGCCTCAAAGCTAAAGCTGGCCCAGAATAAAAAAAGAAAAAAAGGAGCGGTTGGGAGCTTCAGTCACTCCCAGCCTGAAAACAGCCTTCAGCCCCTCACCCAGACTGGCCAGGCACCCCAGTGGGGACCCCCACCCTGATCCAGGACACCCTTCAGGGCAAACCAGCCGGCCCCCACCCGTGCACCAGGCCTCTATCCTATATAGTCAAAGGGTAATATGCCTCCCAGCACCGGGATCAGCAGAGCCGCGAGGCCTCCCGGCACCGGGATCAGCATGAAAGGGGGCAGAGCCCAAACCCCCTGATCGCTCTGTGGCTCTGTGTGTGACAGGGGGTGGGGCCACAGCCTCCCTATCAGCCCTGCTCTGTTCCTGACAGGGGAAGGCGCCCCAACCCCTGATCGGCCCTGCTTTGTGTGTGACAGGGTAGAGCCATAACCTCCCCATTGGACCTGCCCTGAGTGTGAGAGTGGCGGTGCCCCAACCCCTTGATCGGCCCTGCTCTGTGGGTGATAGAGGGCAGCGCCCCAACCCCCTGATGGGCCCAGCTCTGTGCGTGAACAGGGTACAGAGCCCCAACCCCCCTGATGGGCCCTGCTCTGTGAGTGACAGCGGGCAGTGCCCCAACCCCCTGATTGGCCCTACCCCGAGCATGACAGGGGGTGGCACCGCAATCTCCCGATCCGCCCTGCTCTGTGCATGACAGGGGGCGGTGCCCCAACTCCCCAATTGGCCCTGCTCTGAGCCCAACCAGGGTCTGGCTGCACCTAGGGATTGGGCCTGCCCTCTGCCACCCAGGAGCAGGCCTAAGCCAGCAGGTCGTTATCTCCCGAGGGGTCCCAGACTGCGAGAGGGCACAGGCCAGGCTGAGGAACCCCCTCTCCCCCCGAGTGCACAAATTTTTGTGCACCGGGCCTCTTGTCCTATATAATAAAGAGGTAATATGCAAGTTGACCATCACGCCCTCCCACAAGATGGCCACCCCCATGTGGTCTCAAGATGGCTGTCACAAGATGGCAGTCAGGGGAGGGCAGTAGTGGAGGACCAGGCCTGCAGGGAAGGGCAGTTAAGACCAACCAGGCCAGCTGAGGAGGGCAGTTGGGGATGACCAGGACTGCAGGGGCAGTTGGCAGGGGAGGGCAGTTGGGGGCGACTGGGCCGGCAGGGGAGGGCAGTTTGGGGTGACCAGGCCAACAGCGGAGGGCAGTTGTGGGTGACCAGGACTACAGGGGAGGGCAGTTGGGGGCAATCTGGCCAGCAGGGGAGCAGTTAGGCATAAATCAGGCTGGCAGGGGCGTAGTTAGGGGGTGATCAGGTTTGTAGGCAGAAGCAGTTAGGGGCAATTGGGCAGGCAGGCATGCTGCTGGGAGCCAGCTGTCCCAGATTATGAGAGGAATGTTCGACTGCCAGTTTAGGCCCGATCCTTGCGGAGGAATCACAGGGATCGGGCCTAAACTGGCAGTCAGACATCCTCCGAGGGGTCTCAGATTGGAGAGGGTGCAGGCTGGGCTGAGGGACACCCCCCAGTGCACAAATTTCATGCACCGAGCCACTGGTATTAAAATAAGATAGCAATTTTTTGAAAATTAAATTTATTGGGGTAACATTGGTTAATGAGATTATGTAGGTTTCAAGTGTACAATTCTATGATACATCATCTGTATATTGCAGTGATTTTCAACAGCTGTGCCACAAGAATTTTTAAAACATACACTACCTGACTATTTAGTCAGGGGCACTAAATCCTTTTACCCTAAATTGGCAAATAAATTTAAAAAAGCTATAGCCAACACAACAATAGCTGTTCAGTGGGAATGACCTGTCTATAACCATAAATATATAGGTCATATAAAAGAATTGGTCATGGTGCATAATAAGATTACATCTGATTGGTTAATTCTTGGTAACAGAAATTTTTATACATAAGTATAGGCACTTGATTTTTAAAAAGTCACTTTGGAGCAAAAATGGTAGGTAATTATTACTACTACTACTACTACTATTACTATTATTATTTAAAATCAAACCAAGTTATATACCTTTTTACATCAGATCAGCAAAAAATATATTTTTTGGTGTGCCCCAGAAATTTAGTAATTAGTTTATGCATGCCATGAGATAAAAATGGTTGAAAATTGGTGGTATATTGCACTGTGTGCCTGCAACCCAAGGTCAAATTTTCTCCTATCACCATATATTTGACTCTCTTTACCCTTTACTACCACCCCCCTCCAAGAATGCAATTTTATAAAAACAATACACTAAATCCTGAATATGGTCTTTCAAGACTCTTCTTTACCTAAAAATCTATCTGGTTTTTTTTTTAGCTATGTAACTTCCAGTAGAAATATAATCTATGATCTGCCTTTGTGAACATCTCTGTAAATTTTCTTTAATAGAATTCTCTGTTCCTAGTATTAAAATAGGAGGTTATACTTTTGGATTAAAAACTCACTCTAAAGATTTAGTACATTTGTATTTAAGTGTGTAATAAACTACTATGTCTGAATATTTAATGTTGAAATAACAGATAACGTATAAATGTGCTTAGAAGTCATAGACTATAAATAATATTCCAGGTCTGAAAATCCTTTAAGAATTTTTTGTTCTTAGAGGCCAAGATCACATAAGAAGATACATCCTTTTGGTCTCTTGCACACCCACCTCTCTTCCCTTTAAATACTGACTTTTTTTTTCTTAAATATAAAATCTTACATTTAAAAATTAATATTATGTCTGAAAAATAGTATTCATGGTATTTAGAACTGCAAAAGATAGTAGAAATTGTATAGCACTAATATAATCTTGGCGTTTTATAGCTAGAAAAACTGAGTTCTAAAAATTATGAAGAATTTCTAAAGTGCTCACTAAAGTAGTTCTAGAATCTGGACTTCCTTAGTATACTGGACTCTTCTCAAAATTGCAAGAAGTTCAAAATACTGTGCTATCATTCTGGTTGGAGCATTTTTGAGGGAAAATGAAATTTGATTTAGCTTTCATTATTCCCTCTTCTCTATTCTTCTCTTTTTCTAAACTTCATAATCAATCTTTCTTCTACATGTCTCCCCTAAACAAATTATCTATTTTCAGTAAAGCCACATTTGATGTTAGGACTTCCTCAACAGCCAGTCACAAATGTCCTTTGTAGTAGCTGATAATTTAATTTCCCCCTTTATCAGTCAAGTCCAGCAGCTAATATTTGACAGGCAAGAGTTACCATCCAGAATAGCTTTTGACATAGATCATTTAGTAGCCAGAATCACAAATCAGTGACTTTGGAACTGAATCATACTGTGGGTGTATTTTTCTTGGTTTCATAGAGTTTTTAAATTGAATTTGAATGCCTTTATGGAGGACAGAATCACCAGTGTGTCACAGTTTTCATATGCCCTATTACTTTTGTTTGTGACATCTGATGTTCAGTTTACATTATAAATATGGAACTAAGACCAACATAAATATTGCTTTGTGTTTGTTTCAATTATTGGATATGAGAACACATGGATATTTTCTTCTAATAGAGAACATCTGGAGAGGATGAAGAAAAAACCTTAAAACTGTTTAAAAAATGTTTTTATAATATTCTGACACATTTAAAATTCCTAATTCATTAAGTAGAAAGTTGCATAACATCCACTAGTGTGATTAAATGGGTCATTTAAAAAGGGTAATTCTACTTAAAGCTGCTATCAAGTAAATATATTTTTTTAAATTGAATTTATTAGAGTGACATCCATTAATTAAATTATATAGGTTTTAGGTGTACAATTACATAATATATCATCTCTATATTATATTTTGTGTTCCTCATCCCAAGCCAACTCTCCTGCCAACACAATTTATACCTCCTTTAGCCTATTCTATCTCCCACCCCCATTTCCCTCTGGTAATCATCATATGGCTGTCTGTGTCTGAGTGGTTTTGTTGTTATTGTTGGTTTTATTTATTTTTTCCTTTATCTCTTTACCTTTTTCACGAAGCTCCTCCAAACTCCCTCCCCACTGACAGCTGTCAATCTGTTCCCCGTATCTATGAGCCAGTTTTTATTTTGTTTGTTAGTTTATTTTGTTCATATTATCTGAAATTTTTAAAAAGTTAATTATAACATTTCAAATAAAGAGAAAAATTCAAAAAACGTGAAGATAGTTCATTAGTATTTTAGTCTATATCTTAGTGTATTATGGAATTAATATTTCAATTTTATGGAATTTAAAGAGAAATACAGTAGTAATATTTTAGTTAACATTTCACAATATCAAGAAAAATATTGCATTGTCTTTTACTATAAATGCAATGGCAATCAGCAAATGGTAAAGCTAATAAATGTCATTGGTAAGAGCTTTAAAATATGTATAAATTGTAGTTTCATTCAGTAAATTGGAGGCTGATCATACCTAACCACAATGATTAAAATACCTCAGCTTATAAATAATGTTTAAAATGAGTTTTTGTATAAGAAATGTCATGAAAATGAAATATGGCTTGCATAAAACAATAAGAAATAGGTTGAGAATTCTGCTTTCACTATGCTTCCTCTGCAAATGTATTAAAAATTAGTAACAAAGAAATTAATTTTTTTTTTTCAACAAATATTAGCAACTCATGATTCATCTGAATCTGAATAAGCATGTCAAAATACCAGATAATAAAAAGGATGGGAATCTTGTTTGCAAAAAATCAAAATTATGAAAATTATTATGGCATGATCTAAATATTTTTCTTCATTGACTAAGAAAATGTGAACTTTGTTTTGGGTATATATAACAATATGTAATAATTGCTCATATGGTTTTATGAAGAAAGACTTTTTCATTTTAAAGGTATTAGATGTTTTAAGCAATAATTTGACAATAAATGGTGGCTATCACTTTTTAATAATATGCTTCTCAATATTTCTCATAAATATCTATTCCATTTTATTGGATTTTTTTAGCATTTGATATTTTGCTTGTCGTTTCCAAGTGTAAAATATACAAATATACCATTTTATTTTTTCAATGGAATAGGGCTTTAAATTTTTTATTTTTTTAAAAAGAACTTCTATTGTGTATAAGATCTAAACCAATAATTTGATCAATGTTAATACAGCCATGGATTTTTAGTGTGTATTTTAAAATTTGTATTCTACATCACAACACTAAAAGAAGAAATCTGTCCTTCCACTGGACTAGTGTTAGTTTGATGATTATACTAATATTAACTGCTTCACTTGAGTAAGCAAAGAAGGAGTAAAATACCAGTCAGACCAGCTGTTAATTCAGTGTGTTGTACTATGCTTATTAAAAATACCCAAAAGATGTACCTTTGTGGTTCAGTCTTTTGAATTAGAATCAGAATATTAATCATGCCTCAGGCCTAAATTAAACATTGGAAGGCCCCTTAAGAATTTTCACCAAATTTTCTTGGATTTTTCTTTATTGGGTCTTCCTGGACTCTGTTTAGCTCTGTAATTGCTTTGCTCCTTTGTTGATAGGTTAAAGCACAATGTGATTTTCTCCATGTCATAAGATTTAAGAGGATGGCTCAATGGTCTCCTCCAGTTGCAATGAGCAGCTGAGACACTGATTTATAACAGAAGTAATATTTACAATGTCAAATAAAGTGTGGAATAAGAATAATTCTGTATCTCAAAGTTCATAGTTATAAAAGAATCTGAATCATTATCTTTATATTATCGAGGGGTTATCTTAAGAGACGCTGCCAAATGTGGTTGACCGCTTATCTGTGAGTATGCAAATGAAAGAAAACATATTTTCAAAAACCTATCCGGCATGTTCAACATATACTATAGTTTATTTTAGAAAATGGCCATTTTTAATAATGACCGTATGCCTGACTATTTACATGTGAACACAGTCTGAAGAGTAGAAAGGTGTGCTTAGCAGTAGCATTTATGCACCTAGCTGTCTAAGTCAGTGTCTGGACTACATTATTCATGCTGGACTGCAATTTGAATTCCACACAGTTGAGACAAAAAAATTATGATCTCATATATATATTTTTTAATGTTTGGCATATCTATATGATCTCATTCTCAAGGTAAAAGTATAAAATGGATAAATACATCAATTCGAGGGAGACTATATTGTTTTTAAATAAATAACGATAATAATAAAGTGCCAGTGCACTTCATATATTATAAAACTTCTGTTTTCATTTCTCAGTTGAATTTATTATTAACTGCGCATGTTTAAATAAGAGCTCTGTTAATATGAATCTTCCACAATTATTTGTGGAAAAAGAAAACATGTCTGTTAAAATTGATATTTCAATTTATGAATATTTATTTGAAACAACATCTTCAGGTTTTTAAAGGTTTGCCTAACAATATTATGGCTGACTAATAGAAATATGGACTTTATCTTCTATATTATATAATATAGAATAATAAATGTAGCTCCATGAAATAAACAAGAAAAAAAAAAAACCCTAATCAACTTACTAGAGGCCTGGTACACGAAATTCATGCACAGGGGGCGGGGAGGGTGGTCCCTCAGCCCAGCCTGCATCATCTCGCAATCTGGGACCCCTCAGGGCATGTCAGGCATACACGGGCAGTCTGACATCCTTCTCACAATCCGGGACGCTGCATGTACCAGTGACCATACTTTTCATACAGGTGAAAGGCATCTTGCTGTTGTATGGGCAGCTACATTTTTATGACCTGATTATAAAAAGTAGTACATCACATGATCCTTCTGAGGCAGTAATACCATTTCCCCCATCCAATGGGTGGAAAGACTGAAGCAGAGAGAAGTTAAGTCACACAGTTATGTTTCAGAATCAGGGCTGACCACAAAATGTGCAAGCTGGAGTCCATGCATGTCATCGCTGCATCATCCTGTTTTTTCAGTGTTAGAGTAGCCTTGCCAGGTTTTAATTTTTAAATCTAAGATACTGTTCCTAATTTATAGGCTAGGGTTTCTAGGCCTGGCCAGTGATCAGGGCCATCTGTGTGGCGACCGGATGGTGGGGTGATTGGGCCTCCCCCCACTGGCACCGGCCTTGGCTGGCAGCCTAGCACTGCCCACTGGCTCTGCAGTCACCTCTCTCTTGGGGGGCAGATACTCAAAGCTCCTGCATTGTCTGCCCCCTGGTAGTCAGTGCACATCATAGCAACCAGTCATTCTGCCAGTCATTCTGTCATTCGGTAGATTTGCATATTAAGGTTTTATTATATAGACTAGAGGCCCGGTGCACAAAAATTTGTGCACTTGGGGGGAAGGGGGGGTCCCTCAGCCCGGGCTGTGCCCTCTAGCAGTCTGGGACCCCTCGGGAGATAACAACCTGCTGGCTTAGGCCTGCTCCCGGGTGGCAGAGGGCAGGCCCAATCCCTAGGTGCAGCCCCTGGTTGGGCTCAGAGCAGGGCCGATTGGGGGGTTGGGGCACCACCCCTTCACACTCAAGGCAGGGTCGATGGGGAGGTTGCGGCGCGACCCCCTGTCATGCACAGAGCAGGGCCAATCCGGGGGTTGGGGCGCTGCCCGCTGTCACGCACAGAGCAGGGCCCATCGGGGGGTTGAGGAGCTCCCCCCTGTCACACACAGAGCAGGGTGGATCAGTGGGTTGGGGCGCCACCCTCTATCACCCACAGAGCAGGGCCAATCAGGGGATTGGGGCGCCGCCACTGTCACACTCAGGGCAGGGCTGATGGGGAGGTTATGGCTCTACCCCATCACACACAGAGCAGGGCCCGTGGGGAGGCGGGGGGGTGGTTGGGGCGCCACCCTCTATCACCCACAGAGCAGGGCCGATCAGAGGGTTGGGGCACCGCCACTCTCACACTCAGGGCAGGGCCGATGGGGAGGTTATGGCTCTACCCCGTCATACACAGAGCAGGGCCCGGGGGGGGGGGGTGCCGCACCCTGTCACACACAGAGCAGGGCCGATCAGGGTGTTTGGGCGCTGTCCCCTGTCATGCTGATCCCGGTGCCGGAAGGCATATTACCCTTTTACTATATAGGGTAGAGGCCTGGTGCACGGGTGGGGCCGGCTGGTCTGCCCTGAAGGGTGTCCTGGATCAGGGTGGGGGTACTCACTGGGGTGCCTGGCCAGCCTGGGTGAGGGGATGATGGCTGTTCACAGCTGGTCACACACCCTTCAGGGTGGGGGTCCCCACTGGGGAGCCTGGCAAGTCTGGGTGAGGGGCTGAGGGCTGTTTTCAGGCTGGGGGTGACTGAACTCCCAAACGCTCCTTTTTTCCTTTTTTTATTTTTTTTATTCTGGGCCAGCTTTAGTTTGAGGCTTGGCTCCAGCTCTTAGGCCGCTGCTCCTGAAAGTAGGTTTCTGGCCTTTGCATACAATGTTGTGAATCTGCTGGCTGAAGTCTGGAGGTATTTGTTACAATGTTTGAAACTGCCCGCTCAGAGGCCTGCAGTCGCAGGCGGGGAACATTAGTTTCCTCCGTCACTGAGGCAAGCAAGCCTCATGTTAGTTTCAAGCTGCCTGGCTGCCGGCCGCCATCTTGGCAGACAGTTAGTTTTCATATCTCGCTAATTAGCCAATGAAAAGGGTAGCGGTCGTACGCCAATTACCATGTTTCTCTTTTATTAGTGTAGATGGTATGGTTAAGACCCACACAGTTCCATCCCATGTGGTCATGGGTCAAGTGTTTATTAAAAATATGCTTGGTCAACCCTGGCAGGGTGGTTCAGTTGGTTGAAGCATCATCCCATACACTAAAAGGTTGGGAGTTCAAATCCTGGTCAGGGCACATACCTAGGTTGTGGATTTAATACCCAGTTGGGGTGGGCACAGTAGGCAACCAATCAATATTTCTAACAGTGATGTTAGTTTACTAGTGACGATTTCTTTTGAAAATAGATTTTTTTAGAGTTTATGTTCACAGCAAAATTAAGCAAAATGTATAGAGTTCCCATACTTCCCTAGACCTTGATCAGGACTGCATTGAATCAATAAACCAATTTGAGAAAAACTGACAATATTGACAATATTGTCTTCCTATCCATGAACATGAACTATCTATTTATTTAGTATTTCATTTCTTTCATCAGAGTTTTATAGCTTTCTTCACATAGACCTTGTACATATGTTGTTAGATTTATACCTAAGCATTTAAATTTTAGGGGTGCTAATTTATATAGTATTGTGTTTTCAATTTAAAATTTCACTTACTCATTTCTGAAACATAGGAAAGTGATTGATTTTTGTATATATGTATTCTTTAATCTTCCTGTAATCACTTATTAGTTCCAGGAGATTTTGTCAATTCTTTCAATTTTCTATATATAAAAAATCATATTATCTGTGAAAAAATATGATTTTATATTTTTTCCTTCCCAATATGTATATCTTTAATTCCTTTCTTATTCTAGTGTATTAGATACCACTTCACTACAATGTTTTAAAAAGAGTTTGAATTTCCAAATTCTCTTTATTGATGAAAGAAGACCTCTCTCTTGAATCTTGGGAAATCAGAATTTATCTGTATATAAATCTGTAACATTTTCATGTGGGAAAGATACTTCATAAGTGATTGCTGTGTATTCTTTATAAAACCACCTAACACTGCACTACCGTGATCATAATCAAATTAGATCCAAACACAACCCAGATAGAGAGAAACAAACCTGACCTGGAATGAGGTAACTTACACACTGAAAAGGTTGTAAGATCTTGAAACAATACTCAGCATGAGTCTGGGGTACTTGTAAGGGAGTTAATTTTATTTTATTTTATTTTTTTTTGTTCTGTTTTTTTTTATTTTTTTTAATTTTTTTATTTTATTTTTTTATTGCTTAAAGTATTACAAAGGGTATTACATATGTATCCATTTTATCCCCCCGCCCTAGACAGTCCCCTAGCCTCCCCTATCCCCCAGTGTCTTATGTCCATTGGTTATGCTTATATGCATGCATACAAGTCCTTTAGTTGATCTCTTACCCCCCTACCTCCTGCCCCCCAACCCTCCCCGGCCTTCCCACTGCAGTTTGACAATCTGTTTGAGGCAGCTCTGCCTCTGTATCTATTATTGTTCAAAAGTTTATAATGGTCTCTATTGTCCATGAATGAGTGAGATCATGTGGTATTTTTCCTTTATTGACTGGCTTATTTCACTTAGCATAATGCTCTCCAGTTCCATCCATGCCCTTGCAAATGGTAAGAGTTCCTTCCTTTTCACAGCAGCATAGTATTCCATCGTGTAGATGTACCACAGTTTTCTAATCCATTCATCTACTGATGGGCACTTAGGCTGTTTCCAGATCTTAGCTATGGTGAATTGTTCTGCTATGAACATACGGGTGCATATATCCTTTCTGATTGGTGTTTCCGGTTTCTTGGGATATATTCCTAGAAGTGGGATCACAGGGTCAAATGGGAGTTCCATTTTCAGTTTTTTAAGGAAACTCCATACTGTCTTCCACAGTGGCTGCACCAGTCTGCATTCCCACCAGCAGTGCACAAGTGTTCCTTTTTCTCCACATTCTCTCCAGCACTTGTCGTTTGTTGATTTGTTGATGATAGCCAGTCTGACAGGTGTGAGATGGTACCTCATTGCTGTTTTGATTTGCATCTCTCGGATGATTAGTGACTTTGAGCATGTTTTCATATGTCTCTTGGCTTTCTGGATGTCCTCTTTTGAAAGGTGTCTATTTAGGTCCTTTGCCCATTTTTTGATTGGATTGTTTATCTTTCTTTTGTTAAGTTGTATGAGTTCCCTATAAATTTTGGAGATTAGGCCCTTATCAGATATGTCATTGGCAAATATGTTTTCCCACACAGTGGGTTTTCTCGTTGTTTTGTTGATGGTTTCTTTTGCTGTGCAGAAGCTTTTTATTTTGATGTAGTCCCATTTGTTCATTTTTTCTTTAGTTTCAAGTGCCCTAGGAGCTGTATCAGTGAAGAAATTGCTTCGGCATATGTCTGAGATTTTGTTGCCTTTGGATTCTTCTAGAATTTTTATGGTTTCCCGTCGTACATTTAAGTCCTTTATCCATTTTGAGTTTATTTTTGTGTATGGTGTAAGTTGGTGGTCTAGTTTCATTTTCTTGCATATATCTGTCCAATTTTCCCAGCACCATTTATTGAAGAGACTATCTTGGCTCCATTGTATGTTCTTGCCTCCTTTGTCAAATATTAATTGAGCATATTGGTTCGGGCCGATTTCTGGGGTCTCTATTCTATTCCATTGATCTATATGCCTATTCTTGTGCCAGTACCAGGCAGTTTTGAGAACAGTGGCTTTGTAATACAACTTGATATCTGGTATTGAGATCCCACCTACTTTGTTCTTTTTCAGGATTGCTGCAGCTATTCGGGGTCTTTTTTTATTCCAGATGAATTTTTGGAGAGTTCGTTCTAGATCTCTGAAGTATGCCGTTGGTATTTTAATGGGAAGTGCATTGAATTTATAGATTGCTTTGGGTAGTATGGACATTTTAATGATGTTGATTCTACCAATCCATGAACACGGTATGTTCTTCCATCTGTTTATGTCTTCCTCTATATCTTTTTTCAACGTCCTGTAGTTTTCTGAGTAGAGGTCTTTTACCTCTTTAGTTAAGTTTATTCCTAGGTAGCTTAATTTTTTTGGTGCAATGGTAAATGGGATTGTTTTTATAATCTCTCTTTCTGAAAGTTCACTATTGGTGTATAGAAATGCCTCAGATTTCTTGGGGTTAATTTTGTATCCTGCTACATTGCCAAATTCATGTATTAAGTCTAGTAGCTTTTTGATGGAATCTCTAGGGTTTTGTATGTATAATATCATGTCGTCTGCAAATAAGGACAGTTTTACTTCCTCTTTTCCAATTTGGATGCCTTTTATTTCTTCTTCTTGCCGAATTGCAATGGCTAACACTTCCAGTACTATGTTGAACAGGAGTGGTGAGAGGGGGCATCCCTGTCTTGTTCCTGTTCTTAGGGGAAATGGTGTTAGTTTTTGTCCGTTGAGTATGATGTTGGCTGTGGGCCTGTCATATATGGCTTTTATTATGTTGAGGTATGATCCTTCTACAAGGGAGTTAATTTTAAGCATGTGAAAGATAAGAGAGATGCATATTAGATTAGAGTGGGAAAAGTCATTGATATAGGTACACTCTCTTGAGGTTTGGAATTTATTATGTTGATTAGACTTGAACACCTGGCATGGGCCTTAATAGTTTTTTATGTTGCTTAATTGAAACCTGGATTTAACAATGGTCTAAAATCAATGATGTTGCAATTAGGGCACATTCTTGGCATGCTGGAGGTTCATAAAGAAAGGAATATTGGTGTGATTCTATAATGTATGCATGCTCTTAAGCATTTCTCAGGTGAGGCCAAGAGATTCTCCTAGCACCCTTACAAAGAAAAGTGGTGGCTGTCCTCTGTAGGCAGGGGATAACAGAGAAAAGGTCCACAACAGACAATTGTATGTTTCTTTCCATCCTCAAATTTTAAGTTCCCTTACTATTCTGGTTGTCACATAGTTGCATTCCAGTTTGTTAATGGCAATGTCTTACATGCTTCAGCTGTGTGAGTTGAAGCCCACAATTGGTCAGAGGTATTATCACCATGCTTCTGGGTATAGTGCTTCTAATACTGTTGCCTAAAATAAAAATAGCTCCATTTACAACTTTTCTGCAAGGTTGAATTTAATAGAATATAATCTTAAGAGTTGTGGAAAGATGGAATAAACAGTTGTTTAACAACGCATGTTTATGACAAATTATTTACAGAATACCCTCCTCAAGCCATATTATCCCTCCACAACTTAAAGCACCTCAGAAATTACCTCTTGAAGTAGGCTTCAGGCATTTTGTCCTGGATTTGATAGCTTCAGTGTAACATTGCCTTATATTCAGGATTCATTTCAAGTTGTGGTACAGCCAAAGGAAGCATAGTGAGAATTTAGACCAGAGTATACTTCGTACTATAAGTAATATATTTTACCCACCAAAGATGCTGTATTTCATATGACATGCTCAGTTTTCATGATACTCAAAATTCTGCATTTTCAAAGAACTAATATGTGTTAGCCCCAATAAAAGCAATATTGATTTGAAAATGGACCTAAATGCTCATGAGAGCTGCCATAATTCCAGTCATTGTCATTCCCCCACCACCTTGACAGGAATGAACCCATGAACAATAGGATTTGATTACACCTCCTAGGAGTTAGCAATCTAGTATATTCCCAGGTTGATGATTATTTTTTCCCTTTTTATGCTGCTGTTAAACTTTTTTAAAAAAAAATCTTTATTTTTCAAAGTATTGCATATAGTATTACATATGTCTCCTTTTCCCCCCATTGACTTCTCCCCGGCCACTCCTAACCCCCAGCACATGCTCTCACCCCCCTAGTGTCTGCATTCATTGGTTATGATAATATGCGTGCATACAAGTCCTTTAGTTGATCTCTTACCCCACGCCCCTTCCCTGTCTTCCCTCTGAAGTTTGATGGCCTGTTCCATGCTTCTGTCTCTGGATCTATTTTTGTTCTTCAGTTTATGTTTCATTATATTCCAAATGAGTGAGATCATGTGATATTTATCTTTCTCTCACTGGCTTATTTCACTTAGCATAATGCTCTCCAGGTCCATCCATGCTGTTGCAAAAGGTAAGAGTATTCCATTGTGTAGATGTCCCACTGTTTTTTAATCTACTCATCTGCTGATGGGCACTTAGTCTGTTTCCAAATCTTAGCTATTGTAAATTGTGCTGCTATGAACATAGGGGTGCATAACACTTTCTGATTGGTGTTTGTGGTTTCTTGGGACATATTCCTAGAAGCAGGATTACTAGGTCAAATGGGAGTGACATTTTTAATTTTTTGAAGAAACTCCATACTGTTTTCCACAGTGGTTGCACCAGTCTGCATTCCCACCAGCAGTGCACGAAGGTTTCTTTTTCTTCACATCTTCTCCAGCACTTGCCCTTTGTTGATTTGTTGATGATGGCCATTCTGACAGGTGTGAGATGGTACCTCATTGTTGTTTTGATTTGCATTTCTCAGATGATTAGTGACTTTGAGCATGTTTTCATAGGTCTCTTGGCCTTCTGTATGTACACTTTTAAAAAGAGTCTATTTAGGTCCTTTGTCCATTTTTTGATTGGATTGTTTATCTTCCTTTTGTTAAGATGTATGAGTTCCCTATAAATTTTGGAGATTAGGCCTTTATCAGATATGACATTGGGAAATATGTTTTCCCACGCAGTGGGCTTTCTTGTTGTTTTGTTGATGGTTTCTTTTGCTGTGCAGAAGCTTTTTATTTTGATATAGTTCCATTTGTTTATTTTCTTCTTAGTTTCCATTGCCCTTGGAGCTGTATATAAAGATATTGCTATGACACATGTCTGCTATTTTGCTGCCTGTGGATTCATCTAGTATTTTTATAGTTTCCTGTCTTATGTGTAAGACTTTTATCCTTTTTGAGTTTATTTTTGTGTACAGTGTAAGTTGGTGGTCTAGTTTCATTTTTTTGCATGTATCTGTCCAATTTTCCCAACACCATTTATTGAAGAAGCTGTCTTGGCTCCATCGTATGCTCCTGCTTCCTTTGTCAAATATTAATTGGGCATAGAGGTTTGGGTGGATTTCTGGGTTCTCTATTCTATTCCATTGATCTATATGTCTGTTCTTGTGCCAGTACCATGCTGTTTTAAGAACAGTGGCTTTGTAATACAGCTTGATATCTGGTATTTTGATCCCTCCAACTTTGTTATTCTTTCTCAAAATTGCTGCAGCTATTCAGGGTCTTTTTTTATTCCACATGAATATTTGGAAAGTTTGTTCTAGGTCTGTGAGATATGCCATTGGTATTTTAATGGGGAATGGATTGGATCTATAGATTGTTTTGGGTAGTATGGATATTTTAATGATGTTGATTCTACCAATCCATGAACACGGTATATTCTTCAATTTGTTAATGTCTTTCTCTATCTCTTTTTTCATTCATGTAGTTTTCTGAGTAAAGGTCTTTAACCTCCTTAGTTAAGTTTATTCTTGTTCCCACGTCTCAATTTTTTTGGTGCAATGGTAAAAGGGATTGTTTGGTTTTTTTTTTTCTCTTGCTGTGAGTTCATTATTGTTGTATAAAAAAGCCATAGATTTCTGGGTGTTAATTTTGTATTCTGCTACATCAATGGATTCATTTATTAAATTTAGTATTTTTTTGATGGAGTCTTTAGGGTTTTCTATGTACAATATCATGTCATCTGGGAATAATGACAGTTTTATTTCTTTTTTTCCAATTTGGATGCCTTTTATTTCTTCTTCTTGTCCGATCACTTTCATTACTATGTCAAACAGGAGTGGTGAAAGTGGGCATCCCTGTCTTGTTGCTGTTCTTAGGTGAAATGGTTTTAGTTTTTGTCCATTGAGTATGGTGTTGGCAGTAGGTTTGCTATATAAGGCTTTTATTATGATGACGTATGATCCCTCCAATCCCACTTTGCTGAGAGTTTTTATTAAGAAAGGTTGTTGGATTTTGTCAAATGATTTTCCTGCATCAATTAATATTATGTGATTTTTATCTCTCATTTTGTTTATGTGATGTATCACCATTATTGATTTGTGGATATTGTAACTCCTTGCATCCACAGAATAAATCCTACGTGGTCATGGTGTATGATCTTTCTAATGTACTACTTGATCCGATTTTCTAGGATTTTGTTGAGGATTTTAGCATCTATGTTCATTAGAAATATTGGCCTATACTCTTTTTTTGTAGTGTCTTTATCTGATTTGGGGATTAGGGTAATGCTTGCTTCTTAGAAAGAGTTTGGAGGTGTTCCTTCCTCTTGAATTTTTTGGGATAGTTGAGGAGGACAGGTTTTACTTCTTTCGTGAATGTTTGGTAAAACTCCGCCATGAAGCTGTCTGGCCCAGGGCTTTTGTTTCCTGGAAGTTTTCTGATGACTGCTTCACTTTCCTCCATAGTTATCAGCCTATTCAGATTTTTAAATTCTTCCTCATTGAGTTTTGGAAGGTCCTCATTTTCTAGGAATATGTCCATTTCTTCTAGGTTGACCAGTTTGTTGGAATAGAGTTGTTCATAGTATTATTATTATTTTTTACCATCCTTTGTTTTTCGGTGGGGTTTATTGTTATTTTGCCTCTTTCATTTCTGATTTTGTTTATTTGGGCCCTCTCTCTTTGCCTTTTGGTGAGCCTGGCTAGAGGTTCATCAATCTTCTTTATCCTTTTAAAGAGCCAGCTCTTGGTTTTATTGATCTTTTTTATTTGTTGTTGTTTTTTTATCTCTATGTCATTTATTTCCACTCTGATTTTTATTATTTCCTTCCTTCCACTCACTCTGGGCTTTCCTTGTTGCTCTCTTTCTAATTCTTTAAGTTGCAGAGTTAAATGATTTATTAGCAGTTTTTCTTGTTTTTTGAAGTAGGCCTGTAATGCTATGAACTTCCCTCTCAGGAATGCTCTCACTGTGTCCCATAGGTTTTGGATTGTTGTGTTTTCATTGTCATTTTTTTCAGGATTTTTTTAATTTCTTCTTTGATCTCTTTGTTAAGCCAATCATTGTTTAATAACATGATATTTAGCCTCCAAGTCTTTGAATTTTTTTTTCATTGTTTTTATTGTAGTTTATTTCTAATATTATGCCATTGTGGTCTGAGAAGATGCTTGATATGATTTCAATATTCTTGAATTTGACAAGATTTTGCCTGTGTCCCAATATATGGTCTATCTTTGAAAATCTCCATGTACGTTTGAGAAGAATATATATTCTGTAGCGTTGGGGTGAAATATTCTGAATATATTAAGTCCATCTGATCTAGTTAGTCATTTAGGATTGTTGTTTCTTTGTTGATTTTTTGTCTAGAGGATTTGTGCAGTGATGTTAATGTCATATTAAAATCCTCTATTATGACTGTATTGCTATCGAACTCTCCCTTGATATCTTCCAGAAGATTTTTTTTTATGTACTTGGCTGCTCTTGCGTTGGGTGCATATATGTTTACCAGAGTTATATCCTCTTGTTGAATTTCTCCCTTTAGTATTATGAAGTGGTCTTCCTTATCTCTTGTTATGGCCTTCACTTTGAGGTCTAATTTATCAGATATAAGTATTGTTATTCTAGTTTTTTTTTTTTTCATTTCTATTTGCCTGAAAAATGTTTTTCCATCCCTTCACTTTCAGTCTCTGTGAGTCCATTGTTCTGAGGGGGGTCTCTTGTAGACAGCATCTATATATATGCCATGTTTCCTTATCCATTCAGCCACTCTGTCTTTGGATTGGAGCATTTAGTCCATTTTTATTCACTTACTCTTTAAATAAATAGATCAACATTTTTGCAGCTAATACCACATACTAAAAGTTGTGAAAGCAAAGAAAAGTAACACATGTGTTTCTGATTAATATTTCAGAAGAGAATTTTAATGAAATAATTTATAATACCCCCAGAATTTTCAAGCCTAAACTATTCCTAACGTTAAGAGTTTACATTCTTTTTTAAAAATATATATTTTATTGATTTTTTACAGAGAAGAAGGGAAAGGGATAGAGAGTCAGAAACATCAATGAGAGAGAAGCGTTGATCAGCTGCCTCCTGCACACCCCCAACTGGAGATGTGCCCACAACCAAGGTACATGCCCTTGACTGGAATCGAACCTGGGACCCTTCAGTCCCCAGGCCGACGCTCTATCCAGTGAGCCAAACCAGCTAGGGCAAGAGTTTACATTCTTTAAAAAACAAACAAATCCCGAGCCATTTTAAAGATAAATATACTTACCAAAGGAAAGACAAGATATTTACGCCTTTTAGAGATATTTTGCAAGTATCAAGTTCAGTGCATATTAGGACTTGATAACTTTACACACAATTCAGTGACCCAAATGCAGCTAGGGTTCTTTAGTAACTGGTGTCCTTGGACTAGACCATTAGAGGTCTATGAAATCCCTGAAATTGTATAGTTTTTGGAACAAAGTTACATGAAAAAATGTTTGCAGATGTGTCAGATTTTCAAAGTGGTCCCCAAAATAGACTTCTTAAAAGATTAAGTAGCTTTGCTAGATAAATATGATGTGTGATATATTCACAAACTGATAGATAGTCCTTGCTTTTACAATTTGGAGTTTGAAGGAGATATTGGAGCTTTCAAGTGGGATATTCATGAGTGGCGGGAGAGAAACTCTAGATGTCAGGTGCATTTCAGATTGTGCTCTGTTTGATCTGGCTAGAACACTGTAGGAATTAGTTCCTTCAAAATGTGTCTGGAAAGGCTAACACAGTAGGTGTGTTTATAACTCTTCAAAAGAACCAGATCAGGAGACCTGGAGATTAATGGTCTTTGTTGTACAAGGCCAGGTATAAGCTCAGGTAGCCTCCTAGGCAGTTCTCTACATTGCCATGGCAATGGATTTCAGCCTGACCTAGAGAGGCAACTTCTGTTGATGGGAGATAGATCCTTTATATCCATGGGGCACAGTTCTTTAAGAAATGAAATTGCATGTTTTATTGTAGAATAGTGCTTTATTTTTTATGTGGTTATATTGCATTTATAAAGAAAACAAGATTAAAGCAAAACAAAAGTGTTAGACCAATTAGTGAGAGTAAATATCACTGGAGAGAAAATTTTCAAATGATCTAGTCATTTAGAATTATCAAGGATCAAATTATTTGTGTCTGATTTTAATTTACACAGTTGTTAAGACGAGTCCTCCCTCATGAAAATATTTAAGATTATATTTGGGGGGGAAAAGATAAATTGTGTGGGATATTATCTAAAAATATTTTTGTCAGTGCCCTGAAAAATAATTTGCAACAATATGAACTTTACTTTGTGGTTAAAGCGTAATAGTGTCAGCTGTTGGACTTTAGGGGGAGTTTGGGGTTTTTTTGCTAAAAAATATTTTTTATATTCTATACCCTTGCTTTCAAACTATTGTTTTATATCCATGTCTTTCATACTTTATTGTGAGCAGTAATTCCAGAAGAACCATGTCAAAATCCCTATTAGGATTTAGTAGTTCTAGAGGGGTCCTGAGATTCTGCATTTTTAATAAGCTCGCAGGAGAGGCCAATGTTGCTGGTCTCTGGATCACACATTGAATAGCCAAGATCTGTATAATATGCCTGTTATGATTCTTTAAGTGTACTATGCAATTAAAACATTTACAATTTCATATAAAAGGGACATTGTATATAAAGAGTACAATCATTAAACAGAATCAAAATAAAATAAATTTATGAAACAACTCTATACTGAAATAAATCACAGTTTCCATTTGAAGTAGCACTAAAAGTAAAAATGTTTGCCTGGCCGGTGTTGCTCAGTGGTTGGGCATCAGCCAGGAGGTCATGGCTTGATTCCCAGTCAAGGCACATGACCAGGTTGAGGGCTCAGTCCCCGGTGTGGAGCATGCAGGAGGCAGCCTATCAATGATTGTCTCTCACCATTGATGTTTCTATCCCTCTCTCCCTCTTTTTTCCTTTCTGAAATCAATAAAAATATATTTTTAAGAAAGTAAAAATGTTACAGGTTAGAAATTTTACTAAAAGAAAGAATGTTTTAGGTTAGAGATTTTTAAACATTTATTTTATCAGATGATTGCAGAGCTGTGTAAAGTGTCTATGCTCATAGCATAATTGTCATGAATGCTCCAGTTCCTCTTTAGTGGGTGTTTTAGATAGTTTATGAGATTAGAAAGCCAGAAAATCTTACTGGCAAATTCTTTATCATTAATTTGAATGGTAAGATAGCTTCCGGCAATAGCGACTTTGGAGAGTGATTTAAAATTGTGTGTGTGCGCACACACACACACACACACACACACACCCTGCATTTAAAATTCAATATTCTTATGTAAAACTGAGTAGGATGAACCTCGTTCAAATCTGCAATCAGCACCTATTTGACCTGCTGAGAATTGGTTGGGTTTGGACCACCATGAGGCATATTTCCTAATGGACAGTAAATTTCCTTTAAAATGAAGGTGTGTGTGCTTTTTGACTTTGGCAGAAAGGACAAAACAGGTGCATAATGAACTATAAATTTTAGTGTATTTACGAGTATTTATAGCTCACCGTAAGGCTTTACTCACTGCGTTTTTCAGATTTCCTCTGAACTTGGCTCTGCCAGCAGTTCAGTATGTTTGACCTTCTGACTAGAAGAGCGACATCAGGGCCACATTAGCCGGCAAATGTTTTATTTTTGTGGAGAGACTTATAGCATGAGAGAAGGTTAGAATGCTTCCTAATAAAACATACTGTTGGCAACACTTTCGGCAGAAGTTTGCATTTATTTTTAATTCCAGTTTCATATTTTCTTTTAAGATATAATTAGTGGTTAATGTTATAGTAACAATACAGTGTTTTTTTTTAATGTAACTATCACAATCTTTCCAATGTGCATTATCATTTGTCTATAATGGGAAATTTTGAAGGTGAAAATCCTTTTGAATGTGAAGGGACAGTTAATCATGCTAGCCTTCTGCCTATTCTAGGGATTATTAACAAATTACATAGATTTGAATCTCTAGGCCTGGTAAATTTGGACCCGTGGGGGATGATTGCCTGAGTTAACTGTGTTGAGCTTGCTATAAAAACGAGAAAATGGTATTGATTGACAATGACGTCTTTGCCACTTCAATTGTGGCTTGGTACTTCACGTGAGATGTAGCTCTGCTATTCTGGCTTATTTTCCTTCATGCCTGCACAGCATGGCTGCAGTGGGATACGGAAGGGAAACTGTGTGTGGCCTCCTCAGCAGGAGCAAGTCCTGCGGGCCCACCAGTGGGCGGAGGCCTGCTGAGAAAGGTGTCAGAGAAAGGTCCGCTCTGGGGACCAAGGCTGTCACTCAAAGAGCCCCTCCGAGGTGGCAGTGCTGGGGCGGGGGGGGGGGGGGGGAGGGGGAGGCAGGGCACATTGGAACAAAATACTCTTGTTTTCATTCAATAGAATAAAACAGTGTTTACAAATTCAATATTTAAAGCCTTGGTTTTTTTTTTTCTCTTTTTTGCCACTTTTCCTTAATCACCTCATTAATTTCCAGTTTGGAAATATTAAAATATTCAGCAGTCTGGAACTTTATGGCTCATTTATTCCACTTTACTTTATTTACTTTTTCAAAGTAAAATGGATAAAATCAATTAACAGATTTAAGCCCATTTACTATCATTTGAAAAGCTGCTAAACAATACATTTTGCTTTCTTCACAAAAGTGCTAGAAAGTAATCTCTTCCTCAAATATTTTCAAGAAAGTGGTATATTGTTATTCTTCGGAGGTTTAAGTTGAGTCATTCCCAGACCCGGAATATGGGCTAACCAGGCTGCACAGGAATTCTAGCATGTGCTATCAAAATCTTAAATAATTAATACATCAAATATTCTGATTCTCTTCCACCTGGGTGTAATGGTAACTCTGTTTCTAAAAATAATATATTCCAATGACATGTTGGGTTTTAAATTAAATAATGTAGAGAAATGGCAAAATCACTCTTTAATACCAATTTAGAAACAACTATGATTGGTAATAGCGTGTACGCACATGCACACACACACACACATCTCTAAGATATTATCAAGTATGTTAGAATGAGTAAAGTTATGTCTCATGGGAAGAATGGAGAGAATATGAATTAAAGCTGGAGAGGGCAGAAGAATATGTTAATTATTCCCTGGAAAGGGGGAATAAAAGAAACTGCTAAATGAAGACTGCAGATCTGCCTGAGGCTGGATACACTTCTGACTCTAGTCATCTGCCAATTGAAGCACAAGTTGTTCTCCTCCTTCCCAAGAAAAAAAAAAGGAGTAACAGCGTCTGAAAAATAGGCCTTCAGGAGCACAACTTCATCCGTATCTAATACTGAGAACGCACACAGGAGTATCAGGAACACCAAGCGGCATATGATAAGAAAGATGTTTAGACCAATGCTTGAGACAGTCAGAGCTCCATGAACATTAGATGTACTTGAGATACATGCACACGCATGCACAAACACACACATGCCATGAATGTTAGAAAGAATTGCGTTCTCTCTCTCTCTCTCTCTCTCTCTCTATATATATATATATATATATATATATATACACATATATATATGAACATATATATACACATACATGTAATATCAACCATGTATATAGAGAATAAAAAGAAGCAGGAAGAAATGTGCACAGCTTTCATAGGGCTAGAAATATTTATCTTCTTTTATGTTAGTTTTTAATTAAGTAGTTAGGTGCTTGTCGTGGAAAAGTAAATGGGTGTTTTTTATGCATAACTATATTACAACTCTACTCCTTATAGTATGACCTTAACATGGGTAATTTGTTAAGATGCATATCTATATCTTTATATCTTTACTGAGCAACCTAATAGCATAAACACAGCTGATATAACAAACAACCAATGAAAGATATTTTAAAGTTTCTCTTAAAAGTCTGTGTTAATAACCTGATAATGCTTTGTTGTGGCTTTCTGAAAATGTGTGAAGTGTTCTGACAGTGTGTCAACAGAGTGTCAAACATGGTGAGAGAGAAGCTAAGAATTGGAATCAGAGTGTCACCAAGTGTTAAAGCTAGAAGGGACCTTAGGCCCCCTTCGTGTTGGAAGTGACGGGGCTGAAGCCCAGGAGGATTAAGTGATTTGTTCAAGGTCACATACAGAGCAAGGAAGGACCCGGAAGTAGAACCTGGGTCCCCTGGCTCCCAGTGCTATTCTCTTTTAGGTTTGCAGTTTTGCTTCTATATTAATTGTTTTGTTTTGTACAGAACCAAACACAGATTGTAGAAATGAGGGAGTCGGTATTTCTCTGGAATCTGAGTTATTTTAAAGGTCACTCCATCTCTCATTAGTCAGTGCTATCTACCCAATCATTTATTTAAGCCTTCATTCTACATGTAACTCCTGGAGTTATTAATTCTCCTGACAATGGGAAGTAAGAGTTTTACTTTTGAATAAATACAGTCATCTTTCACTTTAAATCTACTTTTCATTTCTTTTTTTATTTCTTGCATTCTTGCTTTTGTAATAAACATGTCCTTTCTCTTTGCCCCAGCAGATCCTGACCACCAAGTGAATGGAAATTATTATTGTAGACATACAAGCACACACACACACACACGTGCACAAACAGACATGTCACATATGGAGCATTTGATAGCTTACAGATCACTTTCATACATAAATTCTTACCACAATTGCAAATTAATAAGTTGGCTGTTTTCAAAAGCCCATTTTATAAATGAGAAAACAGTTAAAGGGCCATGATTTGCCAAAGTAAAGGCTCAAAACTAGGTCTTTATTTTAGAAATATGTTTTCTTTCAATGTATGTAAACATAATAGACTGTAGACTTTTAATGGATAATTAAGGTGAATGAGACTATTCAGAATAACTCTGTTCTTTTAGAATTCATATAAAGAAGGATTATGTCATCTTTTCTACATACTTCTCAGGAAAGAGTTAGCGTCCTGCTGACTCTGTGCTTGGCTGAAAGGCACATGACCTTTCTGATGGAGTAGAGAAGGACAGTGACTATAGCACCTATGCATTTTAACTGTTTGACACTCTGGAAAGAAGCTTTAGGCCCAGTCCACACCTGTAAGCATCCGGTGCCTAACAGATGAGCAATGTGAAAAGCTGGGCTGAGCTGTTTGCTTTTAAATGGGAAGGAATACCAGCTACAACACGTTTGGTCTTTCTTACCTGGGGATTGAGATTTATCCAGAAGTTAATCTTTTGTCTGGACTTTTCAGAGTCTTTCCGGAAGTCCATCTTTTCGATCATTGTGTGATAAGATTGAATCACACCAGCTAAGTACTCCTGTTAAATCAGAACAAATGGAAATTATATCGTTATGCTAATAGTTAGGAGTGACGCAGTCATGTGCCTCGTCACTCAAACTGGATGCGCTCAGTCTCTGTCTTCCTCCAGTCTTCATAGGCCAGACATTTCAGCTGCTGCAGCGACAGTTTCAAACCTAGAATGCTTGCGTATGGGGCAGTCCCTAGTTATACCAGATAGCCTTGTATTTGGACATTTCATTTGTGGAAACATCACAAGATAAATATCAAGTATCTTAAGCAACTTAGCTGTAAAATGCTTCTATTTCAAAAAATTAAAACTGCTGACTGGTTACAGAGTTTCTGTTTGAAATGATGAAAAAGTTTTAGAAATAGGGTGATGATTATGCAATATTGTGAATATAATTAATGACATTGAATTGTATATTTAAAATTATTAAAGTGGAAATTGTTGTTATAGATATACAATTTTTAAATTAATAATGTAATATAGCAAAATCATCAATTTGTACATTTTTATTAGTAATTGTATGATATATGAATTTGTATCTCAATAAAGCCAGATTTTTAATAAAACAGCACTTAGAATCTCAAATATATACATATTATTAGAGAATCTAAACTTAGACAAATTTTCCATGCTCCAAAATCTAATATTTTTAATTCTAACTTTGATTAGAAAGATAAAATAACTTTTCCATTTAAGTTTGAATATTTAAAATTTTGTTTTAAAGATATATATTTTTTTAAGGATATATTTAATTTATAATCTCCAAGATTTTGCTACATTCCCTTCCCTCCTTTAGCCACTTAAAGAGTTAACTACCTATACCAGAGTCTTGTACAATGGAAATGACCCTTGTAGGAGTTTGTGAAGATTCCTGGGCCAGAAGTCACGAGACCTGTGTCCTACTTCTGTCTTGTCCAATAGCTTGCAACATGCCTTTATTACTTATATCTCTGAGTCTTAGTATATCTGGTCTTTTATCAGAAGAAGGTGATAGGCCAGATAATCAACAAGGCCCCTTGATCATCTTAAAGGCCTATGATTTATAAGTCTCCTATATGATAATGTTACTAAATTAAGATTTTATTTTTTGTGTGTTTGTTAAAGCAGACACATATGTGAAAAATCCAAACATGAAAGCAGAACAATTCGACAATTATCATGCATATATACCTGCATGAAAACACAATCATGATTTCTGGGGCTTTGTTAACATGCCATTAAATAATTACAACTCTTTAATTTAAAAAAAAATACATCTCAAACATCTTTTAGATAAAATTGTGTGTAATGTATTTACTCAGTGGTAAATTTATTTAGTGAAGCATGTTAGTTCAAATGGTACCCAAATTTGGTTGAGATATGGATATTGAAACTGAAAGATTATAAGATAAAACCTTGAAGCTGTAGCTATATTTTATTCTTCAGAATATTCAAACTAATTTTTGGTTACCTTTTTGAACATGATAATGTGTTTAGAAATACCGAGTTTCATCAGCAACTTTATATATATATATATATATATATATATATATATATATATATATATATATATATATATATAATACTCTATACCCTCAAGAAATATTTAAACTCCCCCTACATTTTACATTTTTAAAGATCATACATAACATATACCTTAATATAATTTAAAATATGTACAGGTTTTAATTTTTTAGGTCAATGCATGTAGCACACTTATCTGATATAAAATAGTAAAAAGTAATTTTTGAATAATTTTAAAATTATCAGCATAGGGTTAACATGAAGTTTGTCATAAATATTTCTGGAGTATAAAACCTAATAAGTCCAAATAAGAATGTTCAAAATGTCAATTCCATTTCATGTGTACATAGTTTTATTGTCAAGTAGACTAAGCTATGGCACTCAAATGTTTAATCAATCACTAATCTTCATGGAGCTATAAAGCTATGTTGTCGATGTGGTTAACATGTATACTATACTCAGTTGACTTTAAATAAAGAAAATTGCCATCTATAATGTGGGTGATCCTTATCCTATAAGCTAGAAGGCTTGAAGGCAAAAACTGAGATTTTTCAAAGAAGAAATTCTGCCTTGAGTTTGCAGCATTAACTGCTGCCTAAGTTTCTTGCCTGCTGGCCTGCCCACTCCATCCTCCTCCTGAGAACTCTGATATACCATCCATCTTACCATTTAAACCTAATTTAGACCTATGGTGAAAGTTTAATCATATCACACTAGTTTAGACTTAAAGCAATTTGGTAGGCTTTAGAAGTAATGACAGTAGAAAATTAAAACTGGAAATATGTGCTCTTAAAAAAAGAGAAAAGAAATGAACCCAGAAAAATTGAATGAAAAGCTAAATAACAGTTCAGAACAATAAAAGATGTTCATGGCTATAAACTAACTAGAGGCCAGGTGCACGAATTCATGCACTGTGGGTAGGGGGCATCCACCAGCCCAGCCTGTGCCCACTCACAGTCCGGGACCCCTAGGAGAATGTCCCCCCGGGATCAGACCTAAGCCAGCAGTCAGACATCCCTCTTACAGTCTGGGGCTCTCACAGTCCAGGACCCCTCGCTCCTGACTGCTTGCCAGCAGTGGAGGCTGGAGAGGGTCCTGCCACTGCCGCTGTACTCGCCAGCCATGAGCCTGGCTTCTGGCTGAGCGACACTCCTCCTGTGGGAGTGCACTGACCACCAGGGGGAAGCTCCTGCATTGAGCATCTGCCCCCTGGTGGTTGGTGTGCATCATAGCAAGCAGTTAGTTGTTCTATCATTCAGTCGATTTGCATATAGGGTAATAAAAAGTCTAATTAGATCCAAAAACATTTAAGAAAGCAGGGTAGTACTAAATGATTTTTTAAAAATTGTTTTATCTTAATAGAGACTTGAAAAAACATGTATTATTAGTGGTATATCATAAGAGAAGAGGGATATCTTTATAATTATTTGAGACACTTCACAATTAATTTACAACTTCTCAGCAAGTGACGTTGGAAACACTATTGTTTTCCTTTAGATTGTCACTTTTGCCCAGGAAGCAGGGCACTGTCCATTAGAAGTGGCCCCTTTGTGGTTTTCCCCCACATTGAAGGAGGTGAAACTTTATGATGAGGCTGCATCTCAAAATCTCAGCCAAAAACTTCCTCTTTTATTCTTTATTCAAAAAAGAATTCTCTCTCTTTTTTAACTTTAAAAAATTATTTTTTTTCAGTTACTGTTGACATTCAATATTATCTTAGTTTCAGGTGTACAGCATAGTGGTTAGACATTTATGATTTAGGAAGTTATCTTCTCAATAAGTCTTGTACCCATCATACATAGATATTACAATATTATTGATTATATTCCCTATGCTGTAATTTACATCTCTGTGACTATTATTTTGTAATTGCCAATTTGTACATCCTAATCCCTTAATCTTTTTCTCCCAACCCCTTCTATCTGACAACCATCAGTTTGCTCTCAGACCATAAAACCATTTGTTCCTTCTTGAGGTCTGGAGTGAAGACAGGAGCTGATTACCCTCAGTTTTCACTTTTTTCATCTTACTCCATCTTTTTTTTTAATATATTTTATTGATTTTTTACAGAGAGGAAGGGAGAGAGATAGAGAGCCAGAAACATCGATGAGAGAGAAACATCAATCAGCTGCCCCCTGCACATCCCGCACTGGGGATATGCCCGCAACCCAGGTACATGCCCTTGACCGGAATCGAACCTGGGACCCTTCAGTCCGCAGGCCTACGCTCTATCCACTGAGCCAAACCGGTTTCGGCATCTTACTCCATCTTAAGTGACATCTGCCTATATAGAATGCAAAATTCTATTTACAGTGGATACAACTTTGTAAAAACATTGCTACCTTAACAGAACTTGAAGAGATGCAAAGAAACACATTTCATGTATTTGGTAATAATATGATAGACAAATAAAATGATTCAAGTTGGGTGGGTTTGATCAAAGTTGGCTTTCCGGATAAAGACAAAATCTACCAAGAATCAGGTAACTCTATTGCATTTTTCAAAGAGTTAGAATCATGAAATGGCCTGTCTTTGTTGGGAAGAGCTTTGAGGTGGCATGGGAAAGACAAGACACAATTGATGGCAGGGTGTAAAGGTTACAGATATAGGCTGCTGACTTAGAGCCTGACTGCGATCATTTTAGCTTCAGTACTTTTAGAACTTAACATCTTACACATTCTTCTCCAGTTTTCTGGTTTAAGCCATCTTTTACTTTATTCCTTCTCAGTTGCTACTCCCACGCCAAATCCTACTGTTCATTATTTTCTCTAGTCATGTTACTGTAATTTTTTCTGTATTGTTTTATTCCATTCAAACAACCATAACTAATTGTCACACTATTGCAATAGCTTTTTTACTAGACACCCTGACTTATAATCTCCCACTTCTTCAGCCTTTTGTGCATTACCAGTGATCAGTTTAATCTTCTTATAGAAAAACCATCAGGCTCCTTCTTGACTTAAAAACAAATAAGCAATTAATATGTCTATGAATTATAGGCAAGGTAGTTGATATCTTTTCATCTGTCACACAGGTTCTTCTAACAAGGACCTTACCTGACTCTTCCTTTTATCTTTCTATTTTCCATTGTAGCCAAATTAATCTCCTCTCTTGCAATTACAACTCCATGTATGTCTTACCTATACCTTTGTGTCCAATGTAAATTCTATCTAAATATTCTGCCTCTGTCAGGAATAGAACCAGAGACTTCCTTATTCAAGAGACATGGTAGAACTCCAACACCTGTGGAGGTCTTTTCTGAGATGTAGCATAATGTAGTAAAAAGAATCATATAAATATATTTTGGATACCAGTTCTGCCACATACCAGGTATTAGAGTGTGGATAAATGACTTCACCACTCTGCCTCTGTTTCTCATCCATGAAATGGGAATTAAAATGGTTATCTTTGTTAAGAAGGTAGTAATGTTGTCTCTTTTCTTAGTTGATTTTGCCCCCGCCAACTGGACTAATGTCTGGCAAAGAGTAAGAAATGTGTACTATTTGTTGAAGAAATGGATGGTTATCACCTTATAAGGGTGTCAAAAATGGTGGACAACAACATCATCATCATCATCATCATCATCATCATCATCCATCATACATCTTTTTAATGTTGCCGAAATAATTTATTTTTTAGATTAAGTGGGGATTATATAATTTCTCTTTTATAGGTCCTTAGGAACTACTTGATATTTCCTCTGTCCAAAAATGTAATATAGTTAATACTATATAGGAATGCATGAAGTTGATAATTTGAGAAAATGAGAGTCGAAGAATATGTAATGGCATTTTCCCTTCCTGAAGACAACATATTAATATCTTATTGTGATTAGTCCAACCAGAGATTATCATCTGCCTCTAGGCTCTTCATGCCACATATATTTGCTTTTTTTGTTAGCAGTCCTTTTTAATTATTTTCTTTTTTCTCTTCAAAGCCCATAAAATAATATGTCACATTTTAATAGTGCCTCAGAGAAAATAATTTCTGATGAATACATAAAAGTTAGGAAAAAGTCAAATGTACAGGCATGTATGTGAGAAGGGATGAGGTTATTAGTGAAATCTTCAGTGATGCTATGAAAACATCGATTCCAAACAACCAACCCTCCTCCCAACTCAATCCACCGTCACAGGATCATTTTTCAGCCAACCAATTGATCAAATAGTCTTACCTCCCACAAAAAATGTGTCTTTGGGAGGAATGAGATTTAATCCTTCTTAGTCAGTCATACCACAGCTGGAAAGAAATCATTTTAGTCAATCTTGCCCATGCAAGATTCGATAATAAAGAAATCACAGAGATTATGGCCAGCACTGTTTCACGGAGTTTGACAATTTCAGTATCAAGATTTGCAACCCTCCAGAAACTTACTAAACATTTATATTCTCTTAAAACTAGGTTGTTCATCAACACAGAACTCCAAAATTGCTGTCATTATCTGCTGTGTGTAGACTGAACTACTGAAGTTCAGTGAAGTGAATCAACATGTTCAAAGTCCTGCTTCATAATTTGAGGGCCTTTATTTACTTATGAAAAACCAGACACTTGAACAAGTATTAGCTTTAAATAACTTTTTTTGTATGTTTTCTCAGCACTATCTGTAAAATCGTTGGTGTTGCTATGAATTAAAGACCTTCAAAGACCTCTACTAATTGTCTTGCCCTCCAAATGAAGATGTGTAGAGGGTAAAGGAAAGAAGAAAAAGATAAAGAATTTGATTGGTAATCATAGTAACACTGTCCTACCTATGTATTTGTTTGATAATTTTTAGCTGGATGAATTTTGAATAGTTCAGGGAAAAAAGAGTTATGTTATATTAGCAGGAATTTTACATGTAAATCTCTGATAAGATAGTCTTGAATATTTTATGCTATCTTTTTTATTCCTTTTTATAGAAAAGGAAAATTAAGAGAATATTTAGTTCTCAAATCACAAAATCATGGTAATGAAAGCACCTATACTTTCTCTGTGCCCTCTCTACTATTTTTGAAATGTTACATAAATATAGTTTTCAAATATTGTGTTTGAAATTTCTGGAGGGGATTTTTGTGAAACTAACAGCACAATGTAGTTGACACTCGTTCTGTGTTACCCTAGGGCTTCAGCTTTGATCATAGTCTGAGCCGGTTCATTCCTGTCAGCACAATAAATTTTATACGCATGTCATAGGTAAATTTTACAATCCCTTTGCCTTTTTAAGTATAAATGAAATGAAAATGAATTCAGTTACAATATAATGTTTCAACCAAGATCTTAAAAAGTAATAGTATCAAACAGATATGATATATGAACCCAAATTAGTCCCTTTTCAATTCTGATTGCCTGATTAAATTTATTATAATCTTAATATTAATGTAAACACATGCCCATTTATATAATTACAATAATTTTAAACATTAAATTCATTAGGATACATCGAAAATAGGAACCAATGAGCTAGACATTTATCAATTGTTCTGTAATCATAAGGAAGCAGAGCCTATTTTGTTACTAAATCATATAAGCAGTACAGTTCTTTATATAACATCTTTCAGCTTTAAAACATTTTTAAGTCCTTATTCCCCTTTGCACAGATATTAGACATCAGTGACAGTCGCTTTGAATTTTTTAAAAAAGTACATTCTGATCGTAGGTTCCCAAGAAGGTTACATATAAATTAGTCATAAAGCCAATGGAACAGACAGGAAATGATTAGGCTGTATGATTATTTCTAAATTTATTGTGTTTTAACACTACTAGTATTTAATTTTAAAAAAAGGAGCCACTTTTATTTTACATGGTTATTTAAGACCTCAAGCTGAATGTTCCTCTAACTCTGCAATGCTACAGTTCTAAAGCAACGTTGAAGACAACAAAGTCTTATTTGATAGTCGAGCCTTTCAGTGCACAGCTCTTCTTCCTGTCTTTGATGTAGGAATGGTTTATTTAATCAATTATTAATCAAAGTTAGGGCATTCTTCTTATATATTTAGGTAAAACTAAAAGATGACTTCCCCGAGCCTTATTGCTTAAATAAAAGTTTAAATAGACTGAAAATACTTGATTTGGACCTGGCAGACGCTGCAGTGATTGAATTTTCGAGAGCCACTGGTCTCAACTGGGTGCTCAGATGAAAAGGGGTGTGTGTGTGTGTGTGTGTGTGTGTGTGTGTGTTTCAATTTAATTTTCTAGAAATAGATGATGAGCGTGGGCCAAAGTATGCAGACCACTTATGATGACCTTCCTTCTGATAACAAAAGCCAGTACAGATAATTTGATTAGCGTTTTCTTTGCACAGGTGTGAAAGTTGACAGGAAACAGCTGAAAGACACAGCCTTGTGGTGCAAGCCCGGCAGCTGGACACTTTGTGCATGGAGAATCTTGAGCAGTTGGGAACATTTGGCAGCTTCACACAGGAAAAAAAAATGACGGCTAGCAAAATCTCAACTGCTGCTAATTAGCAGCAATGAACTGTGGGTAGGACAGCGCGTTTTAATGTGAGAAGATTTTTACAGTAACCACCACACTAAGGAGGAGGAGGGATGGAAAGAAATGCTCCCCAGCTGACCCTCGTGGCAATCCAAGCTGCATATTGCAATAATCCTGTAAATTACTATGCTTTCTTATCCAGTAACTTGGAGTTAATTAGTAATTTAACATTCTTCTGCACTATTAAATGTCTTTCTTGCATTATATTATGTTGTTTCATGGGCTTACCTTAACACTAATGGGGTTTTGTTATATTTTCTCAAAACAGTAACAGTAAAATAAAACTGAGCTAGAAAATTAATTAGTTATCTTTACCTTTGATTTACCTGTTATTAACAATTAAGTGGCGAAACACATTTTTTAAAGTGGTTTCGGGGGTTACATTGAGATGAATATACTTCCAGAATATATTAGAGTGGTAAAGTGAATAAAAATGAGTAGTGTACCTGCTTCAAGAGCCTATATGCAAAACGCAATGCAAAAATCTTTCCTATTTCCACTCTAATAGGGAGGGGTAATCATTTGTGGCCAGAGGAGGACAAGGGGAGGGCAGAGGAGAGGACAAATGCTTATTTACCTACAGTCTCTAATTTTTAAGAGAATCTTTGCAAAGAAAAGGAAATCCATACCTTCATGGATTTATGTCATGAAATGTTTATGTGCTAAGTCATATAGTGAATTTTACCAAATAGCCATATAAAAAATGCACACAGCTTATAGCTTTGTGGTTTGTAAATGCCTGAGGATTTTGTAGGATTCAGTAACTGGAGGAAAGTTGTACTCAAAAACTTAAATAATAAAAATTAATGCATTCAATGTTAACATTTAAGTAGAAAATTTTGAGGTGTAGAATTGTGGTAAACAAAATAATTCTGATTTCTTGCACAGAGAAAAAAAAGTTAAAATTATTAGTATGTTAATTTAAAGAAGAATTTCTTCACCAGCTACCCTCTTCTTCCCCTGCAATCCCAATTTCCCTATTGAATGAAGCAGGTAAGTAAAGCAGAATTGCACACATGCACTTTAAGAACTGTTCTATGCACTTGAAATTGGAATTCTTCTGCATCCTGTATATTAAAGATAAAGGGAATGTTTGTATTTGGCATCTCAATGATCAATGGTGGGACAATTTAGCAAAAGCTGGGCTTCAGAAGAAGAAAAGCTACAGACGTGTACGTGGAAAGGAATGGGTTCAGCACAAAACACTTCCAAAAGATTTTGTCTCTTGGGGCTCCCTCTAAAAGAGTGTCTGCTACCATTTAAAACCCCATCCTTTGCAGCTGGATTTGAACATTCCATAAAAAATTCATCCATGCTTTAAGAGATTTCTGCTTTTCTGTCTTCTATTGTTAGACAAATTGAAGTGTGCACTCGGAAGGAGAGTGGCAGTGAACTGCGAATTTATTTACTCATTCGATTCTAATATTGAGAGAATCTACTTGCTCCGTTCAAAGGGTAGAGCAACAATGCAAGTGACATCAGGTCACCCAGCACTTCATAGCTACCTGCGAGATAGAATTGTTCTCCTTGCAGATAGGAAGTGACTGAAACCTCTTTTTCTCATCAATGTCTATTATGATTGATGGCTCTATGGTCACATTGAATATGCCCTTTTTAAATAATTCACAATGTCATCACCATAGTACTAGTTTATAACTAGCCTGTTATTTTTACCTTTGTTCATTCACTCTCAGAAGGTTAGATAAATTAAGTACTGTGTGGATTTGGGTAGCATTATAACCAATCAAAATAGAGTGTTTATAGTCCAACAACAACAAAGAATCAGTTTTATTTTTATATAATACTCTGAATGTCTCCCTCTCAATAAATCCAGAAAGGAAATTCTGATAAAGCAGAAGTACTTTTGGCTCACTTTAACCTGAAACTGCACTTTGGTATTAAGTCACTATAAGACTTTCAATATAAAAAGCAGTCATGCTGTGTCAAGACAGATGAAATTTTACCTTAATTCTACACTTATTTCAAAATAAAAATATATTTATTTAATGACTCCATAATAATAAAATTTACAATCCACTTCCAATATCTAATGCATGAATTGTTAAACTAGCATTTGTACAAAAGATAAATTGTGTGCTTAATAGAAGTGTGTCTTTATAAAAATTAACCTTTTTTTCAGGATTCTAATTTTGGATTCTTTTTATTTGTTGATTTTTAAATTGAACTCTGTTTCTCAAAGTATTAATACAAGGAGAAATAAAAGAATATATAACTTGTCTGGACTTAAGATATGTGATCAAAGTCTCAACATGCTATCATAAGTAAAAGAAGCCAAACTGGTAGCTAAGAATTGCCATGTGATCAGAAGGCTATGATCAAAAGTATAGAGATCTATTTATTCATTCACCCAATAAATATTTATTGGACACCACGAAATGGAGAAGCTTGGCTTTAGATTGTATGAAGCTTACATTCTATCAGGGAAAACAGACCACAACAAAAAAGTGTTTTAAATAAAGAAGGCAACCTCAGAGAGCAATAAGTGCTTCGATGAAAATAAAGTCAGCAATGTGCAAATGAGAGACTGCAGAAAGCAAGATATTAAGGACTTGATTTAAACTGGGTAATCAAAGAAACTCTTCCTGATTGGTGATGTGCTGAGAAAATAAAATAACAGGCACCAATCATGCAAAGATATGGAGTCAGATTATTCTAGATCAGCTAATTCAAGTTACTGCAATAGAAAAAGCAAACCTGGTATTACAAAATGACATGTTCATTAGTTTATATCTTGAAAATATTTTTCAAACCAATAGTATTTATATGCATTTTGTCCTTTAATGGGACTGTAGTTCTCAGGAACTAATAACATCTTTTTGTTTTACAGATGAAGAAGGCAAGAAAGAATTAAAAGATAACTTCATGCCCTAGCCTGTTTGGCTCAGTAGATAGAGCGTCAGCCAGCGGACTAAAGGGTCCTGGGTTCAATTCTGGTCAAGGGCACATGGCTGGTATTTGGGCTCGATCTCCAATGGGGGGTGTGCATGAGGCAGCCAATCAATGATTATCTCTCATCATTGATGTTTCTCTCTCTCTCTCTCTCTCTCTCTCTCTCTCTCTCTCTCTCTCTCTCTCTCCCTCTCTGATATCAATAAAATATATTTTAAAAAGATAACTTCTTGGCCTAATGATGTCCCAGAGAACAATGAGACAAATATCTTACTCAGATATATAGGTTATATGTGGATTATTTTAACTAAGTTGGTCTATGACAGATTTCCAAATAAAACTTCTGATTCAAATCTTAAAAAATTTTCCTTGTTACTGTAATAAAAATTTCCCCAAACTTTACAAACTTTGATAACAGATGAGGTAGCATTAAAATTAGTTTTCAAATTGTGTAACTTATTGTGTAACACATTCCTAACTTTGGATATACCAGTACAGCTCCCTGTACAAAACTTCTCTCTAAAATATGTCCATGGGTTGCCAATGTTTCACAGACTCTGCTACAGTTCAGCTGTGCCAACTCTTGCCTAATCTGTTGAATAGTGTCTTGTCTAATGCCACTTCTAGCAGGTCAGTTTCCTGTTATTAGTTGCCACCACTTTATTGGGCATTGCAGTTATCACCCATTCAACCCCAGCACAGTCATCTCTACAAGATCCTGATGTTATCTGAGCCTCTGAATTGAGCAGCACATTTATTCCTACTGCTCCTCTAGGAATGGCAAATCACTATTGATGGCTATACTGTTCTCCCACAATGCCAAGAGCTGTCCTCTATATCTATTAATAATCTTGTTGGCGTGTTCATAAGTGGTACTGATTGAACTACAATGGTACAGAGATACAGCTCAGTTTTCTTACAACACTCTACCATATATCTGGTCATATCTCAATGAGATAGTGCTGTACTACAGAACTATTACTCCCATTTAAACATTCAGATAAACAAAGTCTAACATCATATTTAGTTCCTTACCAATGGACTCAAAACCCAAAGTAAGGTTTTAAAGAATCTCAGAAATGCAATGGGAATAAAAGAATAATACTTTTAAAATAGAAAATGAAAGCCTGGGCATCATTGACATTACAACTTTTTTTCTTCTTCTTTTAAATAGCAAGACAAAGAGCAAAGGTCAGTGCTGGGTGACTCATTTTATAAGATCTTTATCCCGCACAAGTAGTTCTCTAGTGACTTATAGATGGCCAACCTATTGGTCAGATATTTAGCTACAAGAAGGAATTGCTTCTGCCACAAGTTCAGGCTTTCTACTACAGAACACTGTGCTTACATGAATAACTTCTCTGTCCCAAAGATGTAGTGAGTAGCACTCTATCTTTCCCCCTTTTGTCTTTAATGGATAATACATGAGTGTTTTGCATTCTATTGACGATGGAAATCTTTGAAGCCAAAACATTATCTCATTGTCATAAACATAAACTAACAAAACAAAAAGTATGAACCATTAAAAAGAAGACTAGCATCTCCCTGCTGGTGGCGGATGGCCTTGTCTGATCACAACAGAGAAAAAGACTGATCTAAGAACTGACTGGGATTATACAAGAGTCTTCTGGATGTAGCTGGAATGTGAGAATTCCACAATGATTGTACGTGGGTTTTAAAGGATTGATCTTCTACAAAAAAAAAAGAAGAAAAAAAAAAGAAAGAAGAAAGAAATTACCCTTATCCATATGAAGCACATTATGAGCAAGATTGGTTTTCCAAAATCCATGTTAGATGGGATTGTAATGTCTGAAAGAAAGTCTTTACTTTATGAAAATTATAATTATTTTGATTTTTGTCCACAATCAGCTTGAAATGTTGCAAAACTCTGCAGGTGCTCACTGTTATAACAAAACCATGGGAACAGATGGTGCAAGGTACCAGGCCAGCTCAAGGGATTAAATGTGAGGCTTTTGAAATTTAAAATTAAAGCTGGGTGATCTTGGGAAAATGTGGCTGCCAAACATGGTTGCTTACAAAAAATAAAAATAAAATAAAAGTTGTCCAAATTCTCTTGACAAGCTTATTTACATTCAAATGACTGGGAAATATTAAGTAGTTATAAAGTATTCTTGGCAGGGTCTGGCCTACCTGACCAAATTAAAACGTGAAATGCTACATCCATTATGGTGCTAAGGCTTTGCATGCAGTGACCTCCCTCTTAGGTTTAGTTCCTAACAGGAGCCAATTTCTTTGGGCAAGGTGGTCCATTTTAGGTGCTAAAATAAAATAAAGATAACCTAAACAATCTCTCTCTCTGTTTGATCTTCATCTGAGGACATGCTTATTGATTGTAGAGAGAGGGGAAGAGAGAGAAAGAGATAGAGTGAGAGAAAGAGAGGGAGATGGATGTGAGAGAGGGCATCAAATGGTTGCCTTCCATATGTACCCCAACCAGGGATCAAACCCCCAACCTAGGTATGTACACTGACCAGGAATCGAACCAGCAACCTTTCCACTTAATGGACTACACTCCAACCAACTGAGCCACACTGGCCACAGCAACATTATCTCTTTTAAATGGACAGAATGAAGTATCTTGGTTGAGTCACTGATGATAAATTTAGGGAGTTACATCAAGTACCCATTGGTAAAAGAAATGAGAAAAGTAAAAGTTACAAAAGTTAAAATATTCAACTAGATTGACTTACCTTGAAAAATAAACCCATGTTAAAATATATTAACAAAGCATAATTAAAATATCAAAATTGTTATACTTAATTTGGTATTTTTAGTACATTCCTTATAATAAAACGTCTTATAATATATATTAGTACATTTGAGCAACTACTATGTAACTTGAAATTTATATATTAATTCTAATTTTCCTATTTTTTGCAAGGTGATCCTATTATCTTTATTTCAGATGTAGAAACATTCAATATTACTTGCTGATAAGTTTTTAAAATTTAAGTATAAGATTGGGTGAGTTTGGCTTTCAATATCTTTTATTTTATTTTTACTTGGCCATATATGTTTACAACAATCATTTCATTTTATTCCAACAACAATTCCTTAAGTTGATATGATTACACCCATTTGATCAATGGTAGATGAAGAAAACAACACTTTTGAGACGGACCTGGAATTGCAGCACATCATATAACTGTGAAATGGCAGAGTCAGGCATTATGTGTGGGTTTCTTGTGCTAGGAGTTTAGTATTATTGCCATTGGCTGATTTGGTTAAATTAGCCTGCAGTAGAATGAGGTATTTGAGGATGTGGGTACATGTAGTTCTTTTCCTCTGGAAAGTCGATCTAGTGGCTTATTACCATGTTTCTTCTTTTCTGGGTTATGGTGTTGTTCATGATCATGAGATATATTTGTCTTATATACTCTAGGAAATTTTGGAGCTTCTGATAAGTTGAATAAGTTAGACATATATGCAAGATATTGGACCAGGCATTTGAAACATAAGGGTAAATTAAACACAGATCCCGCCATTCAGATGGTTATAATCTAGTTAAGTTGCATGATATTTCAGACAATATGCTGAGGTTTTTTCATATTTCATCTCATCTCATCTTTTCACAAGATGTTTACTTAATACTTACTCCCATTTTAAATACAAAGTAATTGAGGCTCTGGAAGATTAATTAATTTGCCTAAAGTCACAAAGTTGAAAGGCAGGGATGCTGGACTTCATCTGTAGGTCTGACTACCTAACGCTACTACAGTAGAAAAGAAGAAATAATACACAGATAAAATATGAGGAATCAAGATAAAGTGATATAATTAGAATCTAAATAAATATAAAAAACAATTCTGACTGGGGAACATTCTCATTATAGGTGGTAACATCTGGGTTAAATTCTTTTTGAAAAATGATTTTGCCTTCTGGCCTAGAGAATGATTCGAGTTCAAGTACGGGGAAGAGTGTCAATAAAGCTAAGGAGTTGTGAAAGTTCATATTACATTCAGAGAAAAGTGAGATATGAGTTTGGAAATCCTCACAATGAAAAAGATAATCAAAAGTATATTCATATATAGGGTAAATTTGAGGAGGAAGGAATTCAAGGTCATCTATCTTAGACTTTACAAGGCTATCAACAATGCTTAGGTAGAAATCATAGTGGAGCCACTGCAGACATAAACCATTTATCTTTGCTTACAACTCTCTCAAGTACCTAATAAAATACAGTATTTATAAAGTTAAGCCTTAGATTATACAGAACGACATGGATATATTCAGAAAAAATATGTTTACCTTATTTATGATAATGTCTTAATCCTTCTTAAGGTGCTATTCAATTTTTCTTAAGGACTATCTTCTTTGACTCTAATTTACAGTGAAAGCCCATGCTTGTTCATGAAAAAACTAATTTTATTTCAAGTTTAAAAGTCTTTTACATTATAGTTGCATTTTGATTGGACAGAGAATTGACTATAAATAAAATCAATTATGTTTTCTAGATCTTCAATGAAGGTTTATTCAGAGTGAAAGTATGGATTTTATTCATCCACTATTAATGGATAAGTTTTTCTAGTGTCCTGAATATCAGTGACCATTTTGTAACTCCTAATCGTATTAAAATAGAAACAGCTATGGTGTAGAGTCTGCATTATCAACACACCTGGAAATGAAACAGCTGGCCAGCTTTATGCCTTTGTGTGTCTATAGAAATATTTCAAATATCCCCTAAAAGGTGTGGCCATATTTGCAGCTGCAATATCAAGTATAGCTTTGTTAAACTTGTGATTATCATACACTTAAATATGAGAATATCATCAGAAGAAGCCATCATAAAAAACTATAGAATAAGATTAATGTAATTGCTATTTGATCTGTTACTTTCAGCTACCTTCTTAAGGAAATATTTTTGTCACTGAATACATCACCCATAAAATCTTCTGGTTATATATCAGCATTTTAGCAACTGCAATTCTTCACAGATTTTTTAGGAAGAATGCCTACCATTTTTTTTTTTATTAATTGCAATACTAAAAAGCATCCATTTAAAAGCACTAATAAGAAAGTAGACTTAATGTGAAGTGAGGCAAAAGTTGTGTACACATTGTGTTTTAAGAATTTCACCCATGCCTTGGGGAGGTGACTTGTTGGAGTGTTATATTGTACACCAAAATGTTGTGGGTTTGATTCCCAGTAAAGGCAATACCTAGGTTAAGGGTTTGATCCCTGGTTGAGGCATGTATGGGAGGCAACACATTGACGTTTCTTTCTCTTTCCCTTTCTTTCTCTCTAAAATCAATTTATAAAACCATATGTTCTGGTGAGGATTAAAAAAAAGTGTAGGGCATACAGGTTTTCTGTATATTTATAAAAGATTAAAACTACGGGATTTTAAAGAATCTTTAAGGACAAGGAGAAAGGTACCAGCTTTTCACCCAGCCATGAATTTGATGACCACAGTTGTGCAAGGCTGAAGAGAACACAATTCTTTGGAAACCAAAATGTCTTGCAAATCAACTATTACTGAACTGTTTGCCTATACCTTTGTTCATAGATTAGATAACCTATTAATCATAACTTTATTACTCACATGTAAAATATGCCTGGAGGACAATGTTATCACTTATTAAGGCAATTTATTTACTTTCCCTAAGAGTTTGTGTTTTTTAATTGAATATGTTACATTGGAAAGATTCTGGAAGGCACAGTAAATTCATCATGCAGTTCAACTTCATGACTTCGTACAAAATGAGTGCTCAGGCTCAGGTAAACCATTAGCTGTTCTGATGGCACCAGGTTCCAAAGGCCTGGGAGGTCTTGACAGTGGCAGAAAAAGCAGGTTGAAAGGGCTTTGTGTCATTGAGAGCCAATTTGATGGTAATAATTGATTGGCTCTCTTTTCTTCCTTCTTTCACTCACCTGACACATCTTGTCTTACTAAAGATGCTAAGACTTCAGCTAGATATTATAGTTATAAGAGATGGAGGAGAACAAATGTCTGCCAGGATCGGGCCAAACCATTCTGCTTCTCACACCAGTCATTTGATTGGGATGTTTTATTTGGTAGGTGCAGACTAGCAAGAAGAAATGATTTAAATTAACTAGAAAAGACTAAGGTAGGTTCAGGGAGAAATCTAAGTATTTTTTTTAAAAAAAGGAAAATATAGTAAAGGCCTTTGTCTATCTCCTTGTGCTGTGTCATTGGAGCACATATGGCTCTTTGTACCTGCCTGCCCGAGAGCAAAGCCGTGTTTATTCTGGCCGATACTTAGAAAAGTGAGCTGCAGAGTAAAAGCATCAGGGTCCATGTTGAGAGATTAATTATAAATGTACAGTTCTAAGAATAATTTTTGTTCAAAACTTTACTTTCTAGGAAGATATTCTACTTACATCAAAAAAGAAACTTGTCATCTGAGATCCACTCATTTTGCAAATAAAAGGACAATGCCTTCTCTAAAATATATATTGAGGCAAAAACCCATTAATACGATAATCAGGAAAAATATTACCTAGCTTGGGAATCCTTCAGCACATCAGAATTATAGTTTCTAGCATTTTGATACATAGTAATGATTTTGGTGCGAAATAATATATTACTCTAAGAAAGAAAAATATATATTACTTTGGTTGCATCCAAACTTGAAAGTGTTTCTCATTTTAAATTATCCATCTTTTTTCAATTTAGAAAGAATTTGGTTCAGTTGAGTCCTATTTTTGCAATATCTCAAGATTTTAAAATATCACCCTGTTTTGAAATGTAAATTAGCACACATCGGTAGGAGAGAAGTGGATTATGAGTTATATATGGGCCAAAGCTCTAATATCCAAGCCATATGGTCCTAATCCAAATTGGAGTATTTCTTTTTTAGTGGAAATAATTGGGTTTACTCTGAGTCATTGAGACATTATCAGTTTAGAGTTTTTATGGAACTGAGAAGGTATCTCAATCTAGATGAGGAAATGGAGAGTTAAGCCATTTCCCTCCTGTCAAACAGCTAATAGAAGCCCTGGCTACCACAATCTATCACAAAAGAGAAAATATAACTCCCTCTTCTATGACTCCTCCAAACTTTGTGGAATACATGACTCAATTCCCAAAGTGATGCATAGACTCAATAGTTAGGGGAGAACGAAAGCTGTGCATCAAACAGGAGCTATTTCCACCTGCAAATAAACCCAGAACAAATAAATATTGACCATTTCTTCTCATGGACCAGATTCTTTTCACCATCCTAACAAATAATTCAGATTCCCTTTCCCTTAAGCACTTACATATTCGCTGCGAGATAAATTAGGGTTTAAAGGAGTTAAAGGACATTGGCCAACACTTAGGTTTTATGTATATGTTACAGGATTTTTAGTCATTATGCTATGCTAAGTTTCAATTTCTACTGTAGTAGAGTGGTCTTAAAATGACTTAGATTATATAATAACAATGGACAGTTGACAATATTTAAGAGGGTCTAAACAGCATATATTTAGGTCACAGGGCGAAAACACACACATTTATTTTATCTGGCCAATAATTGCCCACCCGGTAGATCATCTGTAGTCATTCTGAGGTCAGGCCAGCCTGTCACCCAGTGGACTGCGGTGACCATTATCCAATCCTCTCAGGACATAAAATCTTAGAAAGAAATCCTTATAATAAAGTTAAATATGTGAAAAACAAAATAAAATTCAACAGTGCCTTTCAAAAATTAAAGAGAGGAAACTTAATCTTTAAAATAGGACAATCAAATGTCCTTCTCTTCTTAGAAATAACTTTGAAACAACCAGGAAAACAAAACCCAGAAACATATATTCTTCCTTGACAAAAGCCAGGAGGTGACTATCACCTCAAACTATAATTCATGAAGAAGTGCTGCTTATTAAATAGAAGGAACATCAAGGGCAGATAGATGAAGATGCTGACAGAAGAAGCTTGTAGCTCACATCTGTGGCAAAGCAGAATTCGCCAAAAAGAGAGATGCACACTAAAGAGGGAATCAAACAAAATGCAGTTTGGGCAATGGAATGGGGAGCAGCAGCCAGCACCCACATTGGCATAAAAGAAAGCGCAGATATCAGGGTAGAACCATAGTTTCAGAGCTTTGTGACAGTGGGGCAGACTAAGAGAGAGAAGTTTACAACTGCCAATATATGTGTCCAGAAAAAACAAAAGTACAAAGTTTGTGTCAGAAAAGAAAAAACCTTGCTACCTCAGAACATGTCATTGGCCCTCCTCAATGTACTAGTGCACCTGCAAACAGCCTACTCAAGAAGATTTATTCAAAGATGAATGATAAAAAAAGAAAGGAGCATAGATGCTGTAATGATCACCAGAGGACTCGTGCAATATCTATAAAAAGTGCAAAGGAAAATATGAGAGAGAACAAGAGGCAAGGGTAGATGGAAGACACACTCCAGAAAAACAATGCCACAGAGCAGACAAAAATTAGCACTAAAACCATTGCTCTGAGTTAAATAAATAAATAAAGCCCTCCAGGAAGTAGTTATCTTTGTAAACTAAGATCCTGAAGTAGATGCATACATCTTAGGATTTAAAACTAAAGCTAACCATGAGCTGGTAGTAATAAGAAGAGTAGAGAAAGATTTTTAAAAAATGTGTGATGTAATGAAGCCCATATGAAGGCAGTTGAATAAAAATTTGTATTTCTGAAAAAATAAAATAAAATGAAAACAGTAAAGGCCATCTCAGTTTCCACAACTCCCTGTGGGGCCAGTTAACGCTTCTGTCATTTTTTTAAAGATATGTTTTTATTGAGGGTGGAGTGATATAGAAACATTAATATGAGAGAGAATCACTGATCGGCTGCCTCCTGCATGCCCCCTACTGGGGGTTGAGCTCGCAACCCAGGCATGTGCCCTTGACCGGGAATGTAACTGTGACCTCCTGGTTCATTGGTTGATGCTCAACCTCTGAGCCACACCAGCCTGGCAGGCCTCTGTCATTTTTGTGACTATACTGTCATTTCTGCCTCTGCCCAATTCTATTTCCTTCCCTTCCTTACAGATCATATCAACACCACCAACACAAAACAAAACAAAACAAAACCAACAACAAAACAAGTAAAACAAACAAACCCACCTTGCACTTTCTGTTTCAGTGTCTGTTTTTAGGACAACTCAGACACATAGTATCACACTTTTCTTTCAGAAACAACTATTATTTATCAATGTTTCAGAATAATTTGAAAAGGAGGAGAAAAGGTTTATTTAAAGGCATCTTTCCCGAGCTGCTACAAATAGTGTTGAATGAATCTCAAAGGTTGAAGATGGCTTTATAAATATGTGACTATACCCTTAGGATAAATTTCTACTGGTAGAAACTTATTTAAAGGGTGTGTCCATTTTAAATTTTAAATACAGTGCTCTTTAAAGCGATTGCAACCTCTCAGGGCTAACCTATTGAGCTTTGCCAAACTGTACATGTAGAATGACTCTGGCCCTGGCCGGTGAAGCTCAGTTGGTTGGAGCATCCTCCCATACACTGTAAGGCCGTGGGTTAGTTTCTTGGTCAGGTCACATGCCCAAGTTGTGGGTTCAATCCCCGGTTATGTGAGGTGTATGCAAGAGGCAACAGATAATGTCATCTTTTTCTCTCTCTCTTCTCATTCTCCTTTCCTATCTCTATAAAATTCAATAAAATATATCCTCGGGTGAGAAAAGAAAAAAGAATGGTTCCAGTAATGTTATTTTATATTTATCCCATTAAAAGTGATTTTTAGACTAATTTTTATATGGTTATTTGTGGTATTTTTTTATTAAGTAGGTGCAAAATATTTTATTGTTGATGCTTTTCAAATTGATATTCTGGACTTATATAAATAAGATTAAAATTCTTGTGTGTTATTGAAGTTAGAATGTTTTTCTTTGACTATATTTATTATATATTTTCCCACGCATAATATTTAAAGTGTTGATGTACTTATAGTTATTAGTCTTTTATGCTTTCTAGATTTTGTTTCATAGCATAGGTAGAAAGAATTTTACCACTTTGAGATCAATTTTTAAATCTACTATAACTTCTTGTAGTCCTTTTATAGATTTTTGTTTGTGTCTTTGATAAAATGTGATCCATATTGAGGTACATCTTTAGGTAGTGATCTGACTGTACTGCTAAATTCTACTTGCTAATACTTTATTTGGAATGTTTATACCAATATGTATCTTATATGACTGTTTTTTACAGTCTGCTGTGAAACTTATGACAGTTACATCACCATTATGTTACTTATGAGAACCTGAAATGTTTTCTGCACATCCTGTAAAAGCTGACTCATTTTGGTTTTGACTTTTAAAATTTTGGTATAATTTTTCTGTAGAACTAATGTGTAGTACTCATTTGAGAGAAGCTCTTTGACAAAAATCTCTTTTTCTATGATTATTTGTCTGGTTATATATTTTTTTCTGAGTTTGCATTTAAATATTGCTTATTTATGCTCATTTCCTCTATCATTTTCTTTGACTGTCATCTATTATTTCATGTACATGTACTATTTTCAGTTTATTTTTAATTAGGTTAGCTAAATGTTTATATTTTATTGGTTCCTTTGAAAGGAAAATGATTAGATTCATTAATAAATTATTTTTCTATGTTATAATATTAATCTCTGCTTTCTTATACTTATTCAGGTTTATTTTGGTTTCTTTCTTCTCACTTCTTTAGTTAAGCCTTACCTTACTTTTAATTTGTACTTGCATATTAATATAAATATTTAAAGCATGATTTTTTTCTTTGAGCATTGCTTTGACCACAGAGTTCTGATGTATAAAATTGTTGCAGTTATTTTCTAAACATTTTAATATTATTGGTTTCCTTCGTTCGAGCTTTAGGTCATCTAAGCTACACCATCTCCAACCTACTTGTTTTCTTTCTCCAACATCCTAGACAACCTCAACATTAATGTGGTGAACTATATGTATGCTAAAACAAAAATACCCATCTTGAGAGAAAGAGAGAAGACAGAGAGGGCAATCTCTGTTTCTGATTTTATAGTTCTTGGATTGAATTCCTCAAAAGGTCTAGCTATCTGGCCAGACCTTGGAAAGCATTTTATTCCTTCCAGTTAAATAATTTTAATTCTTGAGAAAAAAAGTGCCATAGTGAAAAATGCACTGGTGACTTGGGAGTTAAAATACAGGATTTGTTCATTTTTATTTATTTATTTATTTCTTGAATCATACTGAGCAAGTTTCTTTTTGTCTCTAGATTTTAGTGTTTCATTAATAGCCCCTTTAAGGACTGTACGCTACACTGGATAGAACGTTGACTTAATGGTCAGCGACCAGGTTGTTTCTCCTTGCTGTTAATTATTGGTTTCACCCTAAGATAGTCACTTACCCTCCAAATGCCTTAATATTCTCCTATTGGGGATGACCACAGTGGTCAAAGGGCTTTCATGATTTAAAAACTAATAATGGATACACAATCAGAACTTTAGCGTGTGATTGTGGAAAATCACTTAGCCTTGTTAAATTCCATTCATTGGATAATTTGCTTACATATTTTAAACTATTTGGCTATTTTTAAAATTTATTGTTCATTTTTAGCTGACATTTAATAGTATATTAGTTTCAGGGGTACAACAAAGTAATTAGACATTTATATGAAGTGATCACCCTGATAAGTCTAGTACCTATCTGAACACTTATCTTTTCCAAAGCAGGAAAGTCCTTTAAATAAGACCTGACAGGAACCCATTTCTAAAACTAACATTTATCATTATAGGATAGTGTCATAACTTATAATTGCTATTAAATAATGCCAGAAATTATGTTAGCCTATAGTATACATTAGGAAATTGGCAGTGACAAATATTACTCTGTAAAACCATATAGTTCAAATGGTAATGTAGTTCTTTCAATTCTTTGAGCAGTAAACTCCACAAGGCATAAATTGAATTATTCTCTGCAATGAAGCTCCAGAATATTAATAAATTATGATTTATTGAAGTATGTTTCCTAGGAAATGAAGTATGTTTGTCATTACCTTACCTCAAATATTTCATTTTTCTGACTTTCTATAGAATTGTTAGGATAATGAACAATGAAAAAATATATATGTATATATTTTCTACCCTTTGAAATGATATTAAATACACAGATATATAAATATGTCTATATGTAGATATATAAATACATATATACATGTAGACATATGTTTGTCACTAATATAAACATGAAAAATTGGTTTCTATTTCTGGAACCATGCAAAAATTTTACCCATGTCCTTTTAAGCCCCATTCAAATATCTGTGTTGGTAACACGTGTGTATTTAAAAATATTACAACCTCATTATCTTACTTGAATCTATTGAAATTATTAATTGATCCATCAAAGCTTCATTATTCACTAAACACAGAGTGGTTAACATGTAAGTATTTTAACAGCAGTTTCCAGGTTGCATGTAATAAGGATTGTATTGTGTTTAATCCTATGAAAAGATACTGTAATTAACTGGCAAACTGCTAAGGCATTGGCAAGTATTTTAAACCTTAACTACTTCTTCCTTTTGCTTTCTGCTTCAGATCATCAGTTAGGAAAGTCTGATATACACACACTTAAAAAAAAAAAAAGTAAAAGAGCATTTGGTTGAAGAAACATAATGTTAATACCGGAGTTTCTTAATTTTAAAGATACTTGAAATCTAAATTGTCTGTTTCTTTATAAAGTTCTAAATTAATGGCTAAGACAAAAAGCTTAATTTGTGAGAAAGAAACCTTGGTTGCAAAGAAAACCAACTTATTCTTTTAAGCTCCAGAGAAATGTAGTGCATTTATCAGCTTTGAGTGGATATCATTGTGTTTATAACAGAGTGGAGGCACCATGCAATTTTGCTCCTGAAATTGGTTTATATAGATGACTGGTTGCTGTGAAGTGTGTGTCAGAGTTCCATGCAGCTGTTATGAAGTAGTACAATTGTCATCGCTTCTTACATGGTTGTTGAGAAGAGCTTGAGAGACCAGCTCAGTCAGCTGTTGAATAGATAACCCAGCACAGTTAGCGTGGCATACATTGTAAAGAATTACATGCCTGCTACAATGAGCTTTGGGCCTTTGGTCTAGATAATAATCCTGGTGGGTGTACCACGTGTAGTGGCTGTCTGATCACTCAGATATAACTGACGAAACATAAAGAAAAATGTCAGTCGACTGAAAGAAAAATGCCGCTGCAAGTTTGCTTAAGGTTCATGTAAACGGCCATGTGTATTTTTTTAACCCCCAGTCCGCCAAGAACTTGACTGCCATGTTCAATGTGTCACACTGAAACACAAGATCTGGAAAGGATAACCTATTGAAGGCCGCATTTAAGTACGTTGTTGTGCATGAGAGCCATGTTTCTCACTTTTGGTTGCAGAGATGAGCATTTCTGTTTCATAGAAAAAGTCCTTTTGAAAAATAACTTAGATGTACAATATATAGATAAAACAATACCAGGAAAGATAATTATTGACAACTTCTGAGTAATGCTGGCATTTTATTTTATATTCTAAAAGCAATCAGAATGACAGTGTAGAAATTTTGGGTGATTATTAATTATAATGAAACAAAAAAATGGGAAGAAATACCACTATTTGTCATTTAAGTATAGATACAAACAGTGGGATAGTTAGCATGTTAAATTGATCTTCTTGTGTCCCAGAGGGGATGGAAACAACTAAAGTTATAGGATTTCCAACTTAAAGCTTTTATTTTTATCTCATTCCCTAACTTGTGTTTTTGGACTTGGTTGTCAAGTCCATATGGCATCTAAACACAAGACTTGAACTAGGACTGCTTTGATTCCTATGCTCATAGGGAGGATTTAAGGATATAACATCTGTTGAAATTGGTAAATATTTTTTCCATATCTGTTAATTTATATTTTCAAAACTCTTCATCTCCTTAACTTGTATAGATAATAGCTAATTGCTCAGCAAATAATGCAAATCCCATATAATAAAAGGCTAATATGCAAATCAATGGAACGTTGAAACGACCAATTGCTATGATGTGCACTGACCACCAGGGGGCAGACACTCAATGCAGGAGCTGCCCCTTGATGGTCAGTGTGCTCCCACAGGAAGAGCGCTGTTCAGCCAGAAGCCAGGCTCACAGCTGGCGAACCCAGCGGTGGTGGTGGGAGCCTCTCCCACCTCCACAGCAGCACTAAGGATACCCTAATGCCAGGGAAGAGGACTAAGCCATCAGTCGGACATCCCCCGAGGGCTTCCAGACTGCGAGAGGGAGCAGGCCGGGCTGAGGGAACCACCCCCCTCTCCCCGGCTGAGTGCACAAATTTCGTGCACCAGGCCTCTAGTAAAAAATAAACAACATAAAATCCTGGTTTTCTTTAAGTGACTCACATAATAGAAAACTGAGTTTTTACAACTCAAGCTAATCTCAGGTTCTTATTATTTGTAATTGGATTTTACAAATATGTATTTAGAGTTTACCTTCCAAAACCACTTAAGTAGGAATATTTAAATGTTAGCAGTATATTCTGAAAATAAGAAAATTCACTTAGTCAATTCTCACAATCTCACATTCCTTTTTTTTAAAAAAAAAATATATATATTTTGATTGATTTCAGAGCGAAAGGGAGAGGGAGAGAGAGATAGAAACATTAGTGATGAGAATCATTGATCAGCTGCCTCCTGCACACCCCCTACTGAGGATCAAGACCACAACCAGGGCATCTGCCCTCGACTGGAATCAAACTCAGGACCCTTCAGTTCGATGCTCTATCCACAAAGCAAAACCAGCTAGGACTCACATTCTTAAAGTCAGGAAGAACTTTGTCTTTTAGCTCAGCCTCTCACAGGAAGCATGAATCACATTTAAATTTGTATGGCTGATTTTTTATAATAATGATCGTTTTGACTATCTGAGACAGCATTGTAAAAATATACCATATTCCATTCAAAATATGTTTGTTTTAACTCCTATTTTTGTTACCTATGTTTCTGGGGTTTGTTTTCTGATTATCGCATTCCTTAAATTAGTTTTTCTTAAAATACTGTCTAGCTACCAACTTCATCAGTCTCCTGGTGCAAAATTGTGAAGATTTGGGCTTACTAAGCTGCGTCATTTATTGAGGTCCTCCATATGCACATTAAAATCAGAGGATTTCTCTTATATGATATTAAAGCATATTATAAACTTGTAAATATATTGTTAAATACATTAGGACATAGTTTTCTGTGATGAGTATTGTTGCAAAATTATATTTTGTCATTGCCTATCCCCAAATTATCAACTCACGTCTACTTAATTATAGCCAATTGCTGTCTTTATGACCTTCTCCCATAAGTTTTCCTCTCAAAAATAAACTCTTAAAATGCTATTTTTGTTTATTCCTGAAAGTGTAAAGCACAAGAGTAGCTGAACAATAAGTGAATGATATTATTCTCAGTCCCCTCTTCTGTGGTGTGGATTTAAAATTTCTAAAACATAGAGAAATATTTGAATATTTTGTATTTAAAAAGTGCAAATGAGGAAGCTTTGGCATGGCTGCAAATTATTTCTATTCTTCTCATCAAAGGTGAATCAATTCCCCAAGCCACTGAATTGAGGCTGGCCTTAAATATAGCTTTGACCAATGGAATGAGGTTGAAGTGGTTTTATGTGAGTTTTGAACCAAAGCCTCTAAAAGTCTCCAAGTTTCTATGCTGTGTTCTTGGAACACTGCCTGACCTTGCTAGAGAGGCTATATGGAGAAGATTCTAGACATTGTACTTCATAGGTCAAGTTACCATTAGACTCATGAGTGAGGCCTCTTAGAATATTAATTTCTGGTCAAACTTTCAAGTGACTGCTTTCACACAAGTGACACTAACCAAGGGCAGAAAAATCACCCAACTTTCCCTGCCCAAAATGTAGTCACAAATAAATAAATGGTTATTATTAAAATATATTTTTACTGTTTTCATAGAGGAAGGCAACTGATCAATGATGAGAAAGAATCACTGATCTACTGCCTCTTGCATGCCCTGTACAGGGTATTGAGCCTGCAACCTGGATATGTGCCCTGATGGGAATCCAACAATGACCTCCTGGTTCATAGGTCTATGCTCAACCACAGAGCTATGACAGCTAGGCAAAATAGTTATTATTTTGATCTACTAAGTTTTGGTGTGGTTTGTTACATAGCAAGATCACTGAAACAGATGAGATTATTCTGATAATTTTTTCTTTGAAAAATATTTTTGTATTAATGGTACCATGATAATCATAAAAATAGTCTCTATCTCAAAATATTAACTTGTATTTTAGCAATTTTTATTCTAAATTCAAGAATGTAAGCACAGTGCATACATATTTGTGGTTGAAGAAAAAGAATCCTAAATATCTGTCTGCGTTGTCAAATAAGACATCTGAATAATAAAATATTTTCCATTTATAGTGTTGAAAGAATACTTGTTTTGGTATGTCTAAATGAAAATAAATTTGCTTTTATTCTATCTGAAGAATTAACAATTTAAAATACATTTTTCATGTTTAGGTATCCAGAGAAAGAAAATTCCCTTTTTCTTGATATAATAAAATTGTTCATTGCCTCTACTTGATAGTTCCTATAGAAGTGATAATTCTTGAATATATTAGACCCAGACTGTACCAACCAGTAAAGGAAAAGGTGACAATTTTTAATATTTATTCTTTTTTTCTGTTTATTTTATTTTATTTTTTATTTTATTTATTTATTTTTTTTAATTGCTTAAAGTATTACAAAGGGTATTACATATGTGTCCATTTTTCCCCCACCAGCCCTAGGCAGTCCCCTAACCTCCCCTATCCCCCAGTGTCTTATGTCCATTGGTTATGCTTATATGCATGCATACAAGTCCTTTGGTTGATCTCTTACCCCCCTCCCTCCTGCCCCCCAACCCTCCCCGGCCTTCCCGCTGCAGTTTGACAATCTGTTTGAGGCAGCTCTGCCTCTGTATCTATTATTGTTCAAATGTTTATAATGGTCTCTATTATCCATGAATGAGTGAGATCATGTGGTATTTTTCCTTCATTGACTGGCTTATTTCACTTAGCATAATGCTCTCCAGTTCCATCCATGCTGTTGCATAATATTTATTCTTATTTATAAAAATTTATTTAAATGGATTGGTTGACCCTACAGCTAGTCAACAAATTGTTAAAACATGCCACTTGGTGCTAAATATAGGTTTTGACAGTGATTTTTATAGAGATATTTCATGTATTCAAGCCTGGTTGAATTTTTGAGCAGTTGGACTAGGTTATGGTCTAGAGATATAATAAATTTCTGTCTTCCCTTTGAGACAGATATATTGGACATTTATGATTTTGAGTTGTTTCTTTCTTCAGCCATCACTCCTTTGAAGGTTGAACAAATACATGGGGAAGTTTCTCTTTGAGAATCTAAGCTGGAATCATTGCCAGAATTTTCTTTCAATGGAAAATACTTAGCAACATCTTGCTCAAGGTTCATACATTCTTATATGAGAGGCCAACTTCATATTTTGGAGCCCATAACTTAATGGACATTACTTGATGTAAACACACTTCTCACAAAATAAGCAAGCAAAGGCAAATTTAGAAAACAGGCAGACAACAATAACAAAACAGATTTTCTTTAAAATCTGTGGCCATTTTTATATTAATTTTAACAACTAAAACAGATTTCTGAAAAAGCAGCAATCATAGAGAATTAGGCATTTTTCAAAAGTTTTCATTTATTTGGAATTTTTAAACTCACTCATTCATTTAAAAATATTTATCTAATATTAATCATATTTGCAACAGCCAATATTTATTTAAGATGATAATTAAAAAATTTATATCCTATCTTGGTTTATTTATAAAATTGAAGAATTAACAAGTTATTATTTTTTTAGTACTTAGGCAATTCTGAAATACAAAACCTGTCATATACTTTGGCTAACATACAAAATAAATCAATGTCTGAGGGAGAAAACTAGAATTTTGGGTTGCCAGACCTAGTATTACACAACTGCAGAAAGTCATCTATGTTTCAGAGAGTATGTGTTAAAAATTTAAAATTAGAATAAATCACAAGTTAGATATAGAAGATTATTACCTACCAGATCAATTTCTAAAACACCAGTTAATTTCAAAGCACTCATTCCAATTGGTGTGTGATTCTCAGCCTCCTCACTCTCAAAGAAGGCACTTGCTGTGATCCCAGCAGGAAGCTCAAGTTCAGTAGTACATTTAGGATCGAGCTCTTAAGCCTAGGAGAGGTTAGAGATTGTTCAGATATGAAACATTTATTTGGAAAAGAGCTTTTTATATGCATGTCACGTCTGTAATTTGGCCTCTCACAGAATATTATCATATATAACTCTGAGATTTGCTGAGCTTAAAGGTTCACACCAGATTTTTTTCAGACCCAGGTTTGCTGGGATTAAAATGTTTGCTGTTGGCAGTAAAATAAAATAATGTGAGTGACAATTATGTTGAGACAGCTAAACAATTATTTATTTTTACTAAAATTTTACCCTTTTACTAAGGATATCATGATAGTAAACCTCATGACCATTTGACGTATTTTTAAATAGCTCACAGTTTTGATGAATTTGTAATATCATCTGGTCAATATGAAAGTGCTGATACATTCACTAATTTACTAGTTCAACATGCTTTTTAGGCAACTACTATGTGCCAGACTCCCATCTAAGTTAAAGAGACAGTAGTGAGCAAAACAGACAATATCCCTGTTATCAATGTGCTTGGGTTCAAGTGTGGAATGCAGTTATTAAAAATATATAATGCCCAGCCGGTGTTGCTCAGTGGTTGAGTGTCACCCTATGAACCAGGTGGTCATAGTTAGATTTCTGGTCAGGGCACATGTCCAGGTTGCAGGTTCAATCCCCCAGGGCATGCAGGAGATGGACTATCAATGATTAGCTTTCATCACTGATGTTTCTATCTTTCTTTCCCTCAACATTCCTCTCTGAAATCAATTTATCTATACATCTATCCTATATAATAAAAGGGTAATATGCAAATTGACCATCATGGCAGAATGACCAGAATGACCACTCAACCAGTCACTATGAGGTACACTGACCACCTCTCGGTCCCTTTCCCCATCCAGCAGGCTCCAATTGCTCATTGGTGAATGGGGAATCGGGGGTGGGTGGCGAGGGACATGGATGGTGCCAGGCCAAGGTCCCCACCCCACCAGTCACCCACACACACAGAGGGCAACCTGCAGCAGGGGCGGGGCTGGCAAGTCAGTGGAACGGCCCACCTCTTGGTTCCTCGCCCTGGCTGGCAGGCTCCAATCACCTGATGGCAAACAGGGAACTGGGGGTCGGTGGCAGTGGGGGGCAAGGCCAGCTCTGGGCAGCCGGGGAAGATGGTGCTGATAGCAGGCCAGGCCTAGGGACTATACCCACACACAAATTTTGTGTGCCAGTCCTCTTGTGCAGTGGTTGGCAAACTCATTAGTCAACAGAGCCAAATATCAACAGTACAATTGAAATTTCTTTTGAGAGCCAAATTTTTTAGGCTTAAACTGTATAGGTAGGTACATTGTTATTAACTTAATTAGGGTATTCCTAAGGCTTAGGAAGAGCCACACTCAAGGGGCCAAAAAGCCGCATGTGGCTCGTGAGCCGCAGTTTGCCAACCACGGCTCTAGTGTATCTATAATAAATAAGTATGGGTGTATGCACATACACAAATGTAAAGTCAGGCACTAATTAGAAAAATAGTGATAGCTACAAAAAATTAGTGAAAAGGGGGATTATTTTAAAGAATCTATTCAAAGATCTCTCTAAGGGTTTAAAAATTTCCCACAGGCCTGGATTAAATAAGGAAATGAGCCAGGCAACTATCAGGGGAATTAGCATTCCAGACAGAGGCCTTGAAAGAACTTGGCAGAAGTTTCCAGGAACAAGGAAGAGGGCAGACAGGTAAAGCCAACACAATTACATGGACCTTAGATTTTGCTGGTTCCTTTAAAGCAAATTTCCATTTGTATTTTAATCCAATATGTCAGAAATGTTGTTCTTCAGCTTCACTTCAATCAGATCTATTTTATGTAGTATTCTCTTCTCAGTCACTTCCACATTCCCCACATGCTTCTGTAGTTACAGACTTCAAAACTCAACACTGCACGAACAGAGACCTACCCTCTGGGGATAAGGACAGTTAAACTGTTTCATCTACCAGGAGATGTCCATGCATGCGCCCTATTGGCTTCACTTCTTTTTCAAGTGTGCTCTGGACATAATTACCCACCACTGCCTGAGACCTCATTCTGCCAATCTGAACGTTTTAATCTCAATTTATTCATTTTGTCCTTCCCCTTTAGACACATTACTGTGGAAATTCCCTTGTTGGTCTCTCTTTGGCCATTTTCTATTTATTGCTTCTATTGGTAAATAACAGTTGGAATTCCAGTCCTGTTCTGAAAGGTTCTGGGTTCTTGCTGCAAACTGCTATCATTGTAAGGCTCTTTCTTTTGTCACATAAATTGTTGATGAACAAACGATTAGCTCTGCTGGATCCTAGAGTGGCACTTGTTTTTCCTTAGAGTTTAGGCTATTCCAATGAAATCTCTTCACTGATTTCAGATTTCTATCCATTCCCTACACAATGAACATCTTGCCCCCGATTTAATTATGGATTCATGTACACATTCAAGTTGGAGAAGTGATGAATGCATAACCTCAAGGCAGTGTTCCTCCGAGTTACACAGTCATGCTCCCCTTAACCACCGGATACCTTCTGAGAATGCCTCCATAGGAGGCTTTGTCATTGTGCGAGTTTACAAACCTAGATGGTATTATAGCCCACTGTACTCTAGGCTACATGTTGTAGCCTATTTGCTTGTAGGGAAGGAAAAATAAATTTCCCTCTACTTTTCTGGGTTCTTGGTTGAGTCATCACTGTAATAAAAGGCAGATTAACAAGAGAAAAACACAAGTTTAATAACATATGCACCTCCTGTATACATGAGAGAGATGCAGATAACTCAGTAAAGTCCCCAAATGGCTGAAGGTAGCACCTTTAGCAGAAGACAACAGTTGTTGACGGTGGGGAGAGTCAGTGCAAGGGGTTATCAGAAGCAACACAGTAAAGAGGGTAAGGTTATTATGAAGATTTAAGTCTTTGCCTTCTGCATTGATAAGAGTTTCTAGAGATAAATTCAATTTCCTGTTCCTTACAAATGGAATGTCTTTTACCAAGTATAACTTCTACTTGGTTTTCCAAGCTTCTCCCCTGTAGTTTTTCAAAATAAACCAGCCTCAAATAATTCTTATGCCTAATAGACCTATTTGGGGGTGACAAATTCTGTTCCTGTATAGCTCCTCGGCTACAAAGCTGTACAGCATATTACTGAACTGCTTCTAGGGGCTCCTAATGACAAAATATGGCATGCACACTCACCCCTCCACAACAAAATTTCTATGTATAGCCATTTGCACTAGTGTAAGCTAGAGATTAGTCCCTAATGATGTCCCCAATTCTGCTCTGTTACAGTGTGGGTTGTTCTAGCTTTCTCCCCTTGCTTATCTGTATACTTCCACTCCAACAATGAGAAATATGGCTTCTACTACATGCTATCCATTTATTTAATTCTTTAACTCTGGCATCTATGTGTAGATGTATCAGAATTATTAACTGTACCCCTGTGGAAATCAATTTTATAAACTGTTGTATAGTGCTAATTCCCCCCATTATATGTATCAGAACTATTTTCCCCTACATGATGGCTGTGGAGAATATTCAGCATCCGTGGTCCTCACTCACAAATTGATATCAATAGAACAAATAGCACTACAGATTTCCTAACGAAATGCCACCTCACTGAGAACCGCTGTCCTACTAGAAAGCCAATACCTCACAGTAAATAAAATTCCCTTTAAGAAAGCATAGGCAAAATTTGCACATTTTGGATGCTTCCTCTGGTATTGCTAAAAATGTGTACAGAAAGATTTTCATATTCTGGCAATGCTCTATACCTCTCCTTTGGTGCATTCTCCTGTGATATGAGAACACCTGGGCTGTACTATTTTAAAAGAAATGGAGTCTAGTGGTTGAGTCTTTAGTACACAGGAAAGAAAATCTGACAAGGTATGAAAAATATTTTAAAAAATATTTTAAAATGCTTTTTTTAGACTTCTTTTATGTTGTGGAATAAACATATCAAACTACTAAGTGAGTATGATTTTGGTGGCTCATTCAAAGACGAGGTGCCTTATACTAAGAACTTAAGGGAACTTACCTCATATGGAAAAAATCTGTGCTTTTGGAGCCTTGTATGGTTTTCAGGTAACGTTATTCTACTTCACAGTTAAAGCCCCTGTCCTAACAAGAACCAATGACTGTGGCCCCTGAAAGTGATTGCTCAATATTTCTTTAGATATATTGTATTCAGATTGGTTAATAGGAGTTTTGTTGACCACTGTTTCAAAATCAGTCTTGGGAAGGGCGTGCACAATTGTTGCAAAGTTTTAGAAAACTAACATGATAGTTTCTGTCACAGTTGCAAATGCCCACCCCGCCCCCCGCCCTTTTTAACCTTTGTAGGGCATCTCTAGTGCAGAAAAGAAAAAAAGAAAAAATATATATATATAGTTGTTGTTGTTTTGCAGTGACCCCAAACTCCCAAACTGGAATCATTTTTTTAAAAGGAGATATTTAAGTACATTTCATTTCAGCCATGTAAATTAATTAAAGCTATATGCAATGACCTGGAAACAATTCCTATGACATATTAACTTAATAGAACAAATTGCAGAGTAAAAAATGTGTTAAAAGTTTAATTTTTGTTAAAATATTTTAAATGTATATATCTGTTTATTAGTATATAGGTGTTACAAGTATAATGGTGTGTGTGAATAGATCTCATGATCTCTTATTATTGGACTAGTGACCCAGTGCACGGACTCATGCACATTGAAAGGAAATTAATTAGAAGGTGGCCGGTGGATCAGGACTGGGCAAGATGGGCCAGACACACCCTGGAGCCAACCTCCTGTGGTCCCTCCCCGGCCGGCCGCACCTGGGGTGGCGCTTGACCGCTTGACGGGTGAGCGGGGTCCTTCCGGCAGGTGGGGGTCCTTCAGCCTGGCCTGCGGGGATCGGGCCGAAACTGGCTCTCCAACATCCCTCGAGGGGTTCTGGGGTGTAAGAGGGCAGTCTGCAAAGTTGCTGTTGTACAGGGTGTGGAACGCAAATGCAAGTGTGCAGTAAACCAGATTCAGGGCTAACAGTGCCCCAGGAACAACATAACCCTTGGCCAAAGATGGAATCACGTGGCCCCATGAGGAATCAGGCTCCCTCTCTCTGGTTTCAGGTGCATCACCCAAGAACCACAGCTGCCTGTCACTGCAGCTTGGCAGCTCCTGAATTGTCTGCCACCTGGTGGTCAGTGCATGTCATAGTGACCGGTTGGATGAAGGGAGGGACACTTAGCATATTAGCCTTTTATATATATAGATACTTCAGGGAATAGTGGTTATATAGTAACATGAAATTATGACCATCATCATTTACTTTTTTTAAAAAAAAAACTTCTATATTAATTATTTTACTAGTCTTAAATATCTTTATACTTAAAAATAAAAATAAATTAATAAATTAAGGAAAAAGTAAGAAAATTTCTATCTTGGCAAGCTTTTTGTTAAAATATCTCATATAATGATTAATTGAAACTAAAGAAGAATTATAACATGGAATATAAAGGACAGCTTCTGGTTTATTGAATTGACTCTTGGTTAAAAGTGGCAACTTATAAAAGCATACTAATTATTTATTCATCTTCCCATTTCTCTGCTTTACATCTGCTCTTTTTGTTGTATATTATAACCTTTAGTCACATTTTCCAGTGTTGTTATTTGGGAACTTGTCGCTTAAATTAAAGTATTTCTGAGAAATAAATAGGTTGTACACTAAAATTTCATTAGCATGCCACTTGCTTTGAATTACAATACATTTTGCAAAGTTTGAATGAAATCCCAAGCTGGACCCACATTAACCCATTTGGTCCTGACTATTTTAGTGTAATTTTTTAGATAGAAATACAGAGCATTACTGACTGGTACTCCTGAGCCTTGAAAATGTCCATTTTGAGCCCTGATTTACTCTAAACTTATGCCTTTCAATTCTGAACGCATCTAATCTCTGTCCTAGCTGAAGTTTCCCTAACTCTAGTGTCAATGGCTAACACTTGAAAAAGAAACTTTTTAATTGTTTTATTTTATTGTTGACAGTATTACAGATGTTCCCCAATGTTCCCCCCTTACTTCTCCTCCCAGCCCCTGTCTCACCCCAGGCCTTCACCACACCACTGTCTGTGCCCATTGGTTACACATATATGCATATGCGTTCTTTGGCTAACATATGTATCATAAAAAGACAGGCCTGCAGTTGAAGCAAGACAATAATACAAAAGGAGGGACAAGAGATTAAGAGTGGAGACTGCATCTGGGAGAGAGCATGGATCAGCCCGGCCAGAGGCCTGTGGGCTGTACAGGGCTTTGCTATGGAACATTGATGACTCTGCTGAGAGCCCAAGTTGGAAAAGGACCCATATAATAAGTGCTTAAAAAAATCTTTAACTCATCTGACTTAAGAGTATTCATGCATGATTGCTTAATACATTTTTTACTAAAATGATCCAATAGAATTAGCAACCATTTTTTGAGAGCTTCCTCTGTGATAAAGATTTTATACCCATTAACTCATTTAATTTTCAAAGCAATCTTATAAAATGGGCATTATTATTATTAGCATTTCTATTTTACTAGGAGAATTTAGCTAACTAATTTGTCCACTGTTAACACATTTAACCTGTGAAAGAGCTGGGATTTGAACTCAAAAAAATCTGGCTTCCAAGTGTCTCTGCTCTTGAGCAGTATGGTAGGTGTTGAGAAGGTGTTGCTTCCTCCATAACTTATTACTTAAACTATCATTAAGTTTTAGGATTGATGACTGTCTTTTTACCACTTGAACTGCCTTTTTTTTTTCCTCAATGCAGCAGAGACCAACTAAGAGGTTAGGAGGCAGCAGTCTAATTAAACCTATTCATATTAATGTAGGGAGTATTAATCACTAACCTTTCCCAAAGGTATTTTCATTTTTAAAGAGGATGCTTATTAAAACAAATTAATCTATCATTGGTGAAACATTCATTTATGTAAAACCAGCAAGTGAAATAATTTAAGGTTGTGAGTTGGAAATATTTTTGAGCAGAGGGGCCACCCATTAAACAAATTGACCTATAGCTCCCCTAAATTGACCTATAGTTCCCCTAAATTACTCCTGCCTTTGCAGCTTTAGCTGTTTTAATTGTGCATGTTCCACCCCAAATTATTGTGTCGTAGATGTTTCTTTTTCACTGCTATTCTCAATTTTGGTAATAGTGAGGAATCTGTATAAGAGACAGAGAAAGTGGAAGACATGGAGAATGTAAAGGAAAAAAAAGTGGAAGGAGAGGGGAAAAAAAAAAAAAAGCCATATAAGCAGATTGCATGTAAAACCTACTGAGGAGGACTGTGGAGAAATGATACCTATATACAAAATACGCATTTATCAATTTGGCAGGATTTATTGATATCAACAATCATTAATACTTGTACAAGAAGAAATTATTTTAGCTGTGAGCCAGGATACCTTTCTAAAGTCATTAAACATGTTTATTCTCTTTGACGTTCACATCAAAAAAGTGAAATAAAATTCACAGTCTGTAATTTAAATTAGCAACTGCAGATCACTAGGATAAATTAGGCTGTTAAGCCAATTAACATCAGTACAAATAAACCAATACTTTATCCTGAAATATTTTAGAGTTCAGCCTAAATTCAAGTGGGAGCTTCTGTGTGTGTACCTCCTTTTGCATATTTCAATATGATCACTGAAATCTTCATTATCTACTTGTAAAAAAGCTCAGAATGGAAAGATTAAAATCACAGTGTCAATAAACATTTTAGAGAGGTATCTTTTAGTAAAATTATAGTTAAATGGTTTTATGATAGTAAAATCCATTCTTTCCTTGTCTGCAAAAGTTCCAGACAAAAACTCCCTAATCAATGGAGAGCTTTTAGCAGCATCAACTATATGAAATTAGCCAAACATGGAAGACAAGATGTAGGACCTAGATGAATGAAGAACAGGTACATATTTGTGCCTATTTCTACTAATAGATAATCTTTTCTGCATCTTTGTGGCGCAGGCCTCTGTACTGAAAATGTCCTTCGGAGTGTGAAATTGCCCCATGGTGTTGTGGAACAAGTCAAGAATAGTTTATGGATTTGGTCATCTATTCTGACTGTTTGCTTGCTCCGATAGACTGTTCAGTGGAGAAAAATCATAGCCATTAATGTATAGGAAAGTGTATTTAACCCAGAAGGTTTAAAATGTACCGGTCACTCTATTTTTTAATGTCAAGCAAAAATCTAAATTTGAAACTAATCTGATAGAAATTTAATTTTAAGAGGTAAGATTTTGTTTTTTACACAAACCTCGCAAACAGGAATTTAGTTTTAAGAAGCAATAATATTGTTTCTCACACCAACATTGGACCAGAAGTTTGCTGTTAGGAGACCAGTTACAATGATACTTCTTTTTCATTAGCAATTAGAAAGCCTGAAAATAATAATTGTTTTGAATTTAGGGAAACATGAAATGCTTTTATTTCTTGGCAGTGTTTTTATGATGCATTCCTGGCATGTAAGAAACCCACAATCCCCCTTTCTAAATTGTTCTTTTGTTTCTAAAACTCCAAGCACTCGCATCATTGATTTGTGTCCCCTGAAATGTGTAATTGCAAAAACATTCAGAAAAGTAAAATGCTTATGTATGTTTTTACCCATCCATTCCCACTGAGGTGTTAAAATAATTTATTCCATTATATTAACGATTGCTTGATGCATCAAAAGATAATTTGGCATGTAATTTTGTTAAACCTGAAACTGTAGCATATTTTCTTGATAATACCATTAATATATCAAGAGTAAATAAAATGTTTAGTGGTAGGCACATTAATTATCGCCTTCATCTATCGGTGTTTAAAACTTAGAAATAATTAAAGGTGCTTTAATAAGCTATGGTTCTGAGAAAGCAGGATCATTTATGAATCGCTAGAGGTGCGTGGAGCTGCGTATCCCTCGAGAGACGGAATTTATGCCTAACACCCCGCTGATTGTTCAGGAGGTAAAGAACCAATAGCTGCATGTACAGAGGTTTAATTTAAAGTGTGTTTCTCACTAGGCTGCTCACAACACTTAATTAAACTCTGCTGTTTTGGCAATGACAAATGCTGTGGTGCACAAGGAGCCGAGTCGCGGTGACTGAGAAGCTTTGTAATTTCTTTCATGTGCACTGGCAGCCGGATGCAGGTCAGAACAGAAAGTGAGAATAAAAGAAGAGGTATGTATGGTGTTTGGACAAAGTTGCCACTTTCAAGCATCTCTTTTAGGTACTCCGAAGGACTGCGTTATTTAAAGGATTTAATCGTGGGGTGTTTGTGGAAAATAGAGCATAGGACCAGAGAAAACAATCAGAAATATATCTCTAAGGTGTTGTGGTTTTGGGGAAAAAAACTTCTTTTTCATTAGCAATTAGGAAGAATGAAAATAATAATTGTTTTGAATTTAGATAAACATGGAATGCTTTTATTTCTCGGCAGTGTTTTTATGATGCATTGTATACACTTAGAACTACATTTGTAAGTTCATTTCTGAGTATATTTTCAAATTCAGGAACTCTATTCTATGGATCAGAGGGGGGAAAGCATCAAATTTTTATATTTCTATGAAATTAATTGCAAAGTGAAACATAGACAACAAACTTTTAAAAATTCATCCTGTTCAAATGCTTAGTTTGCAAAGCAGCCTAAAAGTCCCTTCATATAAAACTCTCATCTCTTATGCTCAGGTTCATTTATATAGAGCAGTGCTTTTAATAAAGCATAGATCTATGATTTCATTTTTATATCATTCTCATCCCCAAAACAATATAAAATGTAAAAAGAATGAAATGATTACTAATAGTTATTGAATGTTTACTATGTGTCAGAAACCATTTAAACATTTTACATGTGCAAACTTATTTAGTCCCTATGACAATAAATGTTTAGAACTATCATTATCTTATCTGTACACATCCGAAGACTGTGGTGCACAGAAATTTTAAAAAAAATTATACAAGATAACAATCCATGATCATCTAATGGGAGAGCAAGGATTCAAACCGAAGTGGTCTCTTTTCTCAACTTATATCCTTAAAGAGTATACTACACTGACAAATCAAAATATGAATTATGAGCAGAGAAATCAAATCACAGATAAATTGGCATATACACAATAGTCATTTCCTTGCTTATCATTGAAGGATCCCCCTATCCTCTGAGAAACCTCCAACTCCTATCCAGGTACAGAAAGCGAGGCCCAGAGAAGTTAAAAAAAATGCATAATATTGCTGAACTAACCAGTGGTAGAGCTCAAAATTAAGTTAAATTTACTATGGCAAGTCCTTTGGCTTTCCAGCATGCCATGTTTCGCTCTTAACTGCTGGCAAACCTATCTCAGAAGTAAATGCTTGCACAGTTTGTTAGAAATAATTAAAAGTGAGATACATGAGGCTTATTATTGTATTTTGTATTCATTAAAATATGGCCAATTGTTAAACAATTATATCTAATTTTTCAAGGATTTAATTTTGTGAATAATAACTTTTATCAACATGGTGCTCAAAGTGGCTGAAAAATATTTCACTGAATTATTCATTGTGTCATAATTTTAAATAGACTCATCATATGTCATAGAATTCTAGAAAGAAGTTATGAGCATGAAGAATTTAACTTTTCATTCCCTGACAGATGAGCATTCATTCTTCACTTGAAAACATCCAGGGTGTAAAAGTCTCAACTTTGCAAGATAACATTTTCATCTTTGCAAAACTCCAACAAACCATTTTCTGACTTATTTCACCTCTTAGAATTTGCCACATTGGTTAGAGAGTGGCCAGGGCTCAATTGAGAAGCATAATGAAATTTGCTACAAATTTGAAACAAGTAAAATTTGTTTGACATTAAATAGCATGAAACTATTGTGGAATGTGGAGAAAGTAATTAGCTTAGCTCTTTTCAGCTTCTGGTTTGGGGCAGTTCTAGGACATGCTATCTTTAAAACTATTTGTTAGAAATTTCTATAATTAAGTAATATTAAATATTAGCTTATTCATGCACATTGAAAAAAAAAATGTTGAACTCCAGAATAAGGAACTCAATGAGAATGTCTTCAGTTTTTTGTTGTTTTTTTTTTTTAATTGATTTCAGAGAAGAAGGGAGAGGGAGAGATAGAAACATCCATGATGACAGAGAATCATGGATCAGCTGCCTCCTGCTCACCCCCTACTAGGGATGGAGCCCCCAACCCGGTCATGTGCCCTTGACCAGAATCGAACCTGGGACCCTTCAGTCCGCTGGCCAACGCTCTATCCATTGAGCAAACCCGGCTAGGGCTGTCTTCAGTTTTTAACAATGCAGCGGAGAATATCACACTCACAAGGGAATAAGTCATAGTTTTCTTCCTATTGGAATGCATTGCATATTCAACCTGACTGTTTCTAAGGCACTATACCAAAAGTACATGCTTGAGACGCTGTGCTGGGACACGTGAAATAATACTCCAGGAGGAAAGCAACATGTAAAGCTTTCAAATGAGCCCCAGCTGGGGTGGCTCTGTGATTGATCATCGACCCATGAACCAAGAGGATATCGGTTCCATTGCCAGTCAGGGCATATGCCCAGATTGCGGGCTTGAACCCCAGTAGACAGCATGCAGGAGGCAGCAGATTGATGTTTCTCATCAATCTTTCTATCTCTCTGTTCCTTTCCCACCCTCTCTCTAAAAATGAATAAATAAATAAATAAATAATAAGCAAACAAACAAACATATTTTTTTAAAAATAAAGCTTTCAATTGAAACATGGTTTTAATTCCATTCACTGTCAGTGGGTATTTGTGTGTGTGTGTGTGTGTGTGTGTGTGTGTGTGTGTGTTAACTTCAAGGACTAAAAAGGGGTAAAACTGACATTAATTTTGTTTTTCACTTCTTCACATTTAGATAACTTCACTTTAAAATAATTTATACCTTCATATACAATGCCCTGGTAGAACCATATTGATCAAGTGATTTTAGCATCCACAATAGACTTCTCAAAACTTCGTGCATATCTAGATGATTTCAATATTTAAAAGTCATTAATATGTGCATTAAAATGTATTTTCTCCATTGTTGACTATGTTTATTATTTAAATAAATACCTTTTTTTTTGGCTTAAGTGCCAACCTCTAACAGATGCATTCTTTGACTAACCTATCAAAATTATGATTTTACCTTCTTAGCATTTGTCAACTTTTACTATATATATATATATATATATATATATATATATATATATATACACACACACATATATATATATATACTCACTCTTCGAAATTATAAACCTAGTCTAGGAACAAAATCAATATTATTCCTGATTGGATACTCAGTATCAATACAATCCTTGTCACTGAGCTATTCACTAAATTTTTAATAAAAGAATTAATAAATGAACGATAAAGTTGTCTACTCTGTTAAGGTCTTTGCCTGGCTTTTTACTCAGGAGATTAGTTCTGCTAGCCAAAAGTTCACTGCTCTACCCAGAAGAGAGAAAACCATTCAAAAGCTCTCACATTCTAAGGTCTGGACTACAAACCATTCATTTCCTGCAGCTCAAGGGGTATTTATCTGCATAGGAGCACATAGTCAAGGAGAGAGAGGATTTCGTAGATGAGAGCAGCTGGTATCACTATTCTTGTGTGCAGTTTGCTTTCTAACTAGCCTTGTGATACTGAGCATATCATTCTAACCTCTGATATTTGTATTATTATATGTAATATGTGGGGATAATAAAATGACAGGATTATGGTGAAGAATCAATTGAGATAATATACTTGAAAAAGCAATGACAAGCTAAGTAATTATACAAATTCAAGTTACATTAATAATTATGAAAGTGTATTGAAAGTATAATATTCAATAGTTTTTATACAGCAAGCAATACTTTCTTTGAATTTTGTTTTATTTTTTCTATATTCAGTAACAGTAATTTATTTTATTCAAACATTCCAAGTAATTGTTTTATCTTGCTCAATGTATTTGAGCAAATACAAAAAAAAATGCTATATTGAGGTGTAGTGATAGCTTATTATTCTAAGCATCTGTTAAATAGACTTTTTTCTTTGATCATCCTACATTTTCACTCCCTTACACCTTCCTAAAAGCTGAGAAATCAAAGCAGCTCCTTCTCCTGTATTTTCACTATGTCCTTTGCAATGTTTTCAACGAACTCAAGCGGTAAAGGGGCTTAGTAAAGTTCACCTCTCGAGATACTCAACTCTTTGCTCACATCCCATCACCTAACATGCAGTGGTTACAGAATGTACTTGAGTGGTTAAGGCTGAACTTCAGGTCCCCAACATTGAGGGAAGCAATTCAAAGCAGATAGTGAGCCATTCAGCCGGGGCCTATTTACCCTCGTCATTTATTTTAAAACCCTAACACTAAAACCGGGCCCTTTTAAATGGTAGATAAAAGGCAGTGAAATTGATGAATGCCTTTTGGCAAGTACAGTTGAGTTTCCATGGGGTTTTATACATTATTGACACTGTCAGTGATTTCGGTGATTGTGGCTACAGCTGGGATGTTATTATTACCATGTTGCAGTACTTCTATTGGGAGGCTATTCCGTGGTCACAGCTGGAAGTGTTAGTGGCATTTGATGTTCATGACCTGCAGTAATTGTACCATTTTATAAGAGGAGTTCACGAAATCCACAGTCAAGAATTAAGCTGTGCCCGACCAAGTGACTTATGCTAGTAGGCTAGAGAATGAACAGGAGTGGCCTCAGTCAGAATTCAATAGTTGCCACGAGAGACTGAGCAGGTCGTTGTGAGGGTAATGTTACCTCACAATGGTGCCAATCTACACAGAAGTCTGGGGGTTGCTGTGTTGGCACTGATACATTTCCTTCAAGGCTGTCTTTGGGGTGGGAATTTTTTTTTATGCCTTTAAGGCCAAGTGATTTCTATTCTGCAAATGCATTGTGTGATGAATAACCCTTTTACGTTCTCTAATTTTTTTCAGATTATAAAAGTAATACATGTTTATTATGGATAATTTGAACAATACAATAAAGAATAAATTTGAAATCACATTTAATGTTGCTACTCAGAGGCAGCCAGTTTTAATATTTCTTTGGGCAGCTTTCCAAATATATGTGCATTGATAAGTTTGGTTTTTTTGCAAAAATTGAATTAATGCTGTATGTACAACGTTTTTAGGTACAATTCTGCCTTTTCACAATAACATTAGGACTTTAGTGATAGATTCATATAAAAACAAGAAGCAATGAACTTATTTTAAACTTCTGCGATTAAAAAATAAGTGGATTTGTTTAAAAAAAGCAAAAAACACAGTCCGGCTTTCGATAAAAACAGCCTGTAAAGTATGCATTCTTTGGTGTTTAGCCTAGGGGGAATCTTACAATGGCAAAGGCCGCACGCCTAGGTAAATCACGCTTACCCTGCAAAGTTCAGCGGACAGAGTACAGAGAGACAGTTACTGTTCTTTGCCCTGAAATACTTTCCTTGTTGGTCATTTCTAGTTACTTCACTTCAATCCTGAGGAACAGACTTTTGGAGCACGGCAACGATGTGCTTCAGAAATCCTCTGTTGAAAAGCACCCATTTTTATGAGGCCGGGCAAGTATACTACCAGTTACTGACAGAGGCTAGTTTGCCAATGACTTACAAGGTTTGGAAAGCAGACAACAGAAAGCTAGGAAGTAGTAGCTCAGGCATTAAAGAGTCTTCGTCGTAAGTAAGCATGGATATTACTTACGTAAAATTTAAAATTTATTTCAAGTAGCAAGTGTGAGAGGGAGGGAAGATTCAATTATACTGCTCAAATTACTGAGAGAAGGGAACTATTATCCAGAACAGGAAGGTCGGCGTATGTACCTACTCGCTGGTGGTAGCACGTAGCATTCATCCTGGGCCATATGAAGTTTGTTGTGCTAGTTGTATACGCAGTAGTAGTGTATGATGCCCAACACCTATGTGGCAGCCTCAACTCCGCTATGGCTTTGGAAACATATTTGTATACAAATATACATTACAGCCTTCTGTACCTTTTAAAGTGTATAATGCAATGGTTACCATGCCCCCCAAATATTCAAAACTCACCACTAGTTCCAACGCATTTCTATCAACCCAAAACGGAACTTCATGCCCTGATCGGTTTGGCTCAGTGGATAGAGTGTCAGCCTGTGGACTGAAGGGTCACGGGTTCGATTCCAGTCAAGGGCATGTACCTTGGTTGCAGGCACATCCCCAGTGGGGGGTGTGCAGCAGGCAGCTGGTGGATGTTTCTCTCTCATCGATGTTTCTAACTCTCTATCCCTCTCCCTTCCTCTCTGTAAAAAACCAATAAAATATATATTTTTTTTTTAAAAAGGAACTTCATACCTATTAACAGTGAGTTCAAATACCTCCCTGCCTCCATTCTCTGGCAACCACTAATCTATTTTTCCATTTATGTAGATTTACCATTTATAGACATTTCTGATAAATGAAATTATGGTATATAGGGCCTTTTAAATTTGAATTTATTTCACATAATTTTTTCAAGGTTCATGCAAATTGTAGCATGTAACTACTTCATTCCCTTTTTGCTGCACATTGAATCATCATATGGATATATTGTATTTTCTTATTCATTAATCAATAAACGAACATTTGGGTTATATCCAGTTTTGGCTATTATTAGTCATGCTGCTTTGAATAGCTCTGTACAGGTTTTTGTGAGGATGCATATATCAAATATCTTAGGTATATACCATGGAGTGAAATTGCTGAGTTATATGATAATTCTATGTTTAACTTCTTGAGGAACTGATACACTGTTTTTGAAAGTGGCTATACCATTTTACATTACTAATAGCAGTGAAGGAGGGATTGGGTTTCTCCACATCATGGCTGCACTTACTTGTGTTTGTCATTTTGATTTTATTTTAGCTATCCTAGTGGGTGTGGTTTTGTATATAATTTTCCTAATGAATAATAATGTTGAGCATTTCTCAATGTGCTTATTGATCATATGAATATTTTTCTTGGAGAAATATCCACTCATATCCTTTGCTGATATTTTAATTAGGTTATCTGTTATTTTATTATTAAATTGTAAGAGTTCTTCATATATTCAGAATACATGTCTCAAATATGTGACTCAATTATTTTGTTCCATTTTGTGGTGTGGGCTTTCACATTTTTTTTACAGAATAAAATACATTTTTTATTTTAAAAGTTTATTGTTGAGAGTATCACAGATGTCCCTTCCCCTCCCCCCCTCCCCCCTTGCCACTGCCCTTCTCCACCAGATTGATGCCCCACCCTGTAGAGTGACAATTAGGCTGGGAAAGACCAGTTACCCTAGGCCCGTGGTTAGCAAACCGCGGCACATGTAGCTCTTTGGCCCCTTCAGTGTGGCTCTTCCACAAAATACCACGTGCGGGCACTCATGTACAGTGTGATTGAAACTTCGTGGCCCATGGGCAGAAGTCAGTATTTTGTGGAAGAGCCACACTCAAGGGGCCAAAGAGCCGCATGTGGCTCGCGAGCTGCAGTTTGCCGACCACTGCCCTAGGCCTTCATCACCCTAGTCTTCGTGTCCATGGGCAATGCATATATGCATATAAGTTCTTTGGCTAACCCCCCTTCCCCAATTTTTAATAGGGTCCTTTAGTGCTCAGAAGCTATACTTTTGACAAATTCCATTTATTTCTTTTGTTATTTATCCTTTTAGTATCACATCTAAGACATAATTGCCTAATCAATGATGACTAAAATTTTCGCCTATTTTTTATTTTAAAAGTTTGATAGTTTATTAGTAGCTCTTACATTTAGGTCTTTCAGCAGTTATGAGTTAATTTTTACATGTGCTCTGAGATCTTTGTCTGACTTCATTCTTTCTTCTATGGATGTCAAGTTCTCAGCCTCATTTGTTGAAAAGATTATTCTTTCTCTATTGAATTGCCTTGTTACCCTGTTAAAAATAAACTGATCAGTATCATAGGTTTCTTTCCACACTCTCAATGCAGTTCCATTGATCTATATATTGATCCTTGTGCTGGTACAACACTGTATTGATTACTATAGATATGTATTCTGACTTGAATAATAAAAACAGACAGCCATGACCCCTTGGTCAATTCCCAGGCTTGAGCTGGTTTATTGACACAGAACCCCTTGAATAAAGGGGGGTGCCAGGTCCCCTTGTTGAAAGACCCAGTACACTACCAAAATTTTAAAAGTTTATACTGCTAATCTTTCTCCAAGCTTTCCCCAAAGGGAACCTTTTACTAAGGTAACTGTACACTGGGGAAACAGAAATAATCACATTTTCAGAGATTATTGGATACTGGCTCTTAATTGACACTAATTCCAGGGAAACAAAAATATCCCTGTAGCCCTCCAGTCAGAGTTGAGGCTTATGGAAGTGAGCTTCATCTCACAGTAGGTCCATCCTATGGTCATTCCCCCAGTTCCAGAATGCTCAATTGGAATGGACATATTTAGCAGCTGGCAGAATCCCCACCTTGGTTCCCCGACCTGTGGACTGAAGGTCTTTGCTGGGAAAGACCAAGTAGAAGCCATCAGAACTGCCTATGGCTCGGAAAAGAGTACATTAAAGCAATATTGATGCCTACAGCGATTGCACTATGGCCTCACCCAGAGTAACCTAAGGTCAGTGGCAGAAGAAGTCCTTATCATGGCATTCTTTCTGATGTTTACTGCCTATGATTTCTAACACTGAAATGAGATATATGTAAATTCATTATATGAAAATTAATTAGTTCATAAAGAATGGGGAACTGGAAGCAGAGAAAAGCAATGGAAGTTATAGGCCCAAGGGTTACTTAACAAAGCATATGGAAAAGCATGAGATTTTTATGAGCCATTATAATAGTGAAATTGAGGACAGTACAGTTTAAGCCACTTTTTAAACTATATTAGAGGCCTGGTGTATGAAATTTGTGCACTGGGGACGGGGGTGTCCCTCAGCCCAGCCTGCACCCTCTCCAATCTGGGACCCCTCAAGGTATGTCTGACTGCCCGTTTAGGCCCAATCCCAGTGGGCCTAAACGGGCAGTTGGACATCCCTCTCACAATCCGGGACAGCTGGCTCCCAACTGCTTGCCTACCTGCCTGCTTGATTGCCCCTAACCGGGGCAATCTGCCAGCCTAATCACCCCCTAAACACTCCCCTGCCAGCCTGATCGACACCTAACTGTTCCACTGCTGGCCCGATCACCTCCAACTGCCCTCCCCTGCAGGCCATCTTGTGGCCACATGGGGGTGGCCATCTTGTGTGTTGGAGTGATGGTCAATTTGCATACTGGGCATGGATAATTAGCATATCAGGGCTAATTAGCATATCCCTCTTTTATTATTGTGTTGGAGTGGTGGTCAATTTGCATACTGGTTGTGACTAATTAGCATATTTGGTCATGAATGTTAGGGCATTGTGACCAATTTGCATATTACCCTTTTATTAGTATAGATTATATAAATGCAATTAATGGTTAACCCTTTCTGTTTGTAAAATATTACATAGCAATAGCCTTAGAGTTACCTTTTATATTATGGCAACATGCTGCATTCTCTACTCTATTAAAAAAATTGGAGGGAGAGGAAAAAAGTAATTTAAAACTAAAATGTAAGCCAACATAAGTTATCTGAAAAACTGAAGAATGGTTGAGTAGATATCAGTAAACTTTAGGTAAAGTTGCCTATTTAAGTATTTGTAAGAAAATAGTTGATATGAATATGTAAAGTTTATAGTGAAACATATTTGCATCATAGAATATTTGAGAGTAAAACAATTGTCAGCATATATCCCTTATAAGAATATTGTGCACTGCTGGTTGGAATGCAGACTGGTGCAGCCACTGTGGAGAACAGTATGGAGTTTCCTCAAAAAATTAAAAATGGAACTCCTATTCAACCCAATAATCCCACTTCTGGGAATATATCCCAAGAAACCAGAAACATCCAGAAAGGACATATGCATCCCTATGTTCATAGCAGCACAATTTATAATAGCTAAGATTTGGAAACAAAGTGCCCATCAGCAGATGAGTGGATTAAAAAATAGTGGTACATCTACACAATGGAATACTACGCTGCTATAAAAAAAGAGGACTTTTACCATTTGCAACAGCATGGATGGACCTGGAGAGCATTATGCTAAGCGAAATAAGCCAGTCAGAGAAAGGTAAATATCATATGATCTCTCTCATATGTGGGATATAATGATCAACATAAATTGATGAACAAAAATAGATCCAGAGACTAAGAAACACTGAACGGACAGTCCAACCTCAGAGAGAAGGCAGGGGATGGGGTGGTAAGAGATCAACCAAAGGACTTGTGTACATGCATATTAGCATAACCAATGGACATGGACGCTGGGGCGGTGGGGGCTTGTCCTGGGGGTAGGGAGTGGCAGGGGGGGGTCAATCAGGGAAAAAGGAGGCATATGTAATACTTTAAACAATAAAAAAAGAAAGAAGTTTAGTTCCTATGACAAAGGAGATAAATATCCATAGCAATATACTTAATTAAATACAAAATAAATAAAATAAAGTCTTCTAATTTTCATAATTTGAAATAAATTAAAGATTTTATGTAGTTTAACTTCTTTTTAAACTTATTTTTGAGAAAAATTTGAATTCTTTAGATCTGTGACTGTACATATTTTATATTTAGAACATTATTTGAATATAGAGATAGTAAACCTAGTAATTATATAAAAGATATAAGACATTAAAATATTTCTTGTTGAATTCTAATATTATTCTATTCATGGTTTGCTTCCCATTTCACTACTTTTGTGATGATAATACATGAAAACATCTCTCAGATAATGTATTGGCTATTCTAAAATTTTAGAAAGCAAATCCCACAAACAATTCTGTGCCACAAACTTCCTGCCTAATGAGGAGGTAGGTAACTAGCATGTTTGAATGCCTACTACATGAGAAACTGCATTTCCCTGTTTTCCAATATTAAAATCATCATCAAGGAACTTCATTATGTTTTCTTTTATATATTCTCAGGTCTGTGTATTCCTCTTTTTACTTGTTTTCTTTCACCTCTGTCTATACTAATCAAAGAGATATGCCTTCTAAATACTTTAGCCAGTACTGCCAATCTGGTACACTGTTTCAGCTAATAATACCGATGATAAAGAGCACAGTTATTTGAGACTAGTATAAAATCTACTTTTTGATTACATTTTTCCCCTCCATTCTACTCCTCCTTTTTGAGACTAATTTTTTTTTGCCTCATTTCCTCTGTCTCTCTCTTTTTCTTTCTTTTGTCATTCTTCATTCATCCCTTTCCTTCCTCTCTTCCTTTGTTCCTTTCTTTTTTCTTTCACTGTTTACTGTGTGTGTGTGTTTGCCTGTGCATATTGACATCCTCTCCAATTTTCACTTTTCTGTTTCCTTAGAGGACTCAGTGGGATATCTGAGGGATGTCTTTTTTCCCCTGCATTTTTATCATAAAATGCCAAAAGATATAGGACACCAAAAAAGGCCACCAAAATTTGGAACGCTGATCTTTAGAGAATTTCTCTCTTGGAGCACTAGAAATGAATGAAAGGAAACATACTACTTTATTCCTCTTCTCTTTGCACTTTAATCTTGGTCAACCTTAAACACACACAGAGCTTAAGTTTAAAAGCCCAGCGTTTCCATTCAATTAGTATTTTTTTGTGAGAGAGCTTTGCCATATGTCTCAAAGTCCCTTTATGATGATCATAAGGTTATCTAAAATTTCAAAAAATTCCGAGGCTGTGTTTTTTCAAGAAGTAATGAAAAGTGCCTTTGTGCTGATTGGAATGAGTGTGCAGAGAAAAGAGAGGGTTCAGAACTTTGGGGCAGAGCAAAAGATGAGGTGACCTGAACTTTGCTTCTCTCAGGTGGCTATGGGGACCATTCTCAACAGAGCTCACAAAATAGATTGTAGAATAAGGACACAGCTTTAAACATATTGCAGAGGTCCATCCAAATCCCATAGTAAACTGTGTCTGAGCCTCTTCTACTTATATCTTTAGCTCAGAAGATGCTGCTAATCTTTTAATGAGAAATAAAATGTATTTCAATTATATTTGGAAAACATGCATGTTTTAAATACATCATGAGTTATGATCAACATTCACAACTGATTAATTTGCCATTACTGTTTTATATTTTAAAATTATGAGACATTATAAACAATCTTCAAATTTGGAGATGGCTACCAAAACATTTATCCAGCCTAATAAAATCAATCTAGATATTTTGCTATAGTTTCTTCCAAAATTATATTCTAGCCCAGCCAGCATGGCTCAGTGGTTGAGTGTCAATCTATGAACCAGGAGGTCATTGTTGGATTCCCAGTCAGGGTACACGCCCGGATTGTGGGCTTGATCCCAGTGTGGGGCTTGCAAGAGACAGCCAATCAATGATTTTCTCTCATCATTGATGTTTCTTTCTCTCTCTCCCTCTCCTTCCTCTCTGAAATCAAAAAAATATATTAAAAAATATGTATTATATGTTTTTATATTTATTTTTTTTACAGAAGGACATTCCCAACTTTAAACTAAAATACATAAACCAGAGTTACTAAAAAAAAGTAAAGCAGCAAAAATAATTTTGAATTGGCTAGCATGAGAATACTATTCTCTAACTTTAAATAAGGCTAGAAAAATTTGGTCTTCATTAACCAGAGATTTTCAAATACACGCCTGGCTAAGTAAAATGCTTTAATCCTAAAAAAAATGAAATAAGATCTGACTTATATCACCTACCCCTAGTTTTAAGTCATAAGAGCATATCTAATCTAATAAAAGGGGTAATTGACCACACCTTCGCTATGCTTCCCATTGGCTAATCAGGGCGATATGCAAATTAACTGCCAAGAAAGATGGCGGTTAACGGCCAACAAAGATGGAGGTTAATTTGCATACGTAGGCCCAACGCTGGGAGGTGAAAGGGAAAGGACAGTGATTGGAAACCCAGGTGGCAGGCAAGAGCCAACAGCAGGGCAAATGCGGCCCTGGAGGAGAACCAGGCCACCTTTGATCGGTGATCGGAGAAGCCGCGACGATCCCTGCTGTGTGCCTGCTTCTGGGTCACCAAGGCGATCCCAGAGCAGGAAAGGTCGGCCCCACCCTGGCCACAGCTCAAGTGAGAGTACAACACGCAGTGGAGGCCAGGAGCCTGAGAGATCGACAGAGGGGCGCCTGCTCCAAGCCTCCATGGTGTGGCTGGGGGCAGGCCCCCAGCAGACACACACACACACACACACACACACACACACACGGAACGCCTGCTCTGAGCCTCTGCTGCCAGACTGTGGCCATCAGTAGGACATCCACTGAGGGCTCCCGGAATGAGGGGCAGGCTGGGCTGAGGGAACCCCACCCCCCAGTGCACGAATTTCATCCACCGGGCCTCTAGTCTTATATAATAAAGGGGTAATATGCAAATTGACCGAATGGTGGAACGACCAGGCGCTGTGATAATCATTGACCACTGGGGGGCAGACACTCAATGCAGGAGCTGCCCCCAGCCCGCAGGCCCCAATTGCCTAATTGGGGCCTGCTGGCCAACCTCTTGGTCCCTTCCCTCGGCAGCCTCTGATCGCCCGATGGAGAACGAGGAACCAGGGGTAAGTGGCAGCAGATGCGGGTGGTGCCAGGCCAAGCACCCCACCCGACTGGTCACCCCACACACAGAGGGCGACTGGCAGCCAGGGGTGGGGCCGGCGAGCAGGTGGTAATGGCCAACTTCTTGGTCCCTCCCCGCAACCAGTAGGTTCCAATTGTCTGATGGCGAATGGGGAACAGGGGATGGTTTGGGGTGGAGGCCAGGGCAGGCTCCCAGCAGTTGGGGAAGATGGCCCTGATCACAGGCCAGGCCCAGGGACCGTACCTGTGAACGAATTTTGTGTGCTGGGCCTATTATATAACAATGGGCACACTATTCCAGGATCAGACTGTTAGGTTAAGAGAGGGAAAATTCAACAAAAACTTAATGACACAGGAATAGAATGCAAATGATTTTCTTAGGCATAAGAAATATTCAAATCCATGTTGATGTTTTCATGGACTTCTCCATGGTCTTCACATATATATAGAGAAATGTTAATTTGTTGTTTTAAATAATCTAGAATTTGTTGTTTTGTTCTTTTTCATAATAGTCTTACCTAAAGTTGGAGTACTGAGTATTGGTCTCACAATATTTTTCTATCATTGGAAGTTTAGAGAATAAATGCTGATATAATTGTATATGTTCAACATTCAACTCGTTTATTAGGGTGAAAAAACTCAATAAATATGCATATCATTAATATTTTCTATACTTAACTTTCCATACTCTCGGACAATTTCTTTTTCTTTACAAAAATTGAGCAAATGGCCTGGCCAGTGTGGCTCAGTGGTTGAGTGTAGACCCATGAACCAGGAGGTCATGATTCCATTCTGGTAGGGCACATGCCTGGTTATGGCTTGCCCCATAAGGGGTGCGCAGGAGGCAGCCAAGAAATGGTTCTCTCTCATTATAAATATTTATATCTCTCTCACTCCTTTCCTCTCTCTGAAAGCAATAAAAATATTTTAAAAATTGAGCAAATGTGTGAAGATGGTCTATTGTATTTTTTACTACATTACCTGTAGGTATTATGTTTTGCTGAATAATTTAAAGTTCAAATGAAAACAAGTAACCAGCAAAGATAAAGCATAATTGAATTGTGCTTTGTTTTGCTTAGAAAACAATAAAGAAACTGTGGCCAAAAAAGGGGCAAAATACAACAATGATAAATTGAAACAAACAAAATTCCTCATTAGGCATGGCTAAGTAGGTTAAGACAAGCAATTATGAGGTTTAGTAATTTCCTATATAGGTATTTTTAATATGACATTGGAAAAATTAGTTTACCAGAGGTTTACATTATTCATATTTTATCTCATAAAAACAACCAACAAATATGCTTTAAGTATTAATGACAGAAATTTTTTTAATTCTAAATTATACTCTCTGATCCTACTTTAGTCAATTCTGATTTTTCTCACCTATAAAAAGAGGTTTTTCTAGATTACTGATCTCATTTGGTTATACTAGAATCGATATATTATCTTTTATTTTTAATCTTTAGACTAATTCTGTTTCTTCTACTTTGATAATACCTTAACTCATTTCTGTAATCAAGTCTAGTTTTTAGTTTGGATATCTTACCTGTATTTTTCAATAAATGGTATGTATTATAACTTATTTCCCTATCTTTAGTAAGACCTCATTTTGATTGATACTATCTATATCTGACTCATTTATGTTATTAAAACAAAAATTTGATATTAGTCATTGTTAGTGTGAATAGTAAAGTTGGCTAGTTAACTTAATTTTATTATGCAACTTTTTTAGAACTCCATAGTTTCTATAAGCAGAAATGTTAATAGATAAAACATTCTTGGATTTTTAAAAAATCCATACTTCCACTTAATCTAGGTGTAGATTGCCACTATTCTTTGTAAATTTGGACTTACTGACTGAGAAAAATCAATAGTTAATTTTGATTAATAACTCTGGCTAATATGAAGTTTATATTCTATGTCTTTTAAAGATTAATGCAATAAATTTCTCCTTTTGATGTTCCTTGACATTTTGCAAATTAAATGGAGCCTTAAATATGATCCTCTTTAGTACAAAAGTGGACAGAATTCTTTGTGACTAGTTTATTAACATTCTATCAGAGTACTCAAATCATGATCCCACAAGACAACTGTTCATATGACAGATGATGATTATTGTTATTATATTTAAGATCCATAGCTCTTTAAACTTTTTTCATGGGATGGTGGATAAGCACACATAGATGTTATCTCAGTCAGAGATGTAATATTATGAAAGAATTAAGCTTAATTTGATGATATCCTTTCATTAAAATTGTACAACAACTACATTAATGCAGCCAGAGTTGTACTTGCTTAAGTGATTTTGACACCCATCTATAATAATAAAAGGGTAATATGCAAATCAACCGAATGGCCAAACAGCGGAACTACCATCCAGACGACCATGCTATGATACCCATTGGCGCAGGCCAGCCAAGGCGGGTGCGATGCGATTGGTCAGGGGCCTAGCCATAGCCCCATGATCACCCCACAGAGGCAGGCCCAGGCCACCAGCCGGTGGGGCGATCAATCGGGGGCTCCATGATCGCCCCAAAGAGGGTCGCCCAGGCTACTGTTCAGCAACGCTGAGGTAGGTAGCCCGAGCCTCCCTCAATGGGGTGATCCATTGCAGAGCCCCAGTTGGGTGGGCGGGGCCTACCTCTTTGGGGCAATTGATTGCGAGGCTCCCAGACTGTGAGTAGGCACCCAGACTGTAAGAGGGCACAGGCCAGGCTGAGGGACCACCTGCCCCGCCCCCCCCCCCACCTCCAGTGCAGAATTTCTTGCACCGGGCCACTAGTCAATAATAATAGTAATAATGACAATAACTTAGTGTTCACTGAGTGCTAGTAAACACTATCACTCTTCAGAGTGATTTATATTCATTAACTAATTTAAACCTTACCAAAACCGTAAACCCAATGCAGATGTGGGACACAAGAAGCAACTTCATTAAGTAATATTTTACAAGGTCACAGAACTAATACTAGTAAATGGTGGAACTATGGTTTAAGAGTAAACAATCCAGTATCCATGACCTAAACCAGTATGGCATACCTTCTTTTAACTCAACTTTTAAGAACATACTGAATGAAGGAGCTGTATAACACAATTGGGAATTTTAAGAATCTTACTACATGCTTCCTTAGTTTTAAGAATTTAAATCTAGTTTTCAAAAAGCCAGAACATCTGGTCACTTAAAAGAAATAAAAATGTAAACAATAGCTTGTTGAGAACATTATGCACTTTTGCAAACATATGACTTTACTGCTACTGCTCTATAATGTATATAGAAATCTGTTCCATATGTCCTATATTCTTTCTTTCCTTCTTTCCTCTAATAATCCTTCATATGTAATGACATAAAACCTGCTCTGTTCTTCCAGTATCAGAATTTATTCCTTTTTGGTGATCCCATGAGACCTGGATTTTGTCCTCCTATTTAGGAATTTGGGCCTACCTAATATGTGCCAAACTCTATGAAAAAAGGTCCACGCAAATGAGAACCAGAAATACCAACAACAGCAACAGCAGCACAGGTAGTAATAATACAAATAGAGAAATTCATGCAACTCATATTTGTTGACCTGGCAGTTGATTGTGGCAAGTTGAACACATTAATTAGCCTCCATTTCCTCCAAAATCCTTGTTAATACACGAGAAATATGTTTTCAGAAAAGAGAGTGGTAGTGATGGATAAATCCACTAAATAAAAAATGAATATTAAACAAGTGAAATCATTTTTGAAATTTGAACATAAATAGATGAATGGTCAATGTCTTAGAAGACTCCAAAAAGAAAATACTGTGGTCCATGTGGAAAAATCTAAGAAAACTGTGTATACTTTCAAGGTTTCAGTAGGTGACCTTTGAATTCCTCTTCATTTCTAACATTGAAAGTGCTTTATTTGTTTTTGTTCTTGAAGTTCTGACTATTCCAACCACCTTAGTTTAATTTTCTGACTCTAAGTTTAAATTGAAAATTGTTGAAAATTAAATAAAGGTAATTAAAATAAACTTAAAATTTAGTAATGGGAATGTCAAGTAAACTTCATTTTTAATTATCACCCCCTTTTGAAGCAGCATTTTGTTATTTCAGGTATTTATTAAATTTTAGGTAGGTTATTAATACCTCTCAAACTTTCTAATGCACTCATATCACATTGTTAATAAGTATAAGTGCCTATTAACACCTAATAACAGCAATAACAATATTGATAATAATAATAACAATATAAAGTCAGTAATACCTAATAGCAAATTTTCAAATGCACAAAGCAAAAAGTTTACAGAAATAAAGAAAAAAGCTAAAAATCCACAATTAGAGTTGAAGATTTTAACATCTATTTCTAAGTTATTGATAGAAGAAGTAGATAAAAAAAACCAGTAAGGATATAGAATTGAACAATACTATCAATTAAGTTGACCTTATAGATGTTTATATAATAAAGAGGCGGGTAATAGCAAAATACTATATTTTCTCACATGTGAATAGCACTGAATAATATTGACCATATGCTGGGCCATAAAATAGTATTAAATACATTTCAAGAGGTCACAGTCATACAGAACATGTTCACTGGCCACAAGCTATTTAATTAGAAACCGATAGTAATAGGATATTTGGAAATTAAAAATCACACTACTTACTAAGTAAACAAAGGGTCAAAATGAAATCACAAGGAAAACTAGAATATAAATAACTGGTACTAAAAACATACCTATAAAAATTCACAGGCAGCGGCCAAAGCAGTCCTTAGAGGTGAACTCTCTATATTCAAACATTCTCCCAGTCTTCCAAAATCTTTCATAATGCCTTCCTGTTCTCCACTACTGACACTTTCTACTCTTCTATATATTTTGTTGTTTCTTGGTATGCTTTAAACTTATATCCTAATTTCTTTCTTTCTTATACTGTTTAATCTCCAAGAGACCTAATACACTTGAATTACTAATGACTATCATTAGTTTTCAATTACAAAGCAACTTTTTGAGCTCTAGACCCAACAGGCTATTGTGCATCTTAATTATGATGGTTCATAGCTCCCCAACCTCAATTTATAAATAAACCAGATTTTACATTTCCTTCATATTATTTGTCCTGTTTACTTTTATCTATTAATGTCCCTTTCATAAAACCTAGAATCATCTTTGTGGTGTTTTGGTTTTTTGTTTGTTTTGTGTGTTTTTTGTGTTTTTGTTTTGTTTTGTTGTTGTTTTTTTGGTGTGTTTTTTTTTTTTTTTTTGCATCCATTTGTTCTCCTCCTAATATAATCTCAAAATTAAAGGCAGGATGATAACTACAAAAATATAAATTTTACCATGATTCTTTCTTTGTCTATTATCAGAGCTCAAGCAAAAATAATTGATCATTTTTAAATAGGTCTTGAGACATTTTCAAATTTAAGTGTAAGTAAATAGTAGTTGAAGTTTCTAACTAAAAATAAATATGCCTGTGCCACATTAAATGGACAGTGAAAAAAGAAAGTGTATTTTCAGAGTAGTTGTTATTCATGTGTGAATATTATAGTGGTATTAAATTGAGCAGTAGCCCAAAAGTTATACTGTATGTCTTTTTAAAAATGTTTGACAATTTAATGAGTCAACTAATAGATAAATTTAAATTAAGATTCAAAATCTTGTTATTAAAAATTCTACCATATCCTATCTAATAAAAGAGTAAAATGCAAATTAACCACCACTCCACGACAAAGATGGCAGCACCCATAGCGGCCGGGGCAGGACACTGGTGGCATCACCCCGGCAATGTGAGCCCTGCAGGCAAGTGTGACCACAGGCAGCACCCAGCAGGGCCTGCTTGGCCATCAACGTGGTGTGGAGCAGGCAGTCCCTGCAGAGAGCAGAGAATCATGGAGAGCGGGCCCAAGCTGTCAGTAGGACATCCCCTGATGGCACCCAGATTGGAGAGGGTACAGGTTGGGCTGAGGGACCCCACCCCCCATGCACGAGTTTTATGCACCGGGCTTCTAGTATAGTCATAATATCATTCAGATGAAAAATAAGATGAAAATAAAACATATATAAAATATGTTAACAAAACATTCCAAGTGTGGTACACCCTGAGCTGCACCTCCCATGTGCCCCTTGGGGAAGCAGTTGCAAGCAGCTTCCTGCAGACAACCTCCAGCTGTCAGACACTTTTGGGTCCACCTCAGCTTCAGAAATCAGCCTTTCCTAAGGGCTCACACTTCCTAGAGTGACTCACTTCTAACCATTCACGGAGGAGATTCTACCAGGCCAGCCATTTTTAGCACCTACAGAACTTCTAGGATGGATCACGTGCCTCATGGAACTGCTTAAAGTGTGTGGTGCCTGCATCACAGTTCACCTTCCTCAATCCTGCTTTCCACCTTTGCTTCCACAGGTGTTGAGTACTAAAAAATAGCCAGCATGCTACAGTCTGTATGAGCATCCAAATCTGAAAAACCCAATTTACAAAAGAAAAGAAAAGAAAAGAAAAGAAAAGAAAAGAAAAGAAAAGAAAAGAAAAGAAAAGAAAAGAAAAGAAAAGAAAAGAAAAGAAAAGAAAAGAAAAAGAAGAGTACCCATGGTTATGGAGATGGAGACTATGACTGTTGATATACTTCTGACCCATTTTACACTGAGCTTGTTTTCCACTTTTCCTTTTTACATGGAACCCTACGAGAGAATTACATTAGTCACTTTCTTTTATCATTATGCAAAAGTTTGGAAATGATAAACAAAACTTTAAACGGCAAAGAAAAACCAAACTGCTTCATTAAAATGACCAATTCCACTCGACACTTTGAACAGAAAGAAACAAAAATTGCAACTAAAAGTTACTAGGAAAAAAATTATAAATGAGCAGGTTGTTTACAAAAAGTCATGCTAATTCTTCCAAAGGTGTACCTCATAGCAGAGTCATGGGAAAAAAATGCGTTTATTTTTAAAGAACACAAGTTGAAAATAATCAACTAAGCATCAAATCCACAAAGCTAAGCAAAATAAACAAACAATAAACTGTCTTAGAATAAGGAGGATAAATAAATTATGGAATAATCAAACTATCAAGTCAGAAAAACTGAGAAAGATAATTATAAACATATAAATACACTCAAAATGTAGACATGGTAATGGATAAATTTCATCAGGAAAAAACAATAAAAATATTAAAAAGCATGTGACTTAGGCATGTAAAAAAGATTATAACTATATATATATATATATATATATATATATATATATATATATATGAATGTGATTTTCAACAATTAACTTACAACTCTATGCTAATAAATGTAGCAAGCCTGAAGGAATTAATGAAGTTAAGAAAATAGTAATTATCAAAATTAATGAGAGAGTAATTACATAAATTGCCTTAGAAGAAACTGAAATATATTTGAATTTGCAAACAATTATATCCAGAAATTATACCAATTTCAGATGTTTTCTTTGGGTGATTTATGATAGAATTTTAAAGAATAAATAATCTATATGCCATTTAAATCATAGTTAAAAAAATTAATTCATTAATTTAAAAATGCTTTCATGGTATTGATATAAAAAATCCTGATCAGAGAATAAATACATACATAAATAAACAAAATAAGGGTAATTATTGACAAGTAATATTTATGAATGCACAATTATTGAGCATGCTAGTTTCTACGCTAAGTACTTTCCATGAGTTATATCATTAACACTCTCAACCATCTGAATAAAAAGTAGGTTATTTTATAATCTCCACATTGTACATCAAATTCTAAGGTTTTTCTTCTTTGGACAAGTTGCCCAAGGTTACAGAACCTTCTGATGGCCTCCAAGGCCCTGCTTAGCCTCTCCATCAGCAAATTTTTACCGTCCTCCTTCCTCACCCTGCTTCAGCCATTCAGCCTCTTTACTTTTCTTCAAATACTAGTACGCCAAGCATTATTCTTTGCATTTGCTCTTCTCTCTGCCTGAAATGCTCTTCACGCTTTCTGAAAATTTCTTCTGTCAGGGCACCTGCCCAGGTTGTGGTCTAGATCCACAGTAGTGGGCATGCAGGCAGCAGCCAATTGATGATGTTCCTGTCTCATCAATGTTTCTATCTCTCTATCCCTCTCTCTTCCTCTCTCACTAAAATCAATAAAAACATATTTAAAAAAAAAAAAAAGAATAGCAGGGAAGCACTGTGGCTGCAGAAGAAAGAAAATGTCTAATTTGTTAAACATTATTTCTTAATGATAGTGATTTAGATATATATTAGTTGTATATTTATGTTCTGTATTTTTGAAAATTTTCATGATAAAAATGTATTACCTTAATATTTGGAAAAAAATGGAACACAATAAAGAAATAAAAGTTGAATTGATAGTAAAACTAGGGGACCCAAGGAATCAAGAAACAAATATATGAATAACCGATATACAAGTGATTTATGCAGCATCCTCTTCTCACTGTGGATATTTCTAATGGTGAATAGCCACTAAGCCTTCCTATAAAACTAGTGGTCTTTCTGCCTCAGCACCTGCTTCTCAAGTCTTATGCTGGACTTGATCTATCAGCTTCCTTGGTCCTAGCTCGGTGCACTCTGGGACAAAAGAACTGGGTAGATTACTCCATAAATTGACACACGTTGGTACATTTCTGTGCATCAGAAAATGTGCTTTACTTTGAAATATCTGGTTGCCACTCATTTATATTTTATTACAGATCTATAGTTTATTCAGTAATTTTCTCTTAATATGGTGATTAAATGGACAATGAATCCAAGGAATGACTATCTGAATGAATCAACTTCATTAAATATGAGGTAGCATCAAGTCACTTTTTCAAATCTAAACTATTAAACTTGAAAAGTCTATGAGGTATCCATAAATATTAAAAATATAATCTTTACTAATACAGCATATACTTAAATCTGTATATATAATAACATTTGATAGATTATAAAGGGAGTGTTTGAACACAGTATGATTGAATTATTCAGCACTTAACATTTTTAACATAAATTCTTCCTCAACATTAAAGCCAAAGGTTAAATGTTTTTATAGTAATTATATAAAGAGTAATCACTATATCATTTATGGTTTCTTAAAATGTTATAATTGTTTGATCTGCTAACTTCAGGCATAAAATATCATATGACCAACGTAGCATTAGGTTCTTGCAATCTATCTATATATATAAAAGCCTAATATGGTAATTGTTCCTCTGACTGTTTGACCTTTCAACCAGTCACTATGACATGCACTGACCACCAGGCGGCAGATGCTCCATCTGGTAGGTTAGCTTGCTGCTGGGTCTAGTGATCAGGACTGGGTGAGATGGGCTAGACATGCCCTAGAGCCCTCCCGCTGTCCCTCCCTGGCCACGATCAGGCACCAATGGGGTCCCTCGGCCTGGCCTGCACCCTCTTGAAATCTGGGACCCCTCAGGGGATGTTGAAGAGCCTGTTTCAGCCTAATCCCTGCAGGCCAGGCCAAGGGACCCCACCAGTGCACAATCAGTGCACTGGGTCTCTAGAATATATGTAAAAGCCTAAGTGTCTGTCTGACCATCCAACTGGTAGTTATGATGCATACTGACCATCAGGGGGAGACACTCAATGCAGGAGCTGCTGTGATACACACTGGCCATTTGAAAATGAATAGCACCATGGACCTGACACTGACAAGCCAACACTCGGCTTCCCCCAAGTGGGACACAGGCCTCGCCACCACCCCGGAGAAACCCTTACCAAATTGCAGCCAACACTGCCAAGACCCCATGGTGCAAAATGCAGCCCATAGCCCAGCCCAGCCCAGAAATGGTCATTGTGGGCACTGGGAATGATGTCACATAGCAACGCCCAGCTTCCTCTCCCTAGTGACTAGCCTCCTTGGAGTTTCTTCAGCCCAGGAACATGACTTACTTTATAACCAGGTGCAAACATTTCACACTTTAACTAAATGTCTGTGAGGCATTTTCCCATGCCTCATCTCATTTAATCCTCAAAGGCGTCCTGGAGTAGGTAGATAGGAGACTCAGTAGAATCCTGTTTTCTTGTCATTAGCCAGAAAATGGAGATTTAGAAAGCTTAGAAACTTGATATGACTGTAAAGAAGTAAGAAATGGTGGAACTTGAAAATGACTTCAGGTTTTCTCACTGCACAGAATATAGTCAAACACTGCTGCAGTTAAATATTTTACCCTTTGTTCTCCTTGCATGATCTACAATAATAATCTGCTTCATGTTGATATTTACTGCTGTGTTGCTGACAATTACCTGAAAGAGAAGTTGGGGTGCTTCACTGGGCTGGAAAAGTTTAGCTAAATCAGAAAGCAGGTCTAATTAAGCAAGTTTATCTATATATATAAAAGGCTAAGTTGACTTGCTCATGCATGATACATAAAGCTCTCGCTGGCACCAATTACATACATGTGTTTTGATCTGTCATTGTCAATAATGAATTTGGTTGACACTTCTATTATAGAGAAAAGGCAAATAGCAATATTAAAATATTCATTCTAATTACTTTTCTTTCAATGTGCACAAATTTGTGCACTGAGTCACTAGTAATTTATAAAAGTGAGACAATTTATTTTAAGGTAGAATATACCAAAATATTTAGCCTATTCCAAGATGTAATGAAATTGTCATTGTACAACATTTGGGAAAAGAAAACTTCATTATTTAAATAATGAAATCTGATTTGAATAAGAAATGAGATATACTTAATGCATAAAATATTAATGTTGATCATTATAGACAGTGAGTCAGTGTATGTGAAAATGAGTCTATTAAAGACACATTTTTACCAATTTGAAAGAATATATGCAACCTTATGTTCATAGCAGCACAATTTACAATAGCTAAGATCTGTAAACACCCCAAGTGCCCATGAGTAGATGAGTGGATAAAAAAGCTGTGGTTCATTTATACCATGGAATACTATGCACCTATAAAAAGGAAGGATCTCTTATCCTTTGAGACAACATGGAGGGACTTGGAGAGCATTATGCTAAGTGAAATAAGTTAGTCAGAGAAAGATGCGTATCACATGATCTCACTATATGTAGAATCTAATGAACAAAATAAACCGATAAATAAAATAGAACCAGAGGCATGGAAACATAGAACAGACTGTCGAATCTCAGAGAGAAGGTGGGGTGGGGGAAGTGGGTATGGAGAGATTAACCAGGGAATTTATATGCATATATGCATAACCCATCCATACAGACAATAGTGTGGTGAAGGCCTGGGCAGAGAAGCAGGTCCAGGGTAGAGGGGGTCAATGGGGAAAAAAAAGGAGGATATATGTAATGCTTTCAACAATAAAGATGTTTTTTAAGTGGGGAGGAAGAATATACATAAGAATTGCAACAGTGAGGCTCTAGATTTTGTGGATTTTTATGGGATTTTGATGGTGGAATTTTGCCATCTAGTAACAGAGGAAGGCTTTCTAGGTAAAGACAATTACATGAATAAAGTGGGAGAATATAAAAAAAAAGATATATTTTTATATACATAGTAGAACTCAACAGATTTTACACACAAGGGAAAAACATATTCCTGCCCATACTGTCAAGGCCATTTAATTTTTTTCTTCTTTTTCAAGTTGAAAACATAAATGAATATATTGGATATATGACCTCTGCATTTGAAAATTACTACAGACACGTGAGGAAAAAAGGGAAACTGTGTTGATGTTGTGTTTGTGTTGTTTTTGTAGTTGAGGACTAGAGGTAAAAACACAGCTGAGCTTTTTCTTCTAATCTCTACATTGAAGCCTTTGCACGTGTGAAATACCCCAGAGTGTAACATGAATCAGAATGGCACTCCTCTCTGTATGACACCTCCCCTCTCACATGGCTCATGGGATACCTGAAACATGTTTTTGAGAAGATTCAACAAGAAGATTCAGCTGCACCATTTGCTTTTTCAAAAGTAATCCTGGGGTAAGATTATTTTGAAAAAAAGATTTATAAAAATTACCATGAAAAAGTATGCACCCTGTAATTTAGGTTTTGTTTTTAGCTTAGAACTTCATTGAATATATAATATCCTCAAAAGCAAGCTATTCATAAAATAGTGCGAAATTCAGATCCTACTCTCAGACACTGTACTAGAAACTGGTAGAAGCTGGGCAACATTCTTAGCTTTCCTCTTGGTTGCAAGAGGAAACACAGGAGCTCACACATGCTCAGAGTTCAATGAGCACATCCTGGCTGAATACTCTTTCCCACGCAAAAAGGAGTCTCATCTGACTCTTGATGCCACAGATGATCCCGTGTTCATGTCCCATCTATTTGTGGAGGCATCTCTTTCCATAGATTTCTGAGAATGTAGCTGCCTTGAACCTCAATTCTCTAGTAGGCTCAACAAAAATTGTAATTTTGCAGATTAACTGGTGTTTTATTTGCATTAAATTGAGCATTACACTCTTTCCAGATTTCCCGACCCTGGCGAAAAACCAGAATTGCTTTTGTTGTGAAGAATATAGCATTTGATTACAGACGCGCCTATCTTTAAAATCAGGTTTTACTATTTAACAGCTACATAAGAAAGAAATAAGGCGCTAAATCTTTTTGTACCAGCTGACTATCAAGCCTGTTCTTCCTTAATGACCCAGACCTAATTTAGAGATTACCACATTGCTTCTAAGATTAAAGTCTATATGACCCAGCTTATATAATAATTCTGTAGGGCCATGTGGCTAGGCTCTGGCCTATATAATTTAGGGAGAAAAGTTGCATGGAGCTTATTTTGGAGACCCCTTAAAAAGATAATGCAAATCCCTTTTCCTTTCCTCACTTTTCTGCTGGTTGGAATATAAATGTAATGGCTGGAACTCTACCAGCTATCTTTGCTCATATATGTATGTGATGAAATAAGGCAGAGCAGAAAGAGAGAATGCTTGCTCTTTGATGACACTTTGAGTCATGATGTAAGTTCTGGTCTTCTTCTGTATGAAAAATATATGTGTAATTTTGTTAAAACACTGATACTATGTTTTTTTCCCTGTTATATGTTTTTGAACTAATTTTATTTGAGTCATCTTTTAAACTTTCATATTCTTATTTGACACATTTAGATAGTTATTGTGAGAATAAGCAGTCATCTTTTTCTGTCAAAAAGCAGTTTAGATAGCTGCCGTTTTGGACTGTGTAACTTGGCAGCCTCCATGTTGGCCGCATGACCTGCAGCTCCCTTGAGGGCCGCCATCTTCAAATGGCAAAGGCCAACCTCTCCCTTTGAATTAGCCAATCGTGAAAGACTGTGTGCCTCAGCTCCAATGAAGAGTGAGGGACAGGTCACATGCATAGAGATGATAAAGCTGAGCAGTCAGTGTGCACGTGCTTCCAGACCATGTGTGCACACCTTTCTGTGTAGAAGTAAAGATGTTTGCCTTGCTGCCTGGCTCCCGAGTAAGTTTTGTGTTCTACCAGGACCCCTGAGTTGGGGGGCTTGCCTTATTTCTTACAGTTAAAGTAACTACTAGAGGCCTGGTGCACAAAATTCGTGCATGGGGGCGGGTTCCCTCAGCCCAGCCTGCACCCTCTCCAATTTGGGACCCCTCGGGGGATGTTTGACTGCCGGTTTAGGCCAGATCCCGGGGATTGGGCCTAAACCGGCCGTCAGACATCCCTCTCACAATCTTGGACCGCTGGCTCCTAACCATTCCCCTGCCTGCCTGCCTGCCTGATCACCCCTAACGGCCTCTGCCAGACAGCCTAATCACCCCTAAAAACCTCCCCCTGCCAGCCTGATCGTCCTTCACTGCCCCCCCCTTCTGGCCTAGTCACCCCTAACTGCCCCCCACCAGCCTGATCACCACTAAGTGCCTCTACCTGCAGGCCGGATTGCCCCTCACTGCCCCCCCTGCTGGCCTGGTCACCTCTCACTGCCCATCCTGCTGGCCTGGTCACCCCTCACTGCCCTCCCTGCCGGCCTGGTCGCCCCACGCAGCTTGCTGTTTGGTTGTTGTGTGAGGGCATCTCAACCAATTTGTCTTTTACCCTTTTATTAGTATAGATTTTATTAGGTTGGTTGTTGTAAAAAATAGGTAAGGTAATGTTTGAAATTATGAAGCCCATGACCTGGCATATATAAATTGGTTTAAAATGGCTAGTTATTTGATTCATTGTAAAAAAAATTGTTAAGGTAGTTTCTTTTATGGAGAATCTCACACATCATAAAACAGCTTTTCTCTTTTTATTATTTATAAACCATGCAGCCAATAATAGTCTTATTGGCAAATAATTTGAATATGTATTTATCAAGTTAGCTACAGAATACATACAAATTCCTTTCTTTTCTTTTCTTTTCTTTTCTTTTCTTTTCTTTTCTTTTCTTTTCTTTTCTTTTCTTTTCTTTTCTTTTTAAATCCTCATCCAAGGATATCTTTTCATTGATTTTTAGGGAGAGTGGAAGAGAGAGGGAAAGACATAGAGAAACATCCATGTGAGAAAAACACATTGATTGGTTGTCTCCTGCAGGAGCCTCGAACAGGGCCTGGGCCAGGAAGGAGCCTGCAACCAAGGTACATGCCCTTGACTGGAATCGAACCTGGGACCCTTTGATCTGTAGGCTGATGATCTATCCACTGAGCAAAACCGGCTAGGGCACAAATTCCTTTCAAAACATTTGATTAAGTGCATTATTTTATTTAAAATAAAATTGTTATTTTTTGCATATGATGCATTTGTCAGCTATGATTATAGCATAAATCAATCATTCCAAGTGTAAATAAAGCTCACAAATATCTACAGAGGTAACTGAGAAAATTTTTTTTTACTTTATAAAAGATGTATATATTGAGATTTAGGCAAAGATTTCAGTAGGTGTGTCTAAATTGTAGAATAATATGTTTCCTTAATGTCTCATAAAATTCTTCCATTTACATATGTTGTAACTACTAATTTCCAACAAAACTTTCCTGAGAGATCTACCACTCTTTAGGTTGAGTAAAAAGTATATAAATTTTGGAGATTTTGTTTTATTTTTAAAACAATCACTTAAATTTCACATCTCTACCAGTAGTTCAGGGCTTATGTGGACCCAAGTTTATTGGCAATCCTGTAATTACATTATCTATGCGATAACATATTCTGTTTGGGCCAACAGGAGCTATCTGGTGTCAAGCATATATTGCATTGTTGTGATTTAGTAAGTGTCCCCATATATTGGAAGCCAGTGAAAAGAGAATGGAGAATCTAAAAATCTTTTCTTTGAATCCTTTTAACAGTTTAAGTGTTTTCTGAATTAGTCTGAATTGTAGTAGTTGCTGAAGCACAGAAACTTCTGCAGAGGCACGAAAAGAAGACTCTACCCAGAAAAGCTGCCATTTAGAATCAAAGGACATATAAAAAGCTTCTCAGACAAGAAAAAGCAAAAGGAGTTCATCACCACCAAACCAGTATGACATGAAATTTTGAAGGGTCTCCTTTAAGTAGAAGAAAAAATGAATAAAATCTTTTAAAAAATGGCAATAAATACTTATCTAACACATTGACCACAATTGAATTTTAAAAATGAAGTAAATGAACAAACAGAACAGAAACAGTCTCATAAATAGAGAGACCAATTTGAAGGGACCCTGGCCAGGTGGGTCAGTGGTTACAGCATTGTCCTGATATACCAAAGTTGCAGTTTCGATCCCTGGTCAGGGCACATATAAGAAGAAATCAATGAATGAATAAATATGCAGAACAACAAATTGATGTTCTCTCTCTCTCTTTCTCTAAAAATCAATAACTGAAAAAAAATGAAGTGATTAAGAAGTACATATTTGTAATTACAGAATTAGTAACAGGAATACAAAATACATCATAGAGAATATAGTCAGTAATATTGTAATAACTATGTATGGTGTCAGATGGGTACAAGATTTATCAGGATGATCACATACTAAGCGCAGAATGTCTAATGATGACTGTTTGTACACCTGCAACATATAATAAATGTAAACTGTAATTGAAATATTAAAAAATATTTAAAGTAATAGATAAGTAAATAAAGTGGATCAAAAGGGAAAAAAAAGAGAGAAGAGAGAGAGTCCTAATTTTGTTGATGACAGTATAGGCCACAGTTTATGATGGATGTCATCTTATCACAGATCTTGCATATGTACAGAATTATTCAGCAGACTCTCTGATAAATACTATTCCTTATTTTATTGAAAAACAGAGTAAACAGTGACATACAAACCATACAATTTTCTGGTTTGTAAGTTAAGGCCTCAGGCAATCCATTCTTTCTTTTTCCATGCACCCCCATACAGGCAGGACAATCCCAGTGTTAAATTGCTGTACATGGAGAGAACAGTTTACACTCTGGCCCCTACAAATAAGAGATCAACCAAAGGACTTGTATGCACGCATATGAGCATAACCAATGGACACAGATAGTAGGAGGGTGAGGGCATGTGCTGGGGGGTGGGAGCGGCCAGGGAGAGGTCAATGGGGTAAAAAGGAGACTCATGTAATACTTTAAACAATAAAGAATTTAAATTAAAAAAAAATAATTGTCAAACATGCTTGTTTTTTTCTTCTGTATCTTTGATTTGATCTTCAACCCATTCTTCTTCATTATGTTATTAATGAGTGAGGTGTATATTATAAATATTAAAACTTACAATTAAGTCAATAAAAGACAAGTTTTTAAAACAAAAAAAGTACGATTGAAAATAAGGTTTTACTAACTTAGGAAGTGAAAGTGTTAATTATGCTGTGTTGGAAGAACACTCACCTTAATACTGATGTTGAGGCAGATACCATATTCATCTTAAACTACCCCAGAGCAAAGAACCTGTGAAGAAGACAGTTACCTTTGGAACCATATTTATCATGTAAATAGCTCAGAAAAAGATACTGCCAGTTACATCTTTAAAATACAAAAATGCATGCATTTCACTATTTTGTAAATGCCAGAGAGATGCCGCATCCGTTAGAGTTAACGGTGCGGCACTTTTGTGTTCAGTAGCATGAATCATTAATCATGAGACAGGCCATATTCTTGTACTGCTTCTGCTTTCATTACTTGGCCTAATTAAACAGTTCTCTGAACTGGAATCTCAGATTCCTCTGTTACAGATTATCATTAATTATGGTGAAAGTGCTCAGAGATGTTGGACTCAATTATATTCTACTCAACTCTGGCACCGCGTGATTCATTGCGCAGCCTGCTCTGCAGATGTACTCTTTTCTTATCTCGCACTCCCACTTTTGTAAATTGGGCTCTGGCAGCCAACAAACTAAGAGTTATGTGCAGCGTTTTCATTAAAAACATGTTGGAGAAGCGCAGACCAATTAAGGATTCTGTATTTTATAAGGAGTGATGAGATGAACAGTGGATTCTGGGAGAATTAGCTCAGTGAGGAAGCAATCTCAACCCCATTGTATTGCTGATTTTGGTACCTCTTTTCTGTTTGAGGGTCCTTTCGGTTGAGTCACTGGATGAAACTTTTTTATCAATTAAAATAAATTAATTTGTTGCTAGTCAATAGGGAGAAACCCACAATTTTGTTTGGTGCATGTGTAAGCTACCAGAAAACACTTCTAGTGACTTATGCCAAGCACATTATAGTTCAAAAGATACTAATTTCATCAGTTTTGACAGTCATTTTCAGTGTTATATAATGAAATTGGCTCTATAGCCAGAAGTCTAAGCAGACTGGACTAGAAAATGGGATAGACAACGCCAGAGAAGCATGATTTTTAGGCCTCAGTAGAATTTAAGCTGTGTTTTGAGGGAAGAGGAGTGTATGATTTGACATATGGCACATGTAAATTTTATTATCCCAAAATAGTTCCACTGCATTTAGAATTTATTTGTTTAATGATTCTCTTTTTTTCCCTTCCTTTCTTCTTTTCTTTTAGGTAAACCAAAAGATTTTTCTTTTGTTCTCAATATTATGAAAATTGTGTGCACTTCAAAATTTAGCCATTAAAATAAAACAAAGCTTGTGATAAGTTCCTCAGTTTTTTCATTGGCTACAAAACCGCACACAAACAAGGCCAAATGTTTAAAATCAATAATATTTAACATTTCGTGGAAAGTCAAATTTGCTTATCTAATATAAATATGAAAACTACAAACAATAGAATGATATAAATTTTTATTTGCAGATTGTCAAGTAAGAGGTGATAGGCATTGTTACCTCAAGAATCATAATTGCAGTGATTAAGCATGCAGACACAATTGGGTAAGGTCTTAGAAGGATATCAATTTTTATTTTTCTTTCCCAAATTTTAGATTATAATAGTAATGATCTGCCTTTAAAAGAGCTATTATTAAATTAAAGTCCATTCTTATTCAATTTACTTCTGCTATCACTTTAAAAAAAAATAAGTTATCAAGGGTTTTTACTTAAAAATATTTATTCAATAAAAAATTAATATTGAGACTGTATAATGTGAGGGGCTTATGCTTTTACTGATAAGAAGAGATGATTATATACCTCAATAAGTTTTTAAAAATTATGTCAGAATATAATTTCACAATGTCACTTATAGAGGCAAAAGAAAACTTTCAGGGTGGTACTTACAAACCAACTATTTATTTAAATGCAGTAAGTGGATTAAATCCAATACTTCTTACCAGGCAAACATATTATTCTCTTACGAGGTAAATATATTCTTGTTGCTATCTGAGAAAATGCATAAACATGATTTGTTCAAAGTAAATATGAGGTTAAGGATTTTCCTTCCTCTCTCTGATTCCACTTGAAAAGTATGGTGCCAAATCAAGCAGTCAAAACTGCTGTTGCTTGTTTTCTGTTTCTCATCTGAGAGGTTAAAACACACACACACACACACACACACACACACACACACACACACACACACAGTATCTCTTATCACAAAGCTATTTTCACGGGTAAAATATGGGTATCTTTGTTCTGGTTCAAGTTAACTAGTAACATGTCTCATTATTATTGTTAGCTTTCTATTTTTACAAACATCTTCGTTTATTTGACCTTAAAAACTATCCTCATCTTAAAACCACTTTCCTACACTTTAATATACGTACTGGATAAATTCATCCAAAAGAGCAGCTCCAAAAATAAAGGAAGGCTATATATCCTTTCTCATGTTTTTATATTTTCTAAAAGTTTTTATTTTTAGTTTTCTTAAAATTAAATTAAATGTTTATATACTAGTATTTCCATTGACTATATGTCCATTTCTCCTGAATGCAGGTCTGGAATAGAATAGAATTAAAACAACTCAGAGAAAAATAAAAGTTCTAGTTATAAGCCTTTTGGCTTAACAGTTTGTAGGTTTTCATATCCTGCAGTAGTTTCACGTTTTAATATATATGAAAATCAGTGGTCTTGTATCTCTGCATATGTGTCATCTATAATATAATTTTGACAGATGGTGAGCTGGATAAATCTAGTCCCTGACTGTAGAAAAGCTTGGCTTGACTTGCCACTCTACCAAAAGTTGTTTAAGAAGGCATTCACGTGTATTTATTTTTTAAATAAAGATTCATTTTTTTGGCCTGCCCTTATTTCTCATTGAGATGCTGCCATCCCCATCTTTGATGGTTCCATATACACATTTTACTTGAGCTGTTACGATTTTTTTCTGTACAGGATTATTCCATGCATAATGCTGATGACTATACTATTCTACATCTCCTCCTTATTAAAAATAAATATGTTACCTTGCCCCTGTTTGCACCATCTAAAATTCTGACAACAATATCTTACTTAAAAAAATACAAACCTCGAAACCAGGAAGCAGTTTCTGTCACTAGCAGCTCCAGACAGACTGCTCATTGAAAATGTAATACACTGCTGCCGTGTCACAGGTCAGCTGGCAAATGGCAATCTGAATTTTAAAAGGAATATGAATAAAATTCTGTTTTATTTTGAAAATGAACTTTCTGCCCTCCATCATGAATCCAATATATGTCTTAATCTTCTATGCTCTTGAAGCCTGCGGCACCTGCCTGAGTCCTTTGACTTCTGAACCTAATAAGGAAATAGGTTGTTTTCTCATCCTCGTCTCATTTTTAGAAGGGCTGAAACAAACAGTCCCCTATTTCAGATGTAATTGACAAAGCATAAAAACATGTATGTTATATAATTTTACGTTTACAACCAAGCTCAGCACTGGGATGTTTTATTTTTAAATTTGATTAAGATGTTATACCTTTGGAAATACGCTGTCAAGATTCGAAATAAAAATTTCCAAGTGTACGATTGCATGTTTACCTTAGAACCAGACATGTGAAGCTGGTAAAGGATAGAATGGATAATGGCACACTTCAATTGGGAACATTTTCCTTTAACCTGGACATTATTCATAGCTATTCACAGAGATGTATAGACAGAATGTTAAAAATATGTTCATGGCTATTGCTGCTGTTTAAAAATCGGATGTGCACTGTATACCTACAATTGTTTTGAGTTTGTTCATCATTATGCTCTTACCTTTCTAAACTGAACATTTCCACATTCATTTAAATTCATGACTTCTAATTAAATAATTAAAAGCTCTTCTTTCTAGAAAAAATGTTTTTATTTTCGAATGTTTGTCCTTTTTTATTTAAAAATCTTTAGAATGATATGTTGCCATGACATAATTACTCCTTTCTTATGTGTTCATAATTTTATTATGAAATCATGGGAATTATTTTTTAAAATATAAATGGCAGAATGTGAAAACATTTAAAATAAGTGCAGTTAGGCTTGCTATGCTGCTATTGCTTCTCATAATCATATTTGTGTAGCATCATCACAACCTAACTGATCATTATAAGGAAATAAATGCTGACATTTCAATGAGTATGGGTGCATGCTGTGTGTATGTGTGTGTGTGTGCGTGTGTGTGTGTGTGTGTGTGAGAGAGAGAGACAGAGAGAGAGAGAGAGAGAGAGAGAGAGAGAGACAGAGAGAGACAGAGAGAGACAGAGAGAGACAGAGAGGTGCACATGCACACTTGAGCAAACAGCTATTTTAGTATTTGGAATTTTTTAACCTAAAACTTGTCCGTTACTATTTTTCAAATTATATTTATATTTTAATTTTCTTTAGGCATTATATGGTCATTCTAAGCTTATAGCTCTAAATATTAAATGTTACAAGGAGAAAAACCTTTTGAGACATTAACTTATATAGCTATGCTTAGTCTTCACTCCTTTTCTTGATATTCTAATACTACATAGGCTCAAATAAAACATGAACTAAAATAGACCTGGTAGGATCACTTTACAGTTCAACAAATACTGATCGAATATATGTCCAAATTTTGAATTAATAACTAATGTACATAAATATGTACAAACAATAAGATAGATTTTTTTTAGTTGGGGTAATAAGACAAATAACATGATCACTGCCATCAGGTGACACAAGTAAAATGATAAAAGTAGGCAGGAAATGAGTTAGAAGCACAGAGGAGGGCAGATAACTTGGCATGGGGGAAAAGGAAACCAGGGAAAGCATTATGGGAAAAGTGATGCCTAAGAGTATTCTTAAAGGGTGATGTGAAAAATGTTTGATGAAGGAAAGGTTAGATATCTTCCTATAGAGTGAATTTATTTTATTCAGGCATGAAATTTAAGTAAGGGAAGGGATTTATTTATATGCACATTGGGTAACTGAAAATAGCCTATAGGTTCCATACTGTAAATGACTTCTTAATATCCATTTTAGTGCTTCCTCACTGTATCTCAGCCAAGTAGTTTGGAAGAAATTAGTTTCTGGTCCAGGGATACATGTTGCTTAGACTAAGCCAATTAAATGAACTGCATTTCCCTAGGGAGTTATTGTTCCAGGAACTTCGGTTTATATGAATCATCTTCTAATGATGTATAGACATCGTATCTTGGTTCAGGTATGAATGTATGATCTGATTGACATGATCAACACTACAGAACAGTGGTTTTATTTCATGCCGATGGGAATGACAAACTCTATTTTCTCCTATTTATAAATGCAGCGCGATGCTAGAGCTCTAGATGTCATGTCCACATTCCAGGCAGGAAGAAGGACAAAGAGCAAAAGGTCAGCCTCTAATAAAGAACCTTTTCAGAAATCACACCCAACAAATGTTACTTACATCTCATTGGCCAGAACTGTGTCAAATGTCTACTTCTAGCTGAAAAGGAGGAGGGCAATATATTTTTAGCTGGCATGCATTTTCTCACAAAATAAATTGGAATTCTGTTAGTAAGAAAAAAGAGAAGGATGGGTATTTTGTGGGAAACTGACAGTTTCCAATATACAATCACTGACTCCGGAGTGTTCATAGTCTACTATGGAAAACAGACATCTAAAAGTACTTCCAACCAATTTTCAATTATACTTAAATAAATGAACCAACAAGGCATTTTTAATGAGATACTTAATTATTGCTTGGTGGGCTTTTACTTCTAAGAAATAAGTAAATTACATTTTCCTATATAGGAATTCAAGACAGTTTAGATCGTCAAAGCACAACAAACACAAATATGATAGAAAAGAGACAAAAAATAAATGAACTAATAATTTTTGAAAACCAAGAAGGGGCATCCTCTGTAGGCTGATTCCCTGATGCATTATTTGTGAGGAATCAGAAAAAATAAATAAAACAGAAACAAAGAGAAGGTAGGAAGCCAGGCTGTGGTAAGAATTTGAGGCTGCTCTTAGAAGCATTCTTGGCTGCCTCTCTGGGAAAATGGTGAAGGTGGTGCCTGTGGCTTTGTGGGGTGAACCTTCTGGGATCTAGAGCACCCACTGAGTTAGGAAGCCTCTGTAGCCAGCTTATGGAAGACAACCACAGCTGTCGCAGCTCCTTAGAGAAGGCGACCAGTCCCCTGTTGTACAGAGGACGTCAATACAACATCATCTACAGAGTTTGCACCACCCCTTGTCAACTGTGAAATTTTTATGTAGTGAAAAGATCACCTAATATCTGACGTTGGATAACACCTTGATCTTAAGTGAAAGTCACAGCCATGGAAACATAAATAACAGAGACATCTGAAAAAGGTAAGTTCATTTAAAAATGGAAACATATCACATTTAATAAAAACTAATCATTGGTTTTTATTATATGTGTATTTGTTTGGGGAATGAAAAAAATGCCTATCACAATAAAAATCTTACTTAAGGCCTGTACAGCAAAATTGATGTAGGTAAAAAGATAAGAAAATCTCCCTGAATAATATAAAAAGATATAAAAAGATATAAAAATATGAAATATAAGCAAAGAGACATAGAGTATATGTTGAAAAGTCCCAATATATATTTAAGAGTCTATCCAAAACAGGAAAATGAAATGAATAAGGAAAAAAAGTGATTGCCTGAGTGTTTACAACAAATTAAATGATAATTAAATACTTATTTTTAAATATTTTACTAAGGAAATCAGAATTTTTTTCAGACTACAATATTTTAACAATTTACATCCAACATAATGAGAATGTTTTGTCTCAAATTTCTCAGCAAAAGGGAAAATTATTTTAAATCCACAGTGTTTTATTTAGCTTTATAATCATACTAGAGGCCCAGTGCACAAAAATTTGTGCACTTGGGGGGGAGGGGGAGGTCCCTCAGCCCGGCCTGTGCCCTCTCCCAGTCTGGGACCCCTCGGGAGATAACGACCTGCTGGCTTAGGCCTGCTCCCGGGTGGCAGAGGGCAGGCCCAATCCCTAGGTGCAGCCTGTGGTCGGGCTCAGAGCAGGGCCGATTGGGGAATTGGGGCGCTGCCCCCTGTCACGCACAGAGCAGGGCCCATCAGGGGGTTGGGGCGCCACCCTCTATCACCCACAGAGCGGGGCCGATCAGGGGGTTGGGGCGCTGCCACTCTCACACTTAGGGCAGGGCCAATGGGGAGGTTATGGCTCTACCCCGTTACACACAGAGCAGGGTGGGGGGGTTGGGGCGCTGCACCCTGTCACACACAGAACTGCAGGGCGATCAGGAGGTTGGGGAGCTCCCCCCTATTTGGCACAGAGCAGGGCCGATCAGGGGGTTGGGGCACCGAACCCTGTCACACACAGAGCCGCAGGGCGATCAGAGGTTGAGGAGCTCCCCCCTATCAGGCACAGAGCAGGGCTGATCAGGAGGTTGGGGCGCCTTCCCCTGTCTGGAACAGAGCAGGGATGATAGGGAGGTTGTGGCTCTGCCCCCTGTCACACACAGAGCCACAGGGCGATCAGAGGGTTTGGGCGCTGCCCCCTGTCATGCTGATCCCGGTGCTGGGAGACCTAGCGGCTCCACTGATCCCAGTGCTGGGAGGCATATTACCCTTTTACTATATAGAATAGAGGCCTGGTGCATGGATGGGGGCTGGCTGGTTTGCCCTGAAAGGTGTCCCGGATCAGGGTGGGGGTCCCCACTGGGGTGCCTGGCCAGCCTAGATGAGGGGATGATGGCTGTTTTCAGCTGGTCACACACCCTTCAGGGTGGGGGTCCCCACTGGGGTGCCTGGCCAGCCTAGATGAGGGGATGATGGCTGTTTTCAGCTGGTCACACACCCTTCAGGGTGGGGGTCCCCACTGGGGTGCCTGGCCAGTTTGGGTGAGGGGCTGAGGGCTGTTTTCAGGCTGGGACTGAAGCTCCCAACTGCTCCTTTTTTTCTTTTTTTTTATTCTGAGCCAGCTTTAGCTCTAAGACTCCAGCAGCTCTTAGGCCTCCGCTTCTGAAAGCAGGTATCTGGTTTGCTTAGGTTCTACGATCGAAACTCTGTATCAACTCCAGGTCTGAGATCCTGGCTCGCTGAAAGCTGGTTTCTGGGGTTTTGTTTAGCTTCTATTTTTGTAACTATGTTTCAAACTGCCAGCTCAGAGGCCTGCAGTGGCAGGCAGGGAACGTTGGAGTCCTCCGTCACTGAAGCAAGCAAGCCTCATGTTAGTTTCAAGCTGCCTGGCTGCTGGCCGCCATCTTGGCTGGCAGTTAATTTGCATGTCGCCCTGATTAGCCAATGGGAAGGGTAGAGGTCGTACGCCAATTACCATGTTTCTCTTTTATTAGATAGGACTAGTGGCCTAGTGCTTGAAATTTGTGCATGGGAGGGTGGTCCCTCAACCTGGCCTGTACCCTCTCCAATCTGGGACCCCTCAGGGGATGTCTGACAGCTGGTTTAGGCCTGATCAGGCCTAAATCAACAGTTGGACATCCCTCTTGCAATCCGGACTGCTGGCTCCTAACCGCTCACCTGCCTACCTGCCTGATTGCCCCTAACCACTCTGCCTGCCAGCCTGCGAACTCCCAATTCCCCCCCCCCACCCCCCGCGGGCCTGCCCACCCCCATTCCCTCTCCTCCCCCTCACCGGCCTGCTCATACCCAAGTGGCCTCCCCCTGCCAGCCTGCTTGCCTCCAACTGCCCCCCCTCCCACCGGTCTGATCACCCCCAACTACCCTCCCCTCCTGGCCTGATCACCCCTAACTGCCTCTGCCTCAGCCCCGCCAGCATGGCTTTGTCCAGAAGGACATCCAGAAGGTCTCCCGGAAGGTATCCTGGTCTAATTAGCATATTACCCTTTTATTAGTATAGACGAGAGGCCCAGTGCATGAATTCATGCACAGGTGGGGTCCAGCCGGCCCACCCTGATTGGGGCCCATCAGCATGGCTGGTTGGGGGGAGGGACCGCGGGCGGTTGGTGGGCCGGCCCCGTCCCTTGGTCAAACTCCTGGTTGAACTCCTGGTCGAACTCCCAGTCGAGGGGACAATTTGCATATTAGCCTTTTATTATATAGGACAAGGACTAAGGCAAAATGAAGAAATTTGTATTCATGTAAGAACTCAGAAAATTATACTTGAATACTAGAGAATGCACTTCAGCCAAAAAATAAAACATTAAATAAAAAAATGCCGGGAGCCAGTCCAGCTCCCGGCAAAAAAAGAATCCAGTGTGCTTCAAGAAGTACTAATAAGCCCTAGCTGGCTTGGCTCAGTGGGTAGAGCATCAGCCTGTGGACTGAAGGGTCCCAGGTTCGCACATGCCTGGGTTGCGGGCTCGATCCCCAGTAGGAGGCATGCAGGAGGCAGCCAATCAATGATTCTCTCTGATCATTGATGTTTCTAACTCTCTCTCCTTCTCCCTTCCTCTCTGAAATCAATAAAAATATTTATAAAAAAGAAGTACTAATAAGCATACATTTCAATTAAATGCAATGTTAAATATTAGCAATTCAAATATTAAATAATTACTTTAGTAACCTATGGAGTCAGTATTCCAGATTATAAAAACACAAGTATTGGTCAGGGGAGGTTTGGAGTAAAAGCCAACAAATAAAATAGAAGAGTATGAAAGGGGATAAATAGTGATGAAAGGAGATTTGACTTAAAGAGGCAAACATGTAATATAATATACAGATGATGTATTATAGAATCGTATGCCTAAAACATATAATTTTAGTAACCAATGTCAGCCCAATAAATTCAATTAAATAGCATTTTAAACATAACAAAATGCTAGTCTTCAGTGGTATGTGTGGGACGGTGGAGAATATTTTCATGGGCAAAGGGACAAGTAAAGATTTTTTTTAGGACACTAATAATATGAACAAAAGAAATATAACAAATTGATGTTCTTTAAAAGCAAGTGTTGTGAAAAATCAAAGGTTAGATTAAAAAATATATCAGAATATGTAACGAGCTCTCACAACTCAACAATATTAGAAATGGCTAAAAGGGTTTAGTAGACACATCACAGCTCAGCTGGGGTGACTTAATAGTTGACCATCGACCTATGAACCCTTTAAGAGGTCACTTGTTTGATTTCTGGCCAGGGCACACGCCTGGGTTTCAGGCTCGATCCTCATTTGGGTGCAGGAAGCAGCCAATCGATGTTGATATTTCTATCTCTCCTCCCTCTCTAAATACAATAAAAGCATATTTTTAAAAAAAGACACATCACATAAAAAATCTGAAGGTCTAAAAGCAAATAAAAATATTCTCAACATTAATATTCATCAGAAAAATGCAAATTAACAACGTGAATAACACTAGTACACCTTCACTATAGAGGAGCTGAAATATGAAAGACTGACAAAACAAAGTGTTTGGTAAATATGTGAAACTTATACATTGCTGATTGAAATGCAAAATGATACATATACATTGGAAACCTCTTGGCTAAAATTAAAAATAACAATGCAAAGTGTTGAGGAACTAGAAGAGGCAGAAACTTCTTAAGTCAGAAATGTAAATGACATAACTATTTTGAAAATATGCTTAGCAGTTTTGTTTAGTTTTTATATACTTTATTTTTTACAGAGAGGAAGGGAGAGAGATAGTTAGAAACATCGATGAGAGAGAAACATCGATCAGCTGCCTCGTACACATCTCCTACTGGGGATGTGCCCGAAAAGAAGGTAAATACCCTTGACCGGAATCGAACCTGGGACCTTTCAGTCCGCAGGCTGACGCTCTATCCACTGAGCCAAACTGGTTTCGGCAACTTAGCAGTTTTTCATAAATTTAAGAGAACACAAATCCAGCCCAGCAATTGCATATTTTTATTGATTTCAGAGAGGAAGGGAGAGGGAGAGATAGAAACATCAATGATGAGAGAGAATCATTGATCAGGTTCCTCCTGCACACTCCCCAATGGGGATTGAGCCCACAATCTGAGCATGTGCCTTTGACAGGTATCAAACCTGGGACCCTTCAATCAGAAGGACAACACTCTATCCACTGAGCCAACTGTCTAGGGCAAGAGTTGATTTTTTCTGTTTATCTTTATCTTAGTTCCTTCCAAGTTAGAGGACACAATTCTTTTGCTGTTGTTATTAAGATTTTTATTTTTATTTTTTGGTGGCCTGGTATATGTATAGTTTGTATAAGTATATAATGTATGCATGAAAACATTTCAAATTCTTTTATCTCTACATGATAGGGGTAACTATTATATATGTCAATGAGAAAATATATTTGTTCAATGAGTTGTTCAATTTATATTCTCACTAATTTTATTTTCTGCTCAATACTTATAAGTATACTAAAACCTAAAAAGGTGGATTTCTCAACTTCATGTGATATTTATGCTGATTAGTGTATGTATTTATTTTGAACTATGTTAAATAAAACAAAAAATGTACAGGTGTTACATTTTTTTGGTATAGTCCTCCTATAGACCTTTACTAGTAAAGATCCACTTTAGAGCTCTATATTAGTTCTATACGTTAGCTTTACAAGTGTGTTTATTATTGGAGGCATATGTCAGCTTTATTTATATTGTTATATTATCACTTTAAATCACTAAATTTTAATACAAATTTTAGTCCATTATATTTGTTATATTTACTGATATTTTATTTCTACCTATTTTCTTTTGCTTTTTATTTATCTTTATTTATTTTTTCTTCCCCCTCTTCCTAGTACCCTGACTTTTATTTTCATAGATTGATCAAGTTTTCTCTATTTCACATTTTACCATACTGCTATGGAAAGAATTCATTTAATTTCTCTAATACTTTCAACAATATAGCTTTAAAAAATTTATTTCTCTCCTTTTAGTATTAAACATTAAACTTTGATTCTATATACTTAACAAGTACAATAATACTAATTATTTCTCTGATTCTCACATAAAAACAACTTTCAAACTCCCTAATTAAAAAAATTTAAATATTAAAATTTTTAAAATTTTTTCAATATTAAATTTTTTTAAAGTTTCACAAGATAATTTAATGTTTAAATTTTGATAATTTTTAGTATTCATTGGTCAATAAAAATTATCATCATTGTTATAATAATAACTAGTGGCCCGGTGCACAAAATTTGTGCATGGAAGAGGGGGTGTTCCTCAGCCCAGACTACACCCTTTCCAATCTGGGACCCCTCAGAGGATGTCCTACTGCCGGTTTACAGGGATCGGGCCTAAACTGGCAGTTGGACATCCCTCTCTCAATCTGGGACTGCTGGCTCCTAACCATTCACCTGCCTGCCTGCCTGCCTGATTGTCCCTAACCACTCTTCCTGCTGGCCTGCTTGCCCCCAACTGCCCCCCCCCCACCAGCCTGATCACCCACAACTTCCCTCCCCTCTTGGCCTCTAACTGCCTCTACCTCAGCCCCGCCACCATGGCTTTCTCCAGAAGAATGTCCGGAAGGCCTCCTGGATGGTCTCCCAGTCTAATTAGCATATTACCCTTTCATTAGTATACATAGAGGCCTGGTGCATGGATGGGGGCTGGCTGGTTTGCCCTGAAGGGTGCCCCAAATCAGGATGGGGGTTCCCTTGGGGCATGGGGCGGCCTGGGCAAGGGGCCTGTGGTGGTTTTCAGGCTGGCCATGCCCCCATGGGGTAAGGGTCCCCGCTGGGGTGCCTGGCCAGCCTGGGTGAGGGGCTGAGGGCCGTGTTCAGGCTGGCCACACCCCATTAAGGATGGGAGGTACCACTGGGATGCCTGGCCAGCCTGGGTGAAGGGCTGAGGGCTGTGATCAGCCTGCCCATACCCCCTTCAAGGTGGGGGTCCCTACTGGGGTGCCTGGCCAGCCAGAGTGAGGGGCTGAGGGCTGTTTGCAAACTGGTCACACTCCCTTCAGGGTGGGGGTCCCTACTGGGGTGCCTGGCCAGCCAGAGTGAGGGGCTGAGGGCTGTTTGCAAACTGGTCACACTCCCTTCAGGGTGGGGGTCCCTACTGGGGTGCCTGGCCAGCCTTGGTGAGGGGCTGATGGCTGTTTGTAGCCTGGCCAAATCCCCCAGCAGGGACCCTCACCCCATGAGGGGATGGCCAGCCTTAGTGAGGGGCTGAGGCCTGTTTGCAGGCTGGCCACACCCCCTTCAGGATGGGGATCACCACTGGCATGCCTGCCCAGCCTGAGTGAGGGGTTGATGGCTGTTTGTAGGCTGGCCACGACCCCGGGCAACCTAAGCTCCCAGAGCAGCTGGAAGCAGGTATCTGGGATTTATTTAGCTTCTATAATTGAAACTTTGTAGCCTTGAATGGAGCTCAGGGCTGGCCAGGGCAGGTGGGAAGCTTGGCTTCCTCCATCACCAGGGTCAACCTAAGCCTCTTGTTTGCTCCAGCTTGGTGACTGCAGCCATCTTGGTTGGGTTTATTTGCATACTCAGTCCTGATTGGCTGGTGGGCGTAACTTGTGGACGTGGCCTGTGGGCATAGCTTGTGAGTATAGCAGAGGTATGGTCAATTTGCAAATTCCTCTTTTATTAGATAAGATTATTATTTTGTAATCTCAGAGACTATTCACAGTTGCCCAAATTCTATTGGTAGGTGGGAAATTAGACACGAGCGGCTGGAGTTGGGTGTGCCTGGAGGTGTCACAGGGGCCAGAGCAACATTGCCTTCAGACCATCTCTCTGCAGCAGTTCCTGAAGCAGACCATCAGCAGGTGGATTTAGAACTAGCTGGTTCTCAGCACTAGTGAAGAGGAAAATGACATGAGCACAATGGGGCCTAACTAGGACTCAAGAATAATTATAATAAAACTAGTGACCCAGTGCATGGATTCGTGCACATTGAAATAAATTAATTAGAAGGTGGCCAGTGGGGTAGGACTGGGCGAGACAGGCCAGACACGCCCTGGAGCCAACCTCCTGTGGTCCCTCCCGGATGTCTGCAGAGTGAGTGGGGTCCCTCCAGCAGGTGGGATCCCTTAGCCTGGCCTTTGGGGATCAGGCCGAAACTGGCTCTCCGACATCCCCTGAGGGAGTGTGAGAGGGTACTCTGCAATGTTGCTGTCGTACAGGGTGTGGAAAGCAAATGCAAGTGTGCAGTAAACCAGATTTGGGGTCGACAGTGCCCCAGCAACAATATAACCCATGGCCGAAGGTGGAATTTCTCCCCTCTCTTTAGTCAACTCCCCTATAATGTTTTTAATAATCTTGCTAAGGATTTATTGTGTATCCTACTTCTGAAAATTCATGGGTTAATAAAGCTGAGATATTCTCAGCCATTATCTCTTTGAATATTGTTACCTTTCCTTTGTTTTTTCTCTATTTTTTTTTTTTGGCAAGGTTTATATAGTTGTATAGAGGTCATTCATTATGTCTAGTATTATTCTTAGCCTACCCTTTGTATGTCATATCTCATCTCTTTTAGATTCTATGCTATATACAAAATAATTCTAAAAAATTACCTTTCATTTTACTAATTTCTCTTTTTAACTGTCTAATTCAATTATTAACTTTTCCATGTGTTTTTATTTATTTTATTTCTTAAAGTTAAGTTTAGTTTCTGTTCAATCAACATCTGTATAATTTTATATAGTCATGTTCTATTTTTCATTTTTCAATTCTGTTTTTTTCAACGTAATTATGTTAACATGTAAATTATGTTTTCTGAAGTCTAATCCTGATGTTTGTATTAGTATAGACTCCTAACCATAGTGTCTGCCAACCCCCTGTGTCTTGTAATTTTGCATTGCGAGCTGGACTTAATCTATTGGATTATTTTCCATCTTGCATGGCACGTGTTTCTGAGTATATCAGTAGTAAAGAAGCATTTTTTTTTTTGGAAATTCATCATGGAGTTTTACTTTTCTAAATAAAATAATAATGAATTATTAGAATTAATTAAATGAACAGAAAAAAAATATAAATGTACTTGGTTTTTTAAATACATTTGTCAAAATTATATTAATCACTCTGTCATATTGCTGTAACCATATCTAACACTCTCTATTTTGCCCTTATCTTGTAAATAATGAATAGCAAACAGTAAATGAACTAGCACCAATCCACACATCACACTATAAGTAGCACTGCTCCAGGATGCTTTTGTATTTGCTCTGTCATGCATGGCATTTTTTTTAACTGATGTGAGAGAAAATTTTACTTTTAACTGTTGGTTGAAAGATTCTCAGATTATTTAAGGATAATGTAAATTTGAAGTTCACACCTACTTGAATTACAAGCCAATGTTTACAAATTCTCAGAATATGTATTTTTCTCAATAATAGGCCATGTAGAGGAATAAAAGCTTCATTTCTACCTCTCAGGTTGAAGAATGGATATTTTTCTTGTCCATTCTTTTCCTTTCTGTGGAGCTCCCCAATGGCAATAGCTCATCTGTGTCAGCACAGACTTCCAAACTTACTCCTGAGATAGATCACAACCTCCTATTCCGTTAACCTAATCTCCAGTCAAATGAAAAGTTTATTTCTTTAATTTGAAGTCCTGTCATTATTTCTCACCTTTGCATTGAAAAGCAAGTTATTCATATTTTATCTTCCTATTATTCAGTCCAAAATAATCCTAGACCCTGATACATTCCCAGTAACACTATACCTGACCTTGAATTTGAAGATTTCTTAGCTTCTGTGTCATTTTTCTCTACAATCCTTAAATTTTATTAAAAGCTTTTTTCTACAGATAAAACTGAATCATCACTTCTTTGCAACCTCCCAATTGATAACTGATAATATTTTAACATTACCTATAGAAGTATAAAGGAAATTATACAAACAATTAACATAACAAATCATACAAACACTTTACACAAGAAAGGAAAGAAAACATATCTAAAATGTTATTCTCCCTCTCAATTCCAAGAAAGGCTGAAACTATAGGCAACTATAGGCTATGTACAACAGACATCTAAAACAAAGTGATACCATGGTAGAAAGTAGAGGGTAAGAAAAGTATATTATTGAAATTCTGAAAAAAATAAAGCAATAATCACAATATTAATAACAAATTATATCAAATCTACAAAATACAACAAACGGAGAGAGTAAACTTCATTAAAGTCAATCATAGATATTGGTCCAGGCACTAGTGTCATGATTTAATAGTACATGATGTAGATATTAGCAGAAGAAATCAGAACAAGACTAAATGGATAAAATATTTTTTGATAGTGGTAAATTCTGAAAAACAGAAATAAATATAACCTATATTAAAGTTAAGGATGCACAATGTAGAGGTAGATTATATAATATGGTCAAGGAAGACTTTTCTCAGGTGATTTTTGAATTGTTATCTGAGAACAGATGGGAGCCAACAAAGAAATATATAGGGCAATATAGCTCTATCCCAGTTGCACACTGGAATCACCAGGGTGTTATTTTTAAATATACCTTGAGCCCAAGCCGTAGGCAGCTGCCTAGGTTGCCTTGTACCTAGGTAAGTGTTACACTGCTGGGAGAACAGCAGCCGGAAGTTGGTTGGCATTCTGGACCTGGTTCATACCAACTCTGTTGTTAACTATACCAGGATGCCCGCATAATATATATATATATTTCCCTCCTCTAATGTCCAAAATTTTAATTTTGATTTCATTGGTTTGGGTTGGGGCACAGGCATTGTTATACATTAAACTTCCCCAGGTGGCTATAGTGTGCTTTTGTGGTTAAGAACCTTGGCCAGTGGGTTTCCAACTTTTCTACACATTAGAGCACCTGAAGAATTTTTTAAAATCTCAATTCTCAGACTGTGTTTACAATCTCTAAGGCCAGGTCTAAGGCATCAGTAACCTTTCATAACACCCCAGTGTATTCCATTGTGCAGCCACGGTCAGGAACTGTGCGATAGAGGAAGAATGTTCTAGGCAGAGAAAAGAGACAATTCCATTTCCAAGGCAGGGATAAGCTTGATGTTTTCAAGGACAAAATAAAGGCAGTAATAATGGAGAATAAAAATGTGTTAAAAAATAAAGAAATGACAGTTTTAATGAAAATCATTTAGCAATGATTAATCAGTAGAATGATCAATTAGTAATTTATATTTTAAATATATCTCTGTGGCCACTACATGAAGATTCGACAATATACACAAAAGCATGAAAGCATTTAACTAGTCCCAAGCAAATGAATACAATCTAAAGTGAGAATAAGGAATTAATTAAAATCTATAGGAAGAAAAATGGAAACAATTAAAGGGAGTATTTTGTAAAACACTATACAAATAATCTCGAAAATCAAGTGAAGTATATGTTTTTAGTAAAATATGCATAAAATTTTAATAGACTGCTTACAAAGATAATATTGAAAGATTATCAAAGAGCTCCCTATAAAATTTTAACAAGGTCTGCATTGTTTTGTTGTCAAATTCTTTCAAGTAATAAGTGAGTAAACACGTCCAAATACTATTTAAACTTATCCAAAACATAACTTTCAAAACAAGGCTTCTAGTGTTTTGAAGTTACTATAGCACTGATAGCAAAAGTTGACAAAGATACTAAACCAGCTAGCCAAAATAACCATAGACAAGTCTCACTTATTAGAAAATACCAAATTCTAAGAGAAAATATCAAATCAAATTAAGGCATATATATATAATAACATTTGTGAGCAACTGGGTTTCATCCCAGACATGTAAAGGTCATTTCCTTTGGAAAAACATGCTAAAATAAAATATCAATTAACACACAAAGACATTTAGGGAGACTGAAATTGTATCTACATAAATTCAATAAGTAGTCACTTGCTCCTCATGCACACTACGTGAGTTCTATGGGTTGCTATCTGGAGGGGCTCTATTGAGCTCTACTAGGCTATGTTGAGCTGAACTAGGCTGACTAGAATCTTTAACTGGATACAGGCTAAAGAACTTACTGTCGGGGACATGTTGTCCTAATGACAGTTGGTCATAACACAAATCTATTTTAAAGCTTCTACACATATGTATCATTGGACAAAGTAAGTCATTTGGCACAGCCCAACGTCAACAAGGTAGGAAATGCATGCAAAGAATGAAGAAAAAAGTTACTATGATCAAATCATGCAATCTACCCCCTCAAAAAATAAACAAACATAAGTAAACAAATAAAAACATTAATATTCTAGAATAGAAGGGTTGTTTTTGACATTAAAACATAGACAGAGCTATTGAAAACTAAAAGTCAATATATAGCTTACCAGTTTAATATAAAACACATTTTCATTTAAATGAACTAAATGAAACAGATGCTTGCTTTATCAGTATTGAACAATATTCTGGACAATCTACCAGTGCAATTAGAGAAGAGAAGAAAATAAGTGGTATATAAATTTTCAAGGAGAATGACAATTTATTGCTTATTGTAGGTGGTATGACTATATGAGCAAAAAGAATTTGAGATTAAACTGCAATCAACAAGCAGTAAAAGAATTAAATATGTGGGTGGTAAGCCAATTAGTATAAAAAGTAGCTTTCCTATATGCAAACAATGACAGGTTAAAAATAGCAAAAGAAAGATTCCATTGGAATTTACATTAATATTAATGATAATAAGAGTACATTTAACCAGAGATACACTGAATCAATATGAAAAATATTATAAATCCATGATTTATTATATGACAGACATTATACAATTGAGAGATAGCAATAGTCTAGAATGAACAGTAAGAAAGATAGTGTCTTTTGATAAAAGATATATTATAATTCTCCCTAAATTAAATTCATAAATTCTATTCAATACCAATTAAAATTCCATCAGCCTTTTTACTTGGGGGGCACTTGACAAAATGACACTAGGGTTCATGTGGGGGAATAAATATGTGACAATATCCGAGAAATTTCAAAAAAGATCAGTAATGAGACCCTTTTCAGATATTAAAAAGGCCACTAATAAGGGATTGGTGAGATAAATTCCAATTATTTTATATAATCATTGATATAAAGCTATTAAAAAATAGATGTGCATATGCCATATGCAAATTTTGAGAAATGCTTGAAATATATAAACATAAATAAAAATTTAAATACAAAAACACAAATCACATGTTCCTGAACAAATATGAGAAATTAAGTGGTTACATATTTATAGAAGCATTAGTTTACATATTGATAGATTTTCCTGCAGAGGAAAAACTTGCCCTTTTTAATTTCTTATTGCCTTTTTGCCACATGCATGTATTATTTTAGTTTTGTTCTTAATTTAGTTCTTCAAAAGCTTCCCAATGCTTCTGGGATTATGATGTATCCAAGAATTACAATGAAATTTGTATTCATAACAAATATTATTTTAAAATATTATAGAACAACATAAATTCAGATCATTATATGAAACTTTAATAAAATTTACTTTATTAATACCTGTACTGTTCTATTAGTTTTAAGGATTGCATTTGCCCCTGCAGATATAGATTTCACATAAATTTCTCTGGTCATAATTGTAATACTAACCACTAAAATATGAAGTGTTCTCATTTGGCAATAGCTGAAATTGAGCTATTTTGATAAGTTTTTACTCATTTTAACTTGTCAGGTAGATGTATTACTTTTCAAAGGAACCAGTCAAAAATAACTGGGACATCCTTACTCAGTAAAGAGCTAGGTTAACGTTGTTCGGTTGAGATACATTAAGTTTACAAAACTTTGAGTGAAGAATATGCTCACCTCCCTGTTTGCTCAAGAAGCCAGCTAACTAGCCTCTCACTGAAAGAAAAAAAAAAAAAGAGAGAGAGAGAGAGAGAGAGAGAGAAATCCCATTATTATTTAAACCCTATTCTTCAGTGGTGTTTTCAACTCTTAACTAGAAGGATCCAAGACATTCATGATTTTTAAATATAATTTTTTACTATCTGAAATGGGTGAATGCCTAATATAAGTTCCTGAAAGAGTTGGAAAGTTAATGAAGGTTTAATTATAAGGAGATATGTCACATCACCTTATTGCAGCAGCATCACTAAAACAACCTTGTCCAGGAATCTGGCCCTAAGGAAGCATATTTGATGTTGAAACAAGGTCTCTTTGCTATTTATTTCATTCCATGTCCATCTGCACTGTTGAGATTGTGCCAACTCACAAACTGGTCTGCTATTTTCAGTAGGCATGTGCCAAAGCCACACATGGTTTAGACTGGCAGATTACATAAGGCTGTGAGTATCCACTATAATAAAAATTGTCTTTTGCCCAGTATGTTTGATCCTTAAATTGCTCACTGAGCAATCATTAACTCTCAAAAATTCCCTTGAAAGAGGTACATATCAGTAGTTTACTTTATAGTTAGGGAACTTTGACAGGAGATAAAGCGACTTAACCAGAACTGCAGGTGAATCTGAATGAAATGTCTGGTTTGGTTTACCTAGAACTACATCTTGTCACCTAAGTCTTTGATAATTGTATGGCAAAAGGGTGGGGGGAGGGGCAGGTGTATTATGAGTCTAGAAACCTTTACTTTCAGACCAGTAATTAAACTAATATATTTCCCTCATATTAGTCTACTTTGTTGCTTATTTAGGACTTATTGGACTGATAATATCAGAGGACCATTTAGAAGAAGCTTTAGGAATATTTCCTAGTTGAACAGAATTCTTTTTTTTTTTAATTTTTATTGATTTCAGAGTGGAAGGGAGAAGGAAAGATAGAAACATCAATGATGAGGGATAATCATGATTGGCTTAGCTACATAATCCTACATGCCCCCTACTGGGGTTCCAGCCCACAACCTGGGCACGTGACCTGATGGGAATCCAAACATAACCTCCTGGTTGGTTAATAGGTCAACACTCAACCGCTGAGCTATGCAACTGGGCCCAACAGAATTCCTTAGCTACTTTGAACATAACTTTCTTAGAGAAATAAATTCAGATAATATTGCAAGTTTCAACACAACAATTTTTTAATGAAAATTGCATAAGAAAATAATTATAAAAATGCATAAACTTATATTTCTAAATATCTAAATATGGTATTATAGGAAAGCTTCATTAACATTAGAGTTAAAATAAGAGTTTTAGTTGGATTAATTGAAACTTGTCTTCTTGATCAAAATTAAATTCTAGGTGTGTAAAAAAGTCAAATTTAAAATTTTCTATGCTATTTTATTAAGAAATCTGCTGAGCATTCAGATAGCATACCATTCACATTTGTGAATTGCATGAGTCTGAACAAGATATAGAAAGTGTTCACTTATTACTAATATTTTTAAAAACCTTAAGAGGCAAAAAATAAATAGAGATACCAATATGGTTAAAATGTAGTAGTAATTAATATAAAGTCACCTTTCTCTAGAGCCTAATAAAAATTCTAAGTTTACAAGGACACAATAAAGAAGGCTTGCATAGGAAAAACCTATGTAAAAATCATATTGGAGTTTTGTTTAGCTTCATAATCAGTGTGATGTAGCCAGACCATTATACTCACTGAGGGGCACCATATTTTAAGAGAAATTTAATAAATAGAAGTAGAGAGCACAGGCAGGATTGTGAAAGACCCTATCACCCCAAATTATATAATGCGTAGTGAAATTAGTGAGATTACTTAACCTGAAGAATTTAGGTCAAGACACAACAAATATTTCAAAATATTTGAAAGATCATATGTGAACATTTATATAGCTATGATTTGTATGATTCCAGAGATGAGAAAAAAAAATCCAACAACTAAATGTTACTGAGAGACAGATTTCAATTCAAATGGAGGAAAAACTTTCTTTAAATAGAACTACTTATAAACTAAATGTTTTTTCAAAGATAAAAATGCTTGAAAGACTTTATATAGAAGCTAGAAGAGTTTTTGTAAATAGCATATAAAAGGGGATTCAATCATCTATCAGGAGAGAAAGGTAAGATTTGGAGCATACACTTCAGTGTTCCTTTTAATTGATACGCACTCTAAGTGAGAATGGTCTAGAAGCTAAGGACAATTGGTGGAGCTCATAGCCCATACACACACATATACAGAGTGGGGCAAAAGTAGGTTTACAGTTTTTCATACAGAAATAATATAATAATTTATATATTTGTGTTTACCATATTAATGGCATGATATGTTTGAATACAAGCATGACTGGCGAATTGAAAATTTTTTATGTTGTAAAAAGGTAAAGTCTTAAATATTTATTAGACCTTTAGAACGGAGAAATTTGGATTTCATTCTTTTAACACCCAAATAGCTTGTTTTTGATATCACGGGAATTCCTGCCCTATTTACATAGTTAAAATTGAGTAGAGATAAAAGTAACAGGGCAGCGCAAACCCGGACAGAAAGGTGAGCCAGAGGTGGCCTCCTTAAAGATGACAGAGAAGGCCTGGATTTGCTGTAGGAGGCGGGAGGCCACCAGTAAAGGGCTTCGAAGGGAATGGTTTGGTCTGAACAACAAGAAAGAGGGAAATGTTAAGCTCTCAAAAGCTTCCCAAAATAAAAGGGACATGGAGAATACACGATTTGATGTGTTCTAACCCTGTTATCTAACTGAGAGGCACACAGGAAATGGGCCAGATAAAACTGACACTTATCAGGAACGAGTAGATACACCCTTAACCTGATGACTCCATGGGCAGACTACAAGGAAGAGGCTTACTCATTCTGGGCAACGAGTTCAACATCGCCACTGAGGGATAAGACCCTAACAAAGGAAGGCAGAAGTAAGTCCTAGGACATGAGATGGAAGCCTAATGGGACTGGGCAGCAAGTCCCGTTTCCAAGTGCAGAAATGACTTTTACAGTGAACCTCAGCAAGGGACTGCATTTTCCATGTGCCTGTGTCACCAGGTGGGTAGTCATTTGCTTTGAGATAATTAAAAAAAAATTATGTATATTTATCTACACCAACTGGGTAAGCAATTTTCCAGGCCCTTAATTCTTCCTCACCACCCCCCGCCCCAGGTATATAATAGAAGAATATTCACTTGAAGAAATTATTTTTAAATATGTTAATTTTATATATGTATTTATATATATCATTTATTTATAATTTCCACTAATAAATGAGTTTAACAGAAAACATTTTAGATTCTAAATGCTCTTTGTTGAATGCATGCTTACACAGCAGAGCTTCATCTGCTGAGCTAAAGATGCTTTCAATAAACCACATTCCAGAGGGGTTAGCTAGCTCCAGTAAGGAAAGTAGTTCATTGACATCCTAGAGAGGGAGAAAGAGAGAATTTATGGTGTTTGTTCATCTTCCGCAATAGGAATCCAGATACAAATCACTTAAGAATAAAGAGAGTGAAGATCTCCAGGTTGGAGAGTAATTTACAGGTTGATGCTGGATCACATAAGAATCGCTTAATTGAGGGGAAAACTGAGTAACCCTAAAAATAACAAATCCAATCCTGAATTAAGCCCACTGCAAACAAATGGTATTAAGCCCTTTTCAATTGCTTCACTCATTTCTCTCTATATTTCCTCCATAAAAAAACCTAACATAGTGCCCATAACTAGTAAAGTAGGATATAGCAAGTGGGTGACAGGTGCCTGAATCTCAATATGAGATTGTGTGAACAAAAATTCCCTAATGGAAGGTGAGGTTCAATTCCATCAAATGTCTGGATGCTTAGTGGTGCTTAATTTCGCAGAACCTCAATTCAAGGAGTTTCAAATAAACTGTCCAAGCATTAGACAATTCTGAAAATCCACTTGTGAGATGATGAACCACACTTTTTGCATGTTTTATGTAAACAGATTGAAAGAAATGTTCATATCTTGTTCTAACAGGAGGTTTCATAGTTCTCTTTTCCCTTTAAAAGAGGAACCTAGATTTACATTGTTAAATAGTTTGCAGCATAAGTATTAATTGCTTGATAAGGCAACCATAAACGTAGAAGAAACACACATGAAATAGTGTTCATTGTTCTTTACCATCATTTTCTTTATTTAATTGCATTCTGTGTGTTTATACTTGCAACCTTTAATTTTTAAAACATTCTTTATGGCTTAATATCAAGTCAACTGAATCATCAGGCTTACCCTCTACCTAAAATACAACAATGTGATCAAATTCTAGTTGGAAACGCATTTTTCAGTGAGTTCATAATAAAAAATTTGAATAAAAGATCATTTATAAATGTGTGTTAAACATTCTTTGACATTCATTTCTATTCATCTTGACAGTAAAAAAAAGTTTCAAACATGGAAATGGACAGAAAAGTACAATGAGCAAGTCTAACTTAAATAATCACTTAAACTTAAGTCATGCAGGGAACATTTATTATAATAGAAGTACTTGAAATTACATGGGAAAAAGCTATGACAATTGGCAGATTATGATTCAAGTACCTGTAAATTTTTATGACACCGTAATGTTTTAAAAAACGTAAGAGTAGAACATCCATATGCTCTTCAGTTTAGGATAAATTAATGAAATTCTGCATATTATTATCTACTTTAGTGGTATTTTTGTGATGTCTTCAGTTAAATTCAAACTACTATAAATCAATTCCGTAATAGTTACTGAAATAAAGAGAAAGAAGATAAAACCTTGAATAAATGTACCAAGAAAAAAACATTACAGTCTTGGCATGTTTATAGTTCAACAGGACATTAAGTTAGCAATTCAGCAAAAAATGAGCCTTCCAAAATATTTAAAAGCACTGATTTATTCTTTTATACAATCAGGTTAGTGATTTTTTTTAAAGATCTTGTCCATTTGTGGACATTTATTTCCCGTTGAAACCATGGCTAGTTTATTGCACTTTAGCTAGATAACCCAGGAACTATCTTTTAAAAATATATATATATATCTTTACTGTTCAAAGCATTATAGATGCCCCCCTTCCTCCCTGGACCCCCTCCACCCTGCACTGCCCCTCCCCGCCCCCAGGCCTGCCACACTATTGCCTGTGTTCCCTGGGTTATGCATATATAGATAAACAGTTGGAGCTATCTTTTTAAAGAGAGGACAACCATAGGTTTTCTCAAGATTGAATATATGGCTTTGGCAGTTTGCTGTCTGAAATAGAGCAAGGCTACTTTTCCAGAGTCTGCTATTTATCTCTTAAGAAAAAAACCACACACACACTAAAGTTTGACTGACACTAATTTCCTGAACAAGATACCCTAGAAACTCCAGTTTATCTCATAAAATCATAACAGACAGGGTTTGTGATGTCCCCTCTGCAAGATTCTTTATTCTGTCAGTTTATAGCGTTTGAAATGACGGAAAGGGAAGCGATCCTTTCATATGCCATCCAGGAGAACAGAACCTGTCACCAACAGTGTAATGTGCTGTGTATTATCACTCTGAGTGATCCAGAGGCCCAGAGACTGTCATCGTTTTAGACTGTACAAGTCAACACAAATAAAAGTGAGGAGGCACATGATAATGTTGGAGATAGATCCAGGCTCATTCTGGCCATTACTTTTTATTCAAACCTTAGAAATGACATGATGTGAAAAATGAGCCTATGTCTAGTTCAGTGCCCATTAGTGTGTGAGCACATTATCTTCCACTTTTCACATCGAATCTCTCTGCACTCACTCTGCCAGTTAGAGCTCGGCAACCTGTCAGCTTATGAGGGTTTTGACTTCTCTTTCTAAAAAATTTTATGTTATTATAAGTAAATAGTAAAACCACCTCTTTGTTGATAAATTGCAAACAATTTGAGCAACTCATTCAAAAAATTAGTCACAGTATTTCTTAAAGTTTCTTAGAGATAATTCTTCTGTAGCTAAAAAATTACAGATGGCATCTACCCTGTTATTTTGAACAGAAAATACTCATTGAGAATCATTTTTAAAAGCTAATTAGAATTTACATATACATAAATAAGCTAAGTATTTTAATCTGTTTGGAAAAAACATTTTGAGTGAGAGAGCTTTGCCCTATCATTTCTTTAGATCATTTCATATATAAATACCTCAGCTATTTCCTATTAAAAATGGAATAAATAGCATACGTTCATGCCATAAAAGACTCAGGAATACTTATTTTATGTAGAAATTTCTTGCTGAAGAAAAGCCTGGTGAATATTTTTACAGTCTTGTCAGTTGCCAGCATTCTACATCGCCTCCACAGATATAAAAGGAACATCTTTGTGCCTGGTGATGTGGAGAAATCAATTAATTTATCATATCACTCTTTAAGTGTCACATTATTTTGGCCAGTGGTGGCAAATTGAACTATAAAAATGTACTTTTCAACAACTCTATAGGATAGAAAACTTGACAGCCCTCAAAGTGTAGATATGCCATCTTTAAAAATAGCTGAAAGCACACACACACATTTTGAACATAAATCCGTATCCTGAAGAGCTTTTAATATGCTCACTCGCATTAACAATAGCTAGACAAATCCGTAATTTTTCATTTGTAATCTTTAATGATTCCCAATATTCTCACAATATTGCTCAGTTAGCATGTAAGTAGAATTAGGCACATTTTAAAAGTTTTCCTAAGGATATGAACACTAAACATGAGATCATTATGGTTCAATCATTTACATTACAATGTACATTATTTAAATAAAATTTCAAACATCATTATTGCATATGACTTTAAATGATATGATTGGTAATTTTTAACAGTTACTGAATAGTATTTAGCTTTGCCATTCCACCATCATTTATTATTGCCTCCCATTGAGTTATATTCCATTTTGTGAACAGAGAATCAACCCAACCAAATCTGACAATTGTATAAAAGAAGCTGATTTTCTTGTTAGCAAACTTTCCCATGTGTCCTGTAACAGGAGGTAACAGAATGGTTTATGATGAGACTTGGTTTATGTTAGAGTCAAAAGCCTTTCCCTCGCAGACTGGAGCATTGTTTGGACATCATAATTTCTTACATTGGAAAATGGTTTACAGTATTTTCAGTTCTCTTTCGAAATGTCAATGATAGGCATTACTGTCTGTGCAGAAATTAAATGGTACCACATTGGAAAAATGGTAGATGAAAAACATTTATTTTAACTTCATCTTCCATTTTCTTCTGCATGGATTAGCATACTGTGTGATTTATGGCAAAGATGATGGCCTGGATGAACAAAATTGTGTGTACTTCTTGAGAGAGATATTAGAAATACCATGATGACTTTCTATGGTCAGTATTTTGTCCCAATATCACAAAATGTTGGTGACATTAGTTGAAGTTTATTTTAAAACTAGAGGCCCAGTGCATGGATTTGTGCACTGATGGGGTCCCTCAGCCTCGTCTGAACCCTCTCGCAATCTGGGACCCCTTAGGGGATGTCGGATAGCTGGTTTCAGCCTGATTCCCGCAGGCCCGATCCAGACAGGAGGGACCCTGATCCTGTGCATTAAGCATCTGTCCCCTGGTGGTCAGTGCACATCATAGCAATTGATTGACCAGTCGTTCAATCATTCCGTCACTTAGCTTGTATATATAGGTAGATTCTAATTCAAATAATAAATAGCTTAATATTCCACTGAATGACCACCTTTGAGGGAAACTCAAACCTTATATTATGGGAAGGTGTGAGATACTGATACAGTGCATGATAAAATAGACTATTTTATCTCTTTGATTTATGCAATATTTAAAAGAGTTCTATATCAACTATGTAACTAATTCATTTTTTAAATAAGGACTACATCACATAAGTTTATTGAAGATGTAACAGCAATGTTAAAATCAATGTTTATTCTTACTTTAATATGTTTTTATTGATTTGACAGAGAGAGAGAAAGACAAAGAGAAAGGGAGAGAGAGAGAGAAACATCAATGAGTATGAGCCATCGATCTGTTGCCTCTTACATTCTCCCTGCTGGGGATTGTGCCTACAACTCAGGCATGTGCCCTAATCTGGAATTGAAACCCTGACCTCTGGTGCATGGAACAAGGCTCAACCAACTGAGCCTCACCAACCAGGGCAACATGTTTAAATTTATTTTTTATCTTTACTAGAGGCCCGGTGCACAAGATTCGTGCACTGGTGAGGAGGAGGATCCCTCAGCCCAGCCTGTGCCCTCTCGCAGTCTGGGAACACTCAGGAGATGTCCACCTGCCAGCATCCAGATATCCCTCTCACAGTCCGGGGCTCTCACAGTCCAGGACCCCTACTCCTTACTACCTGCCTTCAGCAGAGGCGGGAGAGGCTCCCACCACTGATGCTGCACTCGCCAGCCATGAGCCTGGCTTCTGGCTGATCGGTGCTCCCCCTATGGAAGCACACTGACCACCAGGGGGCAGCTCCTGTGTTGAGCGTCTGCCCCCTAGTGGTTAGTGTGCATCATAGCGACCAGTCATTCCGCTGTTTGGTTGATTTGCATATTACGCTTTTATTATATAGGATTGTTGAAAGTATAACAGATGTCCCCTTTTCCCCCCATTGATCCTCTTCACCCCTCACTCATTCTCTAACATGGTTAATTCTTGACAACATAAATTTGTTACCAGCAGGCATCTAAATAACACATAATCTCTAGTAATTTAAAATTTATTCTCAATCCCCTTTTGCTTCAAAATAAGCTTAATATATGTGGACTAGCTTTCATATAAAATTCAGATTTAAACAATGAATTTCTATATTTCCAACTCCTTTGTAAATGGCTTGTCTCTAAAATATTACTGATTTTTATATATTTTTGTCTTGATTGGCCCTTACTTTCTTCTTTTTCTTCTACTCTTTACATTTTTTTTTACTTTAAAAAGAGTCAAATACCTTACTTAATCTAGTTATTATTTTACATTTTTGAAAAGAATTAGTCAACTGGTGATCTCCCTAACCTCAAATTTGAAAATTTATTTTTAGCATAAGCAGCATAATTAAAATACTGAGTGATATTCTATATAATTAAAATCATATTACAATATACTTTATATGTTTGTACGTTTTATAAGATTCTAATACACCAAGAGTAAGCTGTTGGCCATTGACTTGTTCTTCACCACCTGGTTGCTGTTTATGAGGTTCCTCACAAAGTACTTTGAGGATATCTACAAAAAGCTTCTCCTATCCTTGATGGCCTTACCTTTAATGGACTTTGGGGTCCTCTTCCTGCTGCTCCAGGTTGGCATCTACCTATGAGCTCCCCAGTGTTCCAAACAGGTGGCTTCACTGAATCCCTGACTTTGTAAATTATTTTTTTTTTTTACTAACGCTGGAAGTGTCCCCCACCTGTGACCATCCAAACAAAGAAAAAAAATACAGGCATTAATCTTTTTAATATAACACATATTTAATCAAAGTTGTTTCAGTGTTTAGAATATAACATTTGAATTAAGTATTTTTAGAGTTTGGGTATGTTAACTTTACAAGAGTATAAAATCTAATTATAAAATAAAAATGGAAACAGAGTCTACTCATAAATGCTACTTATTAGAGATAATTTTTTATTAAATGAAAACTCTAGTGGGCTACTTCAGAACAGAGGCTGGGGCTAGAAAAACTTATTTAAGTGTTTTCTTTCTTCTGTGTGGATTTTGCATTTTATGATCTAAAAAAATGTTCATATTTAAAAGAAGCCATTCTACAAAGAGTGATACACTGTTATAAATTCAAAATGATTAATAAAATCTCTGAAAAAATTATTAGAATAGGGACAAAGATCACATTTAAAAATTATTTTTAATATCAGGTCTCTAGTTGAAAAAGTTGCTTGCAATGATTGTATTAAACAGGTTAGTTTTCTTTTATTATGTTTGGTCCCTTTAAAAAGATAATTTCAGGTCATTCACTACTTTTAAGTTTTTAAATTAACTTCATATTTTAGCTGTCATTTTGTTAGATGGTAACTTTCTGGGTATTTTCACAAATACAATAAACATGGTTCAACATGTCAGTGTCTCCATTAATATGAATGTAGTTCAACAATCTGTTCTGGTTATGTAATATCCTATGAAATGCTAATAAGAATTGCAACTGAAGAATTTATATGTTTCATCATTGTTTTATAGAGGAAATCTGGTACCTATTTCATTTGAATCCACGGGAGCATGTCAGACAATTTGCAAAAGATTTTGCACATCTGTTAAAATGCAACTGGTCTTTGCCGTCCACCACAATGAAGTGCAAAGGATTCCACCACAGACTATTTTTCCAGATTGTTATATCCCTTCCCAGATGGTACTGCAGACAGCTCCATGAAGTGTATGACTTTTTTAGCCAATTCAAGAAAAATTTGATTCTAAGAAGAAAATCTTTATTCTAAGTAGTGATAAGAAATAGAGATCTTAGGCTGAGCATTTCCTCATCACCATATCACCTGACATTATTAAACAATGGCATATTCTTCTTATGTAAAGAAAAGTGAGAGAAGCTACTTGCATTAATCAGAGATGTGACATTCATAGAATATAGAGTATATTTGTAAGCCAATTAATTTTAATCTATTTTATTTCTCCGTCATTTTAGTCTCTTTTTCAATATATAAAACATGACAAGAAAGTCATATGGTTACTTATATGCAAACTCAATTTATACTTGTCCATATTAAATAAGTTCTAATGTTTTCATATATTGACTTTTAAAGATGTATTGCATTTATTGACATTTTTATAGAGAAAACATAAAACCGTTTTTAAATGGAAAAATCCAGAAGATTACAAAGAAAGAAATTTTGAGGTTATAAAATAAAATTAGCTCTGGCTTGTTTGGCTCAGTATATAGAGCATAAGCCTGTGGACTAAGGGGTCCCAGGTTCAATTCCAGTTAAGGGCACATGCCCGGGTTGTGGGCTTGATCCCCATTGGGGGGTGTGCAGGAGGCAGCCAATCAATGATTCTCTCTCATCATTGATGCTTCTATCTCTCTCCTTCTCCCTTCCTCTCTGAAATAAATAAAAATATATTTTAAAAATAATAAAATTGAATTAAATTAAATTAAAATGAGTATTTGTGGGTTTTAGAATAAAACATCTAAAGAAATGTTGAAGTACTAAACTTCCTTCATCTCCCTAATCTCAGTCCAAGGCATGGATACAGGCAGCCTATGAAGTATAACGAGGAAATACATAACTACTCCTTTGTCCATTTCTCTTCTGGTGTCATGCATTGGTCAAAGAAAGAAGGCCAAGTGGGTAAGAGTTTACCTTATAGGACAATTTCTCTGAAGAATCTGAGGTGAGAAGGTAGAATATAAATCGGGCACAGAAAAATAGAATGAGAGTATGGATAACTTTTTTTTTTTTACAATAAAAATCAATGAATGCTTCTAGTTGCTCTAGGGTTTTTTTTTTATTTTTTTAACAGGTTAATTTCCCCTTTATTGATTAAAATATTACCAATGTGTCCTTATCCCCCCAATGTCCCCTCACCCCCCAAATCCTGCCCTCACTCTCACCCCCTGTTGTCCACATCCATCACTTATATGCATGCATACAAGTCCTTTGGTTGAATTTTCCCTCTCACCGCCACCCTCCCTTGCCTTCCCTCTGAGTTTTAAGCATCTCATCGATGCTTCTCTGTTTCTACATCTGTTTTTGTTCATCCGTTTATGTTGTTTCTTGTAATCCACAAATAAGTGAGATCATGTGATATTTATCTTTCTCTGACTGACTTATTTCACTTAGCATAATGCTCTCCAGCTCCATCCATGCTGTTGCAAATGGTAGGAGTTCCTTCCTTCTTAAAACAGCATAGTATTCCATTATGTAAATGTGCCAAAGGTTTTTTTTCTTCTTCTTCTTTTTTTATTATTAGTTAAAGAATTACAAATGTGTCCTCACCCCCCCAATAACCCCCAACCTCCCCCCCCCCCCGCCCCACACACTCACGATCCCATCCCCCTGTTGTCCATGTCCATTGGTTTGGCTTATATACATGTATACAAGTCCTTCGGTTGATCTCTTCCCCTTGTACCAAAGGTTTTTTTTTTATTATTATTATTTTTTAATTATTAGTTAAGGTATTACAAATGTGTCCTCATCCCCCCCATTAACCCCAACCTCCCCCCCCCTGCCCCCCACACTCATGCTCCCATCCCCCTGTTGTCCATGTCCATTGGTTTGGCTTATATACATGTATACAAGTCCTTCGGTTGATCTCTTCCCCTTGTGCCAAAGGTTTTTTTTTATTATTATTATTTTTTAATTATTAGTTAAGGTATTACAAATGTGTCCTCATCCCCCCCATTAACCCCAACCTCCCCCCCCCCTGCCCCGCACACTCATGCTCCCATCCCCCTGTTGTCCATGTCCATTGGTTTGGCTTATATACATGTATACAAGTCCTTCGGTTGATCTCTTCCCCTTACCCCCGCCCTCCCCTACTTTCCTTCTGGGGATTGATAGCCTGATCACTGTTTCTCAGTCTTTGGATCTGTCCCTTTTCATCAGTCTATGTTGTTCTCTATAATCCAAAAATGAGTGAGATTATGTGGTATTTATCTTTCTCTGACTGGCTTATTTCACTTAGCATAATGCTCTCCATTTCCATCCACGCTGTTGCAAAAGGCAAGAGTTCCTCTTTTTTTTTTTACTGCAGCATAGTATTCCATTGTGTAGATGTACCACAGTTTTCTAATCCACTCATCTGCTGAGGGGCACTTAGGCTGTTTCCAAATCTTAGCTATGGTGAATTGTGCTGCTATGAACATAGGGGTGCATATATCCTTTCTGATTGGTGTTTCTGTTTTCTTGGGATATATTCCTAGAAGTGGGATGACTGGGTCAAATGGAAGTTCCATTTTTAGTTTTTTGAGGAAACTCCATAATGTTCTCCACAGTGGCTGCACCAGTTTGCATTCTCACCAGCAGTGAACAAGGGTTCCTTTTTCTCCGCATCCTTGCCAGCATTTGTCATTTGTTTATTTGTTGATGATAGCCATTCTGACAGGTGTGAGGTGGTACCTCATTGTCATTTTGATTTGCATCTCTCGGATGATTAGTGACTTTGAGCATGTTTTCATATGTCTCTCAGCCTTATGTATGTCCTCTTTCAAAACGTGTCTATTTAGGTCCGTTGCCCATTTTTTTATTGGTTGTTTATCTTCTTTTTGTTAAGTTGTATGAGTTCCCTATAAATGTTGGAGATTAAACCTTTATCGGAGATATCATTGGCAAATATGTTCTCCCAACCAGTCGGTTTTCTTGTTGTTTTATTGATGGTTTATTTTGTGGTGCGGAAGATTTTTATTTTGATATAGTCCCATTTGTTTAGTTTCCATTGACCTTGGTGCTGTGTCAGTGAAGAAATTCCTTTGGCATATATCTGAGATTTTGCTACCTGTGGATTCCTCTAATATTCTTATGGTTTCCCGTCTTATGTTTAAGTCCTTTACCCATTTTGAGTTTATTTTTGTGTATGGTGTAAGTTGGTGGTCTAGTTTAATTTTTTGCATGTGTCTGACCAAATTTCCCAATGCCATTTATTGAAGAGACTGTCTTGACTCCATTGTATGGTCTTGCCTCCTTTGTCAAATATTAATTGAGCATAGTGGTTTGGGTCGATTTCTGGGTTCTCTATTCTATTTCATTGGTCTGTATGTCTGTTCTTGTGCCAGTGCCAGGCAGTTTTGAGAACAGTGGCTTTGTAATACAGCTTGGTATCTGGTATTGAGATCCCACCTACTTTGTTCTTCTTTCTCAGGATCGCAACAGCTATTCGGGTTTTGTTTGTTGTTTTTATTCCAGATGAATTTTTGGAGAGTTTTTTCTAGATCTGTGAAATATGCTGTTGGCATTTTAATGGGGAGTGCATTGAATCTATAGATTGCTTTGGATAATATGGACATATTGATCATGTTGATTCTACCAATCCATGAACACTATATGTTCTTCCATCTGTTTATGTATTTCTTTATCTCTTTTTTCAATGTCCTGTAGTTTTCTGGGTAGAGGTCTTTTACCTCCTTAGTTAAGTTTATTCCTAGGTATCTTAATATTTTTGGTGCATTGGTAAATGGGATTATTTTTTTAATTTCTCTTTCTGTAAGTTCACTATTGGCATATAAAAATGCCATAGATTTCTTGGCATTAATACTGTATCCTGCTACATTGCCAAATTCATTTATTAGGTCTAATAATTTTTTGACGGAGTCTTTAGGGTTTTCTAAGTACAGTATCATGTCATCTGCAAATAATGACAAGGTTTGCTTTTTTACATTTTTCATCACAGTGAATACCAATTCCATATGAGAATCCACACTTATCAACCTTTGGGGTCATTTGACTTGAGTGCCAGCTGTAGAATATAGGAAATAGAGAGCAACAAATACTTTTATTAATTAGAGGAAAAGTCTTGAATATAAAAGTAACTTGTATAATGAAGGAGAGAAGTTTACATAAAACACAGCATTATCTTTTGTATCAAGAGTCGGCAAACATTTTTTACCTTTTTTGTGGTTGGGTCAGAGAGTAAATTTTTAAGGCTTTATGAGCTATATAGTGTCTTATTTTTGTCATCTTTGCCACAAAGTAGCCACAGAAAATAAGTAAGCAAATGGATGCTACTGTGTACCAATAAACTTTTATTTACAGACACTGACCACTGAAATTTACATTTTATATAATACCCATGTGTCACAAAATCACCTTTCTTTTGATATTTTCAAAATCTAAAAATCATTGTTAGTCCAAAAATAAATCTATGCCTTTACAGTCAATTAATATTTGACAAAGGAGGCAGTACATACAATGGAGTAAAGAAGTCTATTCCATAAGTGATGCTGGGAAAATTGGACAGATACATGCAAAAGATTAAAACTAGGTCACCTTGTTACACCGCACACAAGAATACACTCAAAATAGATTAACAATTTAAATGTTTTACTCAAAACCATAAAAGCCCTAGAAGAAAACATAGGCAGTAAAAATCTCAGGCATTTCTCATAGCAATATTTTTTCTGATATATCACCTTGGACAAGGGAAACAAAAGAAAAAAATAAACAAATGGGACTACATCAGACTAAACAGTTTTTACACACCAAAGAGAACCATCAACAAAATGAAAAGACAACCCACTGAATGGGAGAACATATTTTCCAATGATATATCTGATAAGGAGTTAATGTCCAAAATTTATAAAGAACTTTAAAAACTCAACACCAGAAAAATAAACAGGAGAACCGAGATGGCGGCGATATAGGCAGATGTGTCCCAGGTCGTGTCCCGGAGCAAATGGAGCGAGCAGCTGAAGCTAGTAGCACTCACACCGAATTGGCGAAATTGCTCAGCTGGTGAGAGGGTTTGCAGCCGGGAAGAGCAGAACTCCGCTGGAAAGGTAAAAAAAAAACCCAGGGATTTGGGCAGGAAAGTTTGCCAGACCTCTGAGCCCAGAGAGTCGGAGGGAGACCAAGTGGCAGACAGCCGCGTCCCTTGGGACAGGCACAGCCCCTGACGGGGGAAAGGAGAACTGCAGGATTCCTGGCGCCGCCAGGGAAATTGAGAGCTGGGTTCTGTGATCACGGAGGACTGAGCCTAAAGGGGGCAGCCTGAAGAGCTGACCTGACCATGCAGTCCCGGTAAGAGAAGAAGCTTACAGAAACCAAGCCTTCCCCGTTTCCGCGGCCGGCATTTGTTTGTTTGTTTTCACTGAATCCTGTTCATGGGACATTTCGGATACAGACACTCACCTGTGCTGAAGAGAGGGAGAGTGTGCGGAGGAGTGGAATCTGGGGAGAGACTGGGGAAAGAGGGGGAGCCGGGAGAGGTGGTAGTGAATTGAGTGCTGAGACACCCCTGAGCCCAGGACTGGGGCAGCCACCCTCTCCGGAGAGTGAGACTCCTCCCCCCAGCCCCCAGGCAAGGAGCACAGCCACACCCAGATTCCACCCTGTACGAGATCAAGGATTAAGATAAGCTGATCAGTCCCTGGGAGTTAACAGGGTCTGGCCTATAGGGGGATTTTCAATCCCAGCAACAACATAGCGCCGGTAACTAACTATTACGCAGTCAGCTCTGGGCAGTGAACTTCCACTGGACAGAGAGGCCCTATAGCCTCAGAGGCCAACCCCAGAACACTGCCACCCAGAGGCTGACCCACAAACTGACTCTTTGCTAAACACAAAATAAGGCAGTCTGGGAAATAAATGCGGCATGCTTTACAATAAGGACTGTGGTTTACAACACAGAGGAACAGTAAATCGCAGGGAAACTCAACACTCTCCTGAATACCTGGAAGGTCTAAGGCGAGCCACACTGAAGAATAGAAGAAACAAAGGACCTTCACTACTGCATTTTTTTTTTCTTTTTTCACTTTTTAACTAAGAAATCAATTTTTTTTCATTTTTTTTTCTGTTCTTTTTTTTTTCTTTCTTTTCTTCTTTTTCCATCACCTGATTTTACCCTTTTAATTACTACCTTCTTATTTTTAACCAGTATTATTACTGCTACCATTTTACCATTTTTTAAAGTGCCATTTTATTTTCTCTTTATTTTATTTTGGGATTAGTGTTCACCATTCTATTTTCATCGTTATATTATTGGTTGTTTCTAGTTTGCATTCATATCGAGGGAGCTGTTGCTGGAATTTGTTGGGATTAATGGCTGTTCTATAGGAGTATTCTCCGCATATAAAAAGTCTCTTCCCTCTTCCACTTCATTCTCTCTTTTTGCTCTTTTTTTCTTTTCTTTTCTTTTCTCGCTTTTATTTTTCCCCCTCCTTTTTCCCAATTTCATTTTTGCACTCCCTTTTTTTGGTCCCTACTTTTCTTTTCCTTTTTCTCTTTTATCTTTTTCTCTTCCTTCTTCCTTATCCCCTAATTCTCTTAATTCAGGTGGTCACCTTTAGTTGGGGTTATTAATATCGTGAATATATTTGTGTATAGTGCCTGGTACGTGGTGCCTTGTTGTGTTGTATTTTGTGCCTTTAAATCAACGCAGCAGATCCAAGCAACAGCAACCTCCTGAGCACCACATCCTCTGCTGAGGAACAGCAGCTGTACATGAAACCTCGCCCCACCAGCCAGAAGAGCCACCACAGCTGTGAACAGCACCCACCAGAGGAGCTGCTGACAACTGAAGAGCAGCTGCTACCGCAACCGCCCAAAGAGCAACCACAGACCAAGGAGTCACCGCCACCAAGGGAGCAACCACTGAACGACTCAACGTCTAGATATGTCAGTGAGATCAAACATGGGTAGACAAAGAAACCCCCAAAAGAAAGAGAAGGAGGACTCTCCAGAAAAGCAGCTAAGTAATACAGAGGCATGCAACATGACAGATAAAGAATTCAGAATAAGGATCCTAGAGTGCATAAACCGGATGGAGGAAAAAATCGACAACCTCTGCAAGAAGCAAGAAGAAACAGATGAAAAAATCCATAACATATGGAAGAAGCTAGAAGAAACAGATGAAAAAATCGATAACATATGGAAGAAGCTAGAAGAAACAGATGAAAAAATCAACAACCTAAGTAAGACCCAAGAAGAAATGAAGAGTGATATAGCTGCAATGAAAAACTCCATTGAAAGTATCAACAGTAGACTAGGAGAAGCAGAGGACTGAATTAGTGAATTAGAAGACAAGGAAGCAAAACACACCCAAAATGTACTGCAATTGGAGAAAAAAATTAAAAGACAGGAGGAGAGCCTAAGGGAGCTTTGGGACAACATGAAACGAAACAACATACGAATAATAGGAGTACCAGAACAACAGAAGGATGAACAAGGATTAGAAAACCTACTCGAAGAAATAATATCAGAAAACTTTCCTGAGGTGGGGAAGAAAAAAGTCACACAAGCCCAGAGAGTCCCAAACAAGGTGAACCCGAAAAGACCCACACCAAGACACATCATAATCACCATGGCAAATGTTCAGGACAAAGAGAGAATCTTACAGGCTGCAAGAGAGAGACGAAAAGTTACATACAAGGGATCTCCCATTAGATTGTCAAATGATTTCTCAACAGAAACACATCAGGCCAGAAAAGAATGGACTGAAATTTACAAAGTGATGCAAAGCAAAGGACTGAATCCAAGAATACTCTATCCAGCAAGGCTATCATTCAAACTTGAAGGGGAAATAAGAAGCTTCACAGACAAAAAAAGGCTAAGGGAGTTTGTCACCACCAAGCCAGCAATGCAAGGAATGCTAAAGGGACTGGTATAAAAAGAAGAAATAAAAAGCTCAGAAAGAAAACAGCCACACAAAAAAAGAAATGGCTACAAACAAGTACCTTTCAATAATAACTTTAAACGTAAACGGACTAAATGCTCCAACCAAAAGACATCGAGTGGCTGAATGGATAAAAAAACATGACCCATACATCTGCTGTCTACAAGAAACCCACCTCATTAGAAGGGACTCACACAGACTGAAAGTGAAAGGATGGAAAAATATCTTTCAGGCAAATGGAAAGGAAAAGAAAGCTGGGGTAGCAGTACTTATATCGGACAAAATAGACCTCAAAGTGAAGGCCTTAACAAGAGATAAGGAAGGCCACTTCATAATACTAAAGGGATCAATACAACAAGAAGATATAACCCTGGTAAACATATATGCACCCAATGTAGGAGCACCCAAATTCATAAAAAAAACTCCTGGAAGATATCAAAGGAGAGATCGACAACAATACAATCATAGTAGGGGACTTTAATACACCATTGACAGCACTGGATAAGTCCTATAGACAAACAACCAGCAAAGATACAGCAATCCTAAATGACTCACTAGATCAGATGGACTTAATAGACATCTTCAGAATACTTCACCCCAAAGCCAGAGAATATACGTTCTTCTCAGGTGCTCATGGGACATCTTCAAAAATAGACCACATATTGGGTCACAAGCAAAGTATCCCCAAATTCAAGAAGATTGAAATCATAAAAAGCGTCTTCGCAGACCACGATGGCATAATATTAGAAATAAACTACAATAAAAACAACCCAAAATACTCAAACACCTGGAAGCTGAATAGCATGCTATTAAATATTGATTGGGTTACCAATGAGATCAAAGAAGAAATTAAAAACATCCTGGAAACTAATGACAATGAAAACACAACAATCCAAAACCTATGGGACACATTGAAAGCAGTCCTGAGAGGGAAGTTTATAGCTCTACAGGCCTATCTCAAAAAACAAGAAAAAATGGTAGTAAATCATCTAACTCTACAACTCAAAGAATTAGAAAGAGAGCAACAAAAAAACCCCAGAGTGAGCAGAAAGAAGGAGATAATAAAGATTAGAGCAGAAATAAATGACATAGAGACCAAAAAAACAATACAGAAAATCAATGAAACCAAGAGCTGGTTCTTTGAAAGGATAAACAGGATTGACAAACCTCTAGCCAGACTCACCAAGAAGCAAAGAGAGAGGACCCAAATAAACAAAATCAGAAATGATAGAGGCGAAATAACAACAGACCCCACAGAAATACAAATGATTGTTAAAAAATACTATGGACAGCTTTACTCCAACAAACTAGACAACCTGGAGGAAATGGACAAATTCCTAGAAAAATACAACATTCCAAAACTCAATCAGGAAGAATCTAAAAATCTCAACAGGCCAATAACTATGGCAGAAATTGAAGCAGTCATCAAAAAGCTTCCATCAAACAAAAGCCCAGGACCAGATGGCTTCACAGGGGAGTTTTACCAAACATTCAAGGAAGAACTAAAACCTATCCTCCTCAGACTACTACAAAAAATTCAAGAGGAAGGAACACTTCCAAGCTCATTCTATGAAGCCAGCATCACCCAAATACCAAAACCAGGTAAAGACAACACAATGAAAGAGAATTACAGGCCAATATCCCTCATGAACATAGATGCCAAAATCCTCAACAAAATCTTAGCAAATCGGATGCAGCAGTACATCAGAAAGATCTTACACCATGACCAAGTAGGATTTATCCCAGGGATGCAAGGATGGTACAATATCCGCAAATCAATAAACGTGATACATCACATAAACAAATTGAAAGAAAAAAACCACATGGTCATATCAATTGATGCAGAAAAAGCATTTGACAAAATTCAACACCCATTTTTGATAAAAACTCTCAGCAAGGTGGGAGTAGAAGGATCATACCTCAACATAATAAAAGCCATATATGACAGGCCCACAGCCAACATCATACTCAACGGACAAAAACTAACACCATTTCCCCTAAGAACAGGAACAAGACAGGGATGCCCCCTCTCACCACTCCTGTTCAACATAGTACTGGAAGTGTTAGCCATTGCAATTCGGCAAGAAGAAGAAATAAAAGGCATCCAAATTGGAAAAGAGGAAGTAAAACTGTCCTTATTTGCAGACATTATATTATACATACAAAACCCTAGAGATTCCATCAAAAAGCTACTAGACTTAATACATGAATTTGGCAATGTAGCAGGATACAAAATTAACCCCAAGAAATCTGAGGCATTTCTATACACCAATAGTGAACTTTCAGAAAGAGAGATTATAAAAACAATCCCATTTACCATTGCACCAAAAAAATTAAGCTACCTAGGAATAAATTTAACTAAAGAGGTAAAAGACCTCTACTCAAAAAACTACAGGACGTTGAAAAAGGACATAGAGGAAGACATAAACAGATGGAAGAACATACCGTGTTCATGGATTGGTAGAATCAACATCATTAAAATGTCCATACTACCCAAAGCAATCTATAAATTCAACGCACTTCCCATTAAAATACCAACAGCATACTTCAGAGATCTAGAACGAACTTTCCAAAAATTCATCTGGAATAAAAGAAGACCCCAAATAGCTGCAGCAATCCTGAAAAAGAACAAAGTAGGTGGGATCTCAATACCAGATATCAAGTTGTATTACAAAGCCACTGTTCTCAAAACTGCCTGGTACTGGCACAAGAATAGGCATATAGATCAATGGAATAAAATAGAGAGCCCAGAAATCGGCCCGAACCAATATGCTCAATTAATATTTGACAAAGGAGGCAAGAACATACAATGGAGCCAAGATAGTCTCTTCAATAAATGGTGTTGGGAAAATTGGACAGATATATGCAAGAAAATGAAACTAGACCACCAACTTACACCATACACAAAAATAAACTCAAAATGGATAAAGGACTTAAATGTACGACAGGAAACCATAAAAATTCTAGAAGAATCCAAAGGCAACAAAATCTCAGACATATGCCGAAGCAATTTCGTCACTGATACAGCTCCTAGGGCACTTGAAACGAAAGAGAAAATGAACAAATGGGACTACATCAAAATAAAAAGCTTCTGCACAGCAAAAGAAACCATCAACAAAACAACGAGAAAACCCACTGTGTGGGAAAACATATTTGCCAATGTCATATCTGATAAGGGCCTAACCTCCAAAATTTATAGGGAACTCATACAACTTAACAAAAGGAAGATAAACAATCCAATCAAAAAATGGGCAAAGGACCTAAATAGACACCTTTCAAAAGAGGACATTCAGAAAGCCAAGAGACATATGAAAACATGCTCAAAGTCACTAATCATCCGAGAGATGCAAATCAAAACAGCAATGAGGTACCATCTCACACCTGTCAGACTGGCTATCATCAACAAATCAACAAACGACAAGTGCTGGAGAGGATGTGGAGAAAAAGGAACACTTGTGCACTGCTGGTGGGAATGCAGACTGGTGCAGCCACTGTGGAAGACAGTATGGAGTTTCCTTAAAAAACTGAAAATGGAACTCCCATTTGACCCTGTGATCCCACTTCTAGGAATATATCCCAAGAAACCAGAAACACCAATCAGAAAGGATATATGCACCCCTATGTTCATAGCAGCACAATTCACCATAGCTAAGATCTGGAAACAGCCTAAGAGCCCATCAGTAGATGAATGGATTAGAAAACTGTGGTACATCTACACGATGGAATACTATGCTGCTGTAAAAAGGAAGGAACTCTTACCATTTGCAACGTCATGGATGGAACTGGAGAGCATTATGCTAAGTGAAATAAGCCAGTCAATAAAGGAAAAATACCACATGATCTCACTCATTCATGGACAATAGAGACCATTATAAACTTTTGAACAATAATAGATACAGAGGCAGAGCTGCCTCAAACAGATTGTCAAACTGCAGCGGGAAGGCCGGGGAGGGTTGGGGGGCAGGAGGTAGGGGGGTAAGAGATCAACTAAAGGACTTGTATGCATGCATATAAGCATAACCAATGGACATAAGACACTGGGTGATAGGGGAGGCTAGGGGACTGTCTAGGGCGGGGGGATAAAATGGATACATATGTAATACACTTTGTAATACTTTAAGCAATAAAAAAAAAAGAAAAAAAAAGAAAAATAAACAATCCAATTGAAAAAATGGGCAAAAGACCTGAATAGACACTCCTCCAAAGAGGAATTACAGATGGCAAGTAGACATATGAAAGGATGCTCAAGATCACTAATCATCAGAGAAATGCAAATTAAAGCCACAATGGAATACACCTCACACATGTCAGAATGTCTGTCATCAATAAATCAACAAACAAGTACTGGCAAAAATGTGGAACAAAGGGAACCCTCATGCACTGTTGGTGGGAATGCAGATTGGTGCAGCCACTGTGGAAAGTAGTATGGAGTTACCTCAAATAATTAAAAATGGAGCTGCCTTATGACCTAGTGATTCCTCTTCTGGGAATTTATCTGAAGAAACCTGAAATACTAATTAAAAGAATTGCCTGGCTGGTTTTGCTCAGTGGTTGGAGCATCGGCCCTTGGACTGAAGGGTCCTGGGTTCAATTCCTGGTCAAGGGCATGTACCTCAGTTGCATGCTCGATCCCTAGCCTTAGTTGGGGCTCATACAGAAGACAACCAATCCATGTGTCTCTCTCACATTAATGTTTCTCTCTCTGTCTTTCCCCCTCCCTTCCACTCTGTCTAAAAATCAAGGGAAAAAATATACTCCAGTGAGGACTAACAAAACAAACAAACAAACAAAAAGAATATATATACCCCTATATTCTTTGCAGCATTATTTATAATTGCCAAGATCTGGAAACAGTCCATATGTCCATCAGTAGATGAGTAAATAAAAAAGCTGTGGTACAGCTACATAATGGAATACTACTCTGCCATAAAAAGGAAGAAAATTTTACCCTTTGTGGCAGCATGGATGGACCTGTAGAATACATGCTAAGTGAAATAGGCCAGTCAAGGAAAGGCAAGTAACATATGATTTCACTCATATATGGAATTTAATGAACAAATAGATCTACCAAGCAAAATAGAGAAAAGGCAGACAGCGGGGGGTGGGGGGATGGGGGGGTCGGGGGAGGAAAGATTGAACAAAAAATGTGAGAATAAAAGAGCAAGAGAGAACTCACGGCCATGGACAATAGTGTGATAATTGTAAGGGTAGAGGGGGTAGGTGGAGGTGGAAGAGGGCATAGAGGAGATAAAAGGTGATGGAAAAAATAAAATAAATTAAAAATAAAAATCATTGTTAGTTCATGAAATGCACAAAAATCAAATAAATGGTAGGGAAGATTTGGCATCCAATTTGTAGTTTGCTGATGCTTGCTGTAAAATAATGTTCTTCAAAGTCAGGTATGCACATGGTTGAAGTGGGAATGGACATGGTGACAGGAAGACAACTTATTAAAAAATAGTCATACATTGGTTTTCTACTCCTTTCCATATTTTATTTTTGTATGTTTCATAATATCAATGTGTTTAATATAGCAATGGATGATTAATATGTTTATAAAATGTACTCCAAAATTTTTTCAGCTAATAGCACAATCCCAAAGTTTGCTGAGTACTGTCCTAAGATAGCTTTCATCTGTTGGTATAAGGAATAGTTGTGGACCCAGCAGTGTGTGTGCTAGATGAAATGCAGAGTTTGCATAATAATTACTGGCATTGCTGGTCTCTCAGTATCTAGGAAAACTGCCAGGGTGACAAATCATCTTGAGTCCTCATTGCATGTTGTATATTCACAATCTCTATCTGACATTATACTTGGTCATTCAGGTTTTTTTTCTCACATTATCTAAATCTGGAAGCGTTTTAATGTGTCTCTCCCTAACAACTCCATTTTTTTTTTTAATTATCCATTCCTCTCTCTTACCTATTCTCCATTTCCAGGTGCAGTGAAACAAGTCACACTTAAAACATATGCAAAGATTTTTTTTTAGAATCCTGGAAATGACTACCTACTTAAGTAAATGGCTTACAGTGGTCGGCAAATTGCGGCTCGCGAGACACATGCAGCTCTTTGGCCCCTTCAGTGTGGCTCTTCCAAAACATGCCGGCTCTTCCACAAAATACCGACTTCTGTGCATGGGCCACCAAGTTTCAATCGCACTGTATGTGCGCGCCCGCACATGGTATTTTGTGGAAGAGCCACACTCAAGGTGCCAAAAAGAGCCACATGTGGCTCGCCAGCCGCGGTTTGCCCACCACCAGCTTAGAAGGTTCAGTTGATGAGTGTTCTATTTGCTTCTGTGTTTGTTTTTAAATTAATTGACTTTAGAGAGAGGAAGGGAGAGAGGGAAACATTGAAGTGAGATAGAAACATGGATCAGCTGCCTCCCATTTTCACCCCAACTGGGGATGAAACTCACAACCTGTGCATGTGCCCCGATGGAATAGAACCTGCCACCTTGAGGTTTATGGAGCTCTGCTCCAACCACCTGAGCCATCCAGCCAGTGCTGCTTACTTCTGTTTTATAACTGAAATACACCATCCGAAAATGAGATGGGGAGGAGGTGCTGGAGGTTTGAATAGAGAGAATACCCTTTACCAGACATAGAAATCCCCTATAGTACGTTTCTTAAACTGGGATAATTTAGCATGGAGCTTCAGCAGGACAGTCCAGGGCAGGCTTTGGGCCTCCAGATTCAGTGCCTTCATCATTTTACAACTGGTACAAGGTGAACATATCTCCTTATTCAGCAAGGCTTAACCCTAGTTTACCTGGACGCATCCAATTTCTCATTGAGTGAATTATATTATAAAATATCATTTTATTCCTTTATAACTAGGTGATTTTAACTTTACAGATATTTAAGTCTCATTCCTTATTTTCAATAGAAGACTCATGTTTTTCACTAGATATTCATAGATTTCTTCTTTCATCAGAAAATCATTTCCCCACGGTAATTCAGACCTTTTAATTCATCAAGCTAAAAAAAACTTTTTAATGCACACACACACACACACACACACACACAGACAACATACACCTGGTACATTTATTTCTGCAAAATAAAAGTGCTTTTCATCACCCATTTTTTGAGAGGACCATTAAGTTCAATTTTTAAAATATGAACAAATTCACTAACTTATTTTATACTCCAGTATTTATCATATTTATACTAGTTGCTAAAATTATTCAATTATTTATCATAAATCATAATAAAAAATCCTATGATATGAAGGCTGCTCCTTCCTAATTTTGTTTCATTATAATCCAGCTAGAGGCCTGGTGCACAAAATTCATGCAAGGGGCTCGACCTCCGCTGCCGCGGCTTCATCTGGAAGGTCGTCCGGAAGGAGATCTGTTCTAATTAGCATATTATGTTTTTATTATTATAGATATTATTGCTGTTAGTATATTTTATTTAAAAATAATGAAAAGACCCTAGATGGTTTGGTCAGTGGATAGAGTGTCAGCCTGCAGACCAAAGGGTCCTGGGTTCGATTCTGGTCAGGGCCTGTATCTTGGTTGCAGGCTCATCCTTGGTCAGGATCCTGGTTGGGGAACGTACAAGAGACAACCAATTGATGTGTTTCTCTGACATTGATATTTCTGTATTTCCCTCTCTCTCCCACTCTCTCTAAAAATCAGTGAAAAATATCTTGGGTGAGGATTAAATAAATAAATCCTATATAATTAAAGCTTAATATGCTCAGTGTCCAATCGTCCAGTCATCCGTTCAACCAATCAAAGTATAATATGGTAATGATATGCTGAGGCCACTCAACTGCTAGCTATGATGTGCACTGACCACCAGGGTGCAGATGCTGTGACCAGTAGGTTAGCTTGCTGCTGGGGGCTTGCTGATTGGGACTGAGCAAGACATGCCCTGGATCCCTCTTACAGTCCCTCTTCAGCTGGCCAATCTCCCGCATCCCTCCCCGGCCCTGATCATGCACCGGTGGGGTCCCTTGGCCTGGCCTGCTCCCTCTCGCAATCCAGGACCCCCAGGAGATGTTGAAGAGCCAGTTTCATCCAGATCTGCAGGCCAGGCTGAGAGATCCCACTGGTGCATGAATTCATGCACTGGGCCTCTAGTAAATAAATAAAATGGAAAGGACTTCTTTTATCTTGCCATTCTATGATTGATGCTAACTGTATAATGTGTGAGATTTGAAATGTTCCCCTTTCTCTTGGTCTGCATTAGCATCGTTTAACTCAGAGGCTCTCAAACTTTTTAAACAGGGGGCCAGTTCACTGTCCCTCAGACATTCCACACATGCACACTGCGGGCCCGGGACGAGTCGGCTGCTAAGCAGGACAGGCAGCGGCGGCAAAAACACCTGGCGGGCCGGATAAATGTTTTCGGCGGGCCACATGTGGCCCGTGGGCCTTAGTTTGAGGACCCGTGGTAATCCAATATAAAATTTCTCCTGAGGATATCTTTTATATTTGTGGAGAAAAAAAGAAAGAGTCAAGGAAGGAAGGAATGAAAGAAGGAATGGAGGAAGGGAGGCGGGGAGAGAGACAGAGCAAGGAAGAAGGGAAAGAGACTGAATTTGAAGCTGCTTTAACCAACTATCTATAAAGTTACCTTCATCCCAGGCCTGAAATCTAGCCAATCCCATACACCATGACTATTCATCACTGCTGTTTAAACTCATAAAAGTTGATAGCAATGGCTTGGTAATTCTGAATTCACCTGCTGAGCTCATCTAGTCATTATTTGGAAATTCTCCATGTCCTGCATTAAACATGCATTCGCTGAACCTTCATTAGCAGATGCAATGAGAGAAAACCTGATAAGATGAGTCTTTGGGAGAACAAAAGGCTTACAACAAATATAAAAATTAAAACACCCGGGAATAAGGTAAATACTGAGAGTAAGAACTGGGAATGAGACAAATATTGGATTAAGACAAATGCTGCTTGCAGATTCCGCTGTCAATTCTAACAGTGCTAGTGAAGATTGGATTAGGTTGTCTATTGAAGATGAGTGGCTAAAGCAGACAGCAAGAAAAAAAATCTTTTAGGATAGAATACTTTGTTATTAAAATTGTTTACCTCGGGGACTTAAATTATCCTTCTCTACCCAACCAACTTTAAATATTGGTAGTTTTTTAATTCTTTCTCTGCCTGGAAAACATGTCTATTGACCCTTAAAGTTGTGTGCCTGTATGTTTTTTATAGTTGTAATGTTTTTTTACATCTATTTAGTTTTTATAATTTTTATTACTATTATCCTAGTTCCTTTAGGAATTTTTTTTTCCATAAAGATCACCGGAATAGCTTCTCTACTAATTCCACCCACCCAGAGTCACTTTCTTTATTAATACCTCACAATTTATCTACTTAAGTATTTCTAAAAAACAGCTACTCTGCGGGGAAAATATTCACTACCAAATCATGTTCTCCCTGAACCTCAAAGACCTAGCTTGTTTTTTCAATCTGCGTTCAACAACGCATTTGCATACGTAAGTTCTTCAGACACTCACTATGTACAGTTCTCTATAAAGTCTCTGTGTTTCCCAACTCCACAGCTTCTATCTTCTTTTCCATTTGGAGTAGTTTCCCATCAGCTATGACATCTAGGCTGTCAAAATTTTAACAGTCACTGGAGGCCCAGATCAAATATTGCTTCCCCTATAGTGCATTCTTTTTCCCCCACTTCCAAGTTGAAGTTATCTCTTCATATCTGCTGTATTTTGTTTTCACATTTTTAAAGTAAAAATTGCAGGATTTTTTCATTGTTATTTGTCTTCACAACCGTTTTCTCTCTTACTGGGATCTTAGCTCCTTAAAACAAGAATTGTAATTTGGTTATTGCTTTTGTTTCTTTCATGGCCAAGCACAATGACTTTCCTGAAATAGGTACCCTTTAAATGTTTTTGTGAATGCATAAATGCCTTAATAATGTAGAATATTCTTATTAAGAGATGAAAAATTTTTTTGTGTAGTGATAATAAAATAATTGAACAAGGTCATACACCTTGTCACTGATAAAGCTGAGCCAGAATCATAACACATAAGAGAAAAATAAGAGACAGGGGAGCATAGAGGGGTTTTAGTCCTTATTTCAGTGCTGGATTAATTGGGGTTTTGTTCAGTTAAGAGGGAATGAAAATACAACTGCATGATAAGGCAGATAATGGCAATGTGCAAATATTTATAAAGCAGGTATAGATTAGGGATGCTGATCAAATAATTAAACCCATCTGATCAGTACATTCATTCTTAAAAACAAAAGTGGAACATATATAAATAAAGTATTTTTATATTACTGGAAATCTCAATTGCATTGCTACTGAGGAGAATCAGCAATTATCCAGGGACCAATTAGCCTGTTTGTGGATTTCCTATACCCCATGGAGTCTTCCTCAGTGCTTTCCTTCTTATCCCAGCTTTTGACCAATTCAAAGTCATTAGCCAGAAGAAGAAATGAAAAAAGTGCTAAAAAAACAGAAAAAGTAAAATTAAGATTCTGTAAGTTTTGTACATTAAACAGAATTGGACAAACACTAGTTGGCTAAATCTTTTAAATAAAATGTCAGACAATTGAACCAAAGTAATTTATTACAAAAAGGTTCAATTTGTTTATCTTAATTTCTCAGTTGTTTCATTTTGAAAATTTAAGCTTATTGAATAAGTTGATTTAGCAATAATAATTAAAACTAAATTGGATGATTATTCAATATTTTATTACTTTATGCTATACTACATATACACAAATTGCAAGAGCTCGTCAGAAGAACTTTACTACGGTTTTATATGACCTTTTAATGTCAATCTAAAATATTCCTTTGCAGTTTATTTGCTGACAGTTTACATTGAAGTGCTTCTATTCATAGGGAAGTTCCCAATACAATTGGAAAAATCCATCTTCAACTACTAACATGCACTTTTCTATTTATGTACAGTTGGAAGGGGTCCTAAAAATCAATTTGTAGTGTTGCCCATTGGGGAATTGATTCTTCATACTGGAATTTCATTTTGGCAGAGAGACTTTTACCTGAGCACATTTTTAACATTTTTTTTTATCCACATGCTGTGTCCTCTGTCATTTTGGGCCAACTCAATGTTGGCAATCTCTGTGGAGTTTTCTATTTTCCCTGGAGGTCTCTGCTCAGGGTTTCATGAACACCATGCAGAATTTCCCCTCTCAGCTGTCCTGGGACTATTCTTTGGTCTCTAAGAATAAAATTCTATTCCTGACATATAAAGATTTTTCTCTATAGTACTTGGCCATAGGCCCAATTTCTATTAGTCCCTCCTTCTTTAACTCTTCTATCACATATCCAAGACAGGAGGTAAATCATTATTCAAACTATTGCTCTATCCTTTACCATTTAATGAAAACTTAAGCTCTGCTATTTTTACTTTTTCAGTGTTTATTTTAATCTAGTGCCTTTGAACATGTGTGCACAAATACAAAGAGAGAATCCCTAAATTAAATTGCAAATGTATTCTGTGTACTCAGTTGTATCTCAAAATCACCCAAGGAAGGGAAAACATTATATTTCCATGCTGAATCAGGAAACAAGAGTGTTTTTCAACCTGGGAACCATGAAATTTTGATATTATTTAAAAAAAATTTTTATTGAATTTATTGGGTGACATTGGTTAATAACATTATGTAGGTTTCAGATGTACAATTCTATAATACATCATCTGTATATTGAATTGTGTGTTCATCACCCCAAGTCAAATCTCCTTCCATCACTATATAATTGTAATTTCTTCTGTAATATTTTAGAAATTGGGTGAAACTTTACTTACTCTGTTTGGCTTATCCTATTTAAAAAGCATTTATGCAAAATTATTATATATTTCCTGGACTCTTAGACAATGTTTCAACCCAATTATTTTATTTTTAATCTATAAAATTCTATAAACAGTGAAATAAAAAATATCAAATGAGAGCTATAATTTCTACATGTAGAATTTCTTAATTCTTATTCTCTAGACTTCAATTAAGTGTATATTCCAGTCTTCTAGAATTAAAAGCAAAATAATGATTTCTAAAATATACACAGTGATTCACAACTTACAGTACATTGCCAAGTTTAATATTAACTAATTAATCCATTTTATTAATAGTAATCCTAATTACTATTATCCCCCACTTTATTTTCAGGAAACTGAGGCATAAAAGAGGTAACTTGTTAAGGAAGCACAGTGTGGATACCAATTTTGTATTTGACTCTGATATGTTTCACTAAGTTAAGCTGCTTCTTGCAAATAAATAAAATGACTATTTGCATAATGTTTTAAAGTTTATTTAAAATGTAGAGGAGAGAAAACATTCCTATTATAGCAAAGCTCTTGAGTCAATCTATGTCTGGAGACCGATTTATCATGGAAAATAAGAAGAAACATGGCATATGGCATAAGGTATATATCTCAGAGGAGAAATATGTTTAAGATATGTAATACTTTCAACAATAAAGATTTAAAGATTACAAATACAAAAATAATTAAAACCTTAAAAGAAAGTGAATGAAATGTTTTATAATATTTTAATTTTCTCTTTCAAATAATGATAAAATGTGTAAAGAAAGATAAAATTATTGAGAATTTATTGTGCTTGTGCAATGTTGATTTTTCAATGGCTACTTCATATAATAAATGCTTTCCTGTGTTTGAAAAAAATAAAAGATAAAATGAAATTATTTCACATTCTCACAAAATTATCAATGGTTAATTATGTTTTTGAGAGAGAGGAAGAGAGACTGAGACACATGCATGTAAAATTATGAAGGACTTGGAAAACCATGAGAAAGTCTGGTTTTTGCAATATGGTTTAAAAGTGTGCCTAAGGAAGCATAAGGGTCATAAAAAACATTTCATATGGCATTATAGAAAAATCAAAGTGAAAACATATTGCTTTCTTTATTAGACAGCAATTGTCTTAATAATATACCCAAAGGTAAATGAAAATGTATTTTCAGAAGAAGGTTTAGCAGCTGGTGCATCTGACATAGTGATTATTGATAGTAACAGTAAAGTTCAAAACATCAAAAAGTTAAAATACTCAGCCGAAATACCAAAAATGGTGAGAGGAAGTAGAAAATTATGTGAAATGTTAGGGATGTTTCATTCCAGTACCTTGGCCTCATTATATTATCAGCTAAGTATAAAATACATAGACCAGATAAATGTCTCATTAAGTATTTCACAGTTCTTTCTGGGAACTTAGAAGTGGCCTTGAAAATGGAAAATAGAGAAGTTTCTTATGTGAAAATTACGGCATGAGAAAATTTTCACTGAAAGTTTTGATTAACTCATAGTGTGTAGAAAGGCATGATGGAAGTTACTTTATTAATTGTTTTACTTAAAGAACCCAGAGATCGATTCCACATAGAATTTTTAAGACAAAATATATTTATCCCATTTCAGAGTTAGGTACATTTTCTAATTTTGAGGTGTGGTCCAAATGAGGAGATCCCCATCTTAATTATTGAAAAGGCTTTCCTCAGATTATACCATTTTTCAGTTTAATTTGACACTTGTGTCCACCTACAAAGACTCACGAATTGATTCACAGAAACCAGGAATAGATCTCACATTGATATTTGCTTATTTGTTTTTCATCAAAAAAATTTAAGTGAACACAACCCAATAATATTACAAATAGGAAAAACAAAATTACTTCCCAAGATAAAAATAAATTTCCTTTGACAATTAACACATGTACTTTCAATTATTCCAATTAATTAACATATCCAGTCTCTTTCTATAATAAAATTGGGAAAAAAATATATATATAATGAATTATTACTCTATTTCTCATTCTGGCCAAGTTCCCATTGCTTTTAGATATACTTTAAAATGACAAGGTGAATATGATGACACCACTTTTCTTTCAAAAATGTAGTCATGCTGAAAATGTCTACTTAAAAGACAAGTCACAAAGCATAGAAATCATCATAAAGGATGCTTGTTAACAATAGAAAAAAATGAATGGAGAAGAGATAGAAGAGTGTCAGATGAGAAGTGCTCATAATACCTGCAATATATAAACACCAGGCTTCAGTTTCTGAGACAGTGAGTCTCAGATTGACAGATGGTGGATGATAGCTTCTGGTGGAGCGAATGATGGTTAGTTTGCAAGTAAAAGCAGATAAAGAGCGCATGAATAACAGTGAGATCTTGGGTGTGTGGGTAAGGCTTAAATTATAAATGGCTTAAATTATAAATGGTTCATGATTGACTGGCCACAAGCAACTTATTAAACATGCACATTTTGGTGAAGAAACTGCAGTAGTGCTCTAACAGGTGAATGCAACTGATCATAAAAAAAAATCCTATATTAAATGGAAAGAGTACTGGGAAAACAATAACTTTGACGGAGACCTACAGGTAGAAGAAATGCAAAATAAGCAAGCACCTGTCATTCAAAAAGCGACAGAAACATGTTTAAAATTTGGGCATGTTAAAGTTAAATTCGTGTGGATTCAAGGACGAGGCTTCAGTTCTAAATGCAATTGGTAAAATTCTATAAAAAATAACATAAAAGTGCTAAATTAGACAAATGAAATGACATCGTTAAGGCTTGTGATAATAAACTCGAGTACTCCACAGAGAACATCACTGTCATCCACAATAAGATCAATCTCAAATACTGGAAAAATATCTTCCAAAATATTTGCCTTTAGAATGACGGGTATGTCTTTAAGAGATGTTTTACAAATTCGTTTTTTCTTCTATCTCTTGAAGAGACTATATATAGAGAGTCTTGTACCATCTTGAATATGACCCAAGGAATTGGTTCCTCATCTATTTCTTATTTTTACACCACCAGGTGTATATAATTATTATTAATATTATTATTCTATTGACAACACTATAAGATTACTTTGAATGATTGTAAATCACAAAATTCTCAGCCTGAAATGGCTCCTAGAAGTCATTAGCTCTGAACTTACCTTTCATTTAACAAATAAAGTGAGGTCCAGTGCAGCTGAATTCCTCAAGGCACAGCTCAGACTAGAAATCAGGAACCTTGATTCCCCACTAGTGTTGAAGGATTACAAATACCAGCAATGACTAGCAGTGGCAGTTTTTCAAGGAAAAGTTCATTTCCCCTTTATCTGAAGGAGTAATGCCAACCTGAGAAAACTAAAATTTTTAGGAAATTGCATTCAGCTTCTGAATAAAAGCTTAATCTCCAGTTCTGTTCTCCTTTCTAATCCTTTAATGTGGATTATGAATTGGAGGAAACTCTGGCTTTATTTTAATTTCTAAATTCCACACAAAACCACTTTTAAATACCTAAGCTTATCATTTAATTCAAATGCTGACAAATGTTACAGTATATGATTACATATATGAATAAAATTTTGAATGTGTATGACACATTTTAACATCTAATTTAGTTTACTGATTCTTAGTTTCTCTCTACGTATGCTAGCAAAGCATGCAAGGATAATTAATCTTAATCTGATTCCTATCAAGAACCAGAGAGGTTAAGTGAATGGCTCCAGGTCACACAGCAAGTCAGTAGCAATTTTTAAAATGTCTTATTTGAATATAAATACATTTAGATAATAGAATAATTATTTAGGGTCATCAATAGTGGTAAAGCTTGTCACATTGAGATAAGAATAACATATTCTAAATCTCACAGGACATTCCCTGCATTTCTTGGCATAGGGAAGACTAAACATTTTTTTTTAAATTTATATTTAACTTTACATATATTTAGAAAAAGAAATTCTATTCTATTTAATAAAAATGTTTAATGCTCAAATTGAATTATATGGCAGCATATATATTTTATTTAGATAAAATAAAATCAATTATTTTGTATATTTTTATAAAGTCAAAATAACAAAGCATTTTATTAACATTAAATGGCATTGTTTAGACAGTGTACAATATAAATTAGCAACATTTCAAAATTTGCTTGCTTTGGTGCTGAAAAACACAGAAAATGTGTTAAATATTTTTGTTTGTTGTGATTATAAAATCCAAACAACATATGGACAAAAAACATTACTTTCCTTAATTTTGAAACCACACCTAGAGTTTATTAGAGAAAAAAAATCTCTTCAGCACTGCACTTGCTTGAAAGACTAAAGATTAGAGTTTAAGAAATACTTCTATAAGATAAATATGTTTACCAGTGAAAATATGTGTTAAATTTTCTTCTGAGTCACTCTGCAAGCAATATTACTTATAAATAAATACTGTTAACACATTTAGTTGTATTATACATAAAATTTTATCAAATGTTTCTACTAATTTCAAAAGATTCTGATCTATATAAAAATGTGTTTCAAAAAAGCAAATAATTCCTTGAAAATTCAGGTATATTTTTCTCCTTGTTACTGATTATGATGTTAACTGTGCTATACTGATGATATTAATGTATCTTCACTCATTCCCTGAATAATGGTCATGTTTACCTCATGAGGGTGATCTTAGCACATATTCCATCAAGATGAGCTTTATGTGTCTGGCCAGTTTTGCTCAGTGGCTAGAGCAATGGCCTGCAGACTGAAGGTCCCGGAATGGGCTTGACTCCTGCCAACGGCACATACCTCAGTTGCAGGCTCAATCGCTTGCCCAGGACCATATGGGAGTCAACCAATCGATGTTTCTCTCTCACACTGATGTTTCTCTCTGTCTCTTTCTCTCCCTTCCACTCTCTCTAAGAAAAAAAAAAAGAAGAAATCAATGGAAAGTATCCTCACCTGAGAGTTAACAACAACAACAAAGATGAGCTTTATGCTTTCTAAAGAACCATATGAAATTCAACTGTTTTGGTCCTATCCAGACATGATACTTCCAAAGAAGTTACAATAAAATCAAAGATGAGCCCAGCTGGTGTGACTCAGTAGTTGAGTGTTGACCCAGTAGGTCACGGTTTGATTCCAGGTCAGTGGACATGCCCGGGTTTTGAGTTCCATCCCCAGTGGGGAGCACACAAGAGGAAGCCTATTAATGAATCTCATCATTGATGTTTCTTTCCCTCTCCTTTCCTCTATAAAATGAATAAAAATACATTTTTTAAAAAAGAGCAGATAATTCAAAGCCAGCCTTTAGTTACTCTGCCACTAACTTCCCACATGATGTTGGGAAATCACTTAACCTCTTTGTGGCTCAGTTTCTTCATCTCTAAAGTTTTAATAGTGATTATCATGTTTCTCATAGAGTGCTGTAGGGTTAGAAGAGTTAACATATGTAAATATCTAGAATAGTTCCATGCTCAGAGCAGTATGAACATTCATTATAAAATGTGTATTCAGGTAGGCCACACTGATAGAAACTTGTCCCAAGCAATTATCATATCTTCTGAGATTACTTCTTTTATAAGTAAGCAAAGCTTAGCAGATGAAATATCAACCACAGTTAACTCCAATTTTAGCCTTTTAATAGATGTTAATATAATGTACATGTCAGCTATATAAAAGCCTTTATTTGGGGAAATTTTTACTCACAGAGATTTTCAGACTCTTTTTAATGGCAGTGGTTCCAGTTTATTACATTAGTGGATTCATCAGGTGCTAAGTGAATTTGTCAGTGGTGCATGGCATCAGCACCTGCATCTCTTCTCTAGGGATTTGACTATTTCTACCTTACATTCCATTTGATATCTTAGCTGGCAACTGAGATTTTTGTTTTGTATGTACATGGGACATATAAATCATTCCTTTAAATCCCACAGCAATTTCCATAATGAGTGTGCCATATGAAAATGTGTTTTTTAAAAGACCCATTTGCTTGCACATATTACAAGGCTGTTGACTATATTCAAGACCACATGAATATCCAAACATTCTTTGTGAGCAGAGCTTAGCTTCTCTTCTCTGGTTAAATAAGTGGGTTTCTCTCAGTTCCCACCACACATTTGCCTTTGACTTTTTCCACCAAGGTTTTACCTTCTGCAAATTGTGACTAATATCCAAATAACAATATGTCCTTTAATTTAGGACCTATCATAAGTGAATCAAGCAGCCTTCTTTGCCTCAGCTGAGGGAAAATCAGAAGGTTCAGACCTCAAACTGCAAGGGGGGAAGGTAGGATGAAGTTCTAGGAGAGTCAATTGTTGGCTCAACTGGCAATAAAGCAAAAATCTGCTCACTCATATGTATAAGGCCTGAATCATACATATGAATTTCTCCACTCCCTCTCTATGAACTTTAAAAAATAATCAGTGAACTTGGAGATAGCTTAAAAGGCATTAACCAAACTGGAATGCAAAGATCAAAAATAGTAAAACATAAATAAATAAATAAATAAATAAATAAATAAATAAATAAATAAATAAACAAACAAACCATATTATATGTCTAATTTGAATCTGAGAAGAACAGACTGAGAATGGGGAAGAAAAACATATTTGTAAAAAGTATGGTTGAATATTATTTCAAAATAATGAAACATACTAAATTACATATCTATAAGCTCAGACAACTATAAGCAGGATAAATACTATAACACACATATATCACATACAAACTGCTAAAAAAAATATAAAGATAATTATGAAATAAACTAAAGGAAAATAGACACATTGCATGGATAGAAACAAAATAAGATGTGAAACATATTTCTCATCAGAAACCATGTAATACAAGACAATCAAGAGTCCTTTTGAAATGTTGAAAGAAAAAGTAAAACAATTCAAAATCCAGTAAAATTTTACTTTCAAAAGCCCACAAAATTTTTTTAATGCAGATAAATTATTAAGAAACACATCTGTATTATAAGAAACATTAAAGTTAGTTCTCTAGACATAAGGCACATGAGACCAGACAGAAAAGTGGACCTACAAAAGAGATTGGAGGCTCCTAGAAGTTATTAAAATGAAGAATATTATAAAATACTTTTAAACTTATTTTTATTTGCTACAAAAACATTGAATGAACAAAGCAAAAGTTGTACTAATGCATTTTGTGTATAGAGCATTTTTGAAAGTATAATGTGTGATAAATATAGCACAAAATACGTGAGGGAAGAAATAAAAGTGTGCTTTTCTAGTTCCTTATATTACATATGAAGTGCTATCATCCTATATAATAAAAGGCTAATATGCAAATTGACTGAACTACAGAACAACTGGTCACTATGATGCACACTGACCACCAGGGGGCAGATGCTCAATGCAGGAGCTGCCCCTTGGTGGTCAGTGCACTCTCAAAGGGGGAGTGCCGCTCAGCCAGAAGCTGGGCTCATGACTAGCAAGAGCAGTGGCGGTGGTGGGAGCCTCCCCAGCCTCTGCGATAGCGCTAAGGATGTTTGACTGCCGACTTAAGCCCACTCCTCATGGGCCTAAGCCGGCAGTCAGACATCCCATGAGAGCTCCCAGACTGTGAAAGGGTGCAGGCCAGGCTGAGGGAACCCCCACCCTGAGTTCATGCACTGGGCCTCTAGTATCATACAAAGGTAGACTGTAATTTATTAAGATGGACAGAGCACAGCAGGGGCTGGCCAACACACTTTATAAGGAGCCAAATAGTGAATATTTTAGCCTTTGTGTGTCATGTACCATCTCTATCCTATATATTTTTCTATTTTCATTTATTTTTATTTAATTTGTTTTGAAATCCTTTAAATTTTTTAAAAAACATTCTTAAATAGGGGCCAATCCAACATAACTAATGACATGGCCTATGGGCCATGGTTGTAAACTATACACCAACAAGTGAAAACCTTAAAACAAAACAAAAGATAACTACATAGTGAAGATGAAATGTGTTTTAAAATTCTCACTGCTGAAGCAGGACAAAATGAATAAAGAAATGAAGAGCAGGTAGCATAAATAGAGAATAAGTACCAAGAAGATATCCAACCATATCAGCAATTACATTAAATGTTAAAGGTCAGAACTCATCAATTAAAATACAGGTATTATCAGACTGGGTTTAAAAAGAAAAGATCCTTTTATGTACTACCTACAAGCAAAAGGCCAGAAAAAGCTGTACCATGCAAACTCTAATATGAAGAATATTGAAGTGACTACATTAATAGACAAAATGACTTCAGAACAAGGACTACTACCAAGGTAAAGAATGCATTACTTAATGATAAAGGGGTCAATTTACTAATAAGACAGCAATTCTAAATGCCTATGCAGTCAATGACAGAGATTCAAAATACATGATGCAAAAGTCATAGAACTAAAAAAACTCATAGAAAAATCTGTAGCTGAAGACTTTGACAATTCTCTTTCATTAATCAATTGAACAAGTTGACAGAAAATCAGTTAGGAAAAAGAAAACTTGAACAACTATATCAAACAACTTAATCTAATTGACATTTTAAAAACACTCCACTTGACAACAGAATAAACTGACACATGTATAGCCAATTCATTTCAACAAAGGTGCAAAGTCAGTTAAAAAAAATTATAGTCTTTCCAACAAAAAGGTGCTGGAACAATTAGGTATCTACATAAAATTTTTTTGTTTTTTTTTTTTTTTAGAAAGAGAAAATGATCTATACTACACCAAACAGAAATTAGCTTAAAATGGATCATAGGCCTAATTAAAAATCCAGGAAGGTGGGGGTGGATGGGTAGGTAGGAAGAGATTAACCAGAGAACTTGAATGCATATATGCATAAACACAGACACAGACAATAATGTGGTGAAGGTCTGGGGAGGGGAAGCCAGAGGTGGGCTAGAAGTGGTCAATGGTGGAAAAAGGGGAACATCTGTAATACTTTCAACAATAAATATATTTTTAATAATAATAATAATCCTAGAAGAAACACAGCAAAATTCTTAGTGACTTTGGGTTGGACCAGGAGATGGCAAATTATAGACTATGGTTAAATAAAGGCCTACTGCCTGTTTTTGTTTATAAGGTTTTATGAAAACATAGCCACAACCAGTAGTTTACCGATTGTCTATAGTTGTTTTTATGCTATAACAACAGAGTTGAGGAGTTGCTGTGTGACCAATAAACCCAAAATATTTTTGTTGTTGTTTTTTATTTACAGATGCTTACCAACCCCAGAATTCCTTACATAGAACACCATAAGAAAAGTGTATACATGAAAAACGTAATAGGTCTTCACAAAATTTATAAACTTCTATTTCTTGAAAGACATGCCACTAACTGTTATAAAAGTATTTATAGAAAATATATCTGGAAACGGACTTGGATTCAGAATATATGAAGAATGCTTAAACTTCACTAATAAGAATACAAACAATACCATTTTAGAAATGGGTAAAACATTTAAACAGATACTTCACCAAGGAAGATGCACAGATGACAAGTAGAAACATGAGAATATGCTCAACATTATCAGTCATTAGGGAAACGTTAAATAAATAGAGGTTTTTACTACATACTCAGTAAAATAACTGAAGTTTAAAAAATACCAGTAAGTCTGGAATTACCAGAAGTAGTGGAGAAAATTAGGGGCAACTGGAACTCTTATACATTGCTAGTGGAGTGCAAAATGGTACAGACAATTTGGAAAATATTTTGGCAGTTTCTTAGAAACTTAAACATTACATCAGCCAAGTAATCTCACTATTTGGTAGTTAACCAAAAGAAAAGAAAACTTATGCTCACATAAAAATCTGGCCCTGATGATGTGGTTCAGTGATTGAGTGTCAACCCATGAACCAGGAGGTCATGGTTCCATGCTCCATCAGGGCACATGCCCAGATTCTGGGCTTGATTCCCAGTAGGGAGTGTACAGCAGGCAGCAGACCAATGATTATCTCTCATCATTGATGTTTCTATCCCTCTCCTCCTCTCCCTTCATCTCTGTGAAATCAATAAAAACGTATGTTTAAAAAATCTGTATGCAAATTTTTATAGCAGATGTTTTCATAAACACATCAAACTGAAAACAAACCCGAAAGTGCCTCTGAATATATAACAAATATACTGGTGAGTGAATAACAAATTGCAATGCATTCATAAAATAGAATACTACTCACAATTTAAATTGAAGAAACCATGCAACACATGGATGGATTTCAAATGCATCATGCTAAGTGAAAGAAGCCAAACCTAACATGATGCATACTTTGATTACATTTATATTATACACCAGAAAAGGCAAAACTCAGAGGGACAGAAAACTGATCAGTGGCTTTCAGAGGCTAAGTTGTAGGGATGAGGGTGGATAAGGCATGAGCAATAGAGTTTTCTGCAGCAATAGATTTCTTGTATGTCTTGATTGTGATTGTGGTTATAAGACTATATTCTTTTGACAAATCTCAGAAGTGTATACAAAAAGGGAAGTGTTACTGTTACCATATATAAATGATGCCTTAATAACCTGTTAAAAATAGCAACATACCATAATTGACATTGACATAAAATAATTATTTATTCTAAGAATATAAAATTACACAATGTTAGAAATTGTTTGAATGTACTTCATCATGTTAATGCAGCCATTTTCAACCTTTGTCATCTCATAGCACATATAGACTAATTACTGAAATTCTGCGGCCCACCAAAAATATTTTTTGCCAATTTAAGGAAAAAGTGGTCAGTGCCTCTGAATAAATTGTCAGGGATTGCATGTTTTAAAAACTTGTGACACACCAGTGTGCTGCAGCACACCAGCTGAAAATCACTGTTTTAGTGGAAGTACTACAAGATAAATAAATCACATGTGTGTCTTTTTGTTGATGTTTGTTGATTTTTATTAAATAATATTTTTGGAACTCTTTAAGGTTCCCAGCAAAATTGAAGGGTAGTGAGGATATTTCCCATATACCCCTTGTGGCCACATGTGCAAAGCCTCTGCTATAATCAATATCCCCAACTATCAATTATGTATTCCTTCTCTCCCCGCCCCATAAACTCTGTCAATGACAGATCTTTTTATCATCTTCATAGTTTGCTTTTTCCAGAATGTCATATAGCTTGAATCATATAGTATGTAGCCTTGGCAGCCTGGCTTCTTTCACTTAGTAATATGCATTGACGGTTCCTCCATGCCTTTTCATGGCTTGATAGCTCATTTCTTTTTAGCACTGAATAATATTTCATTGTTTAAATGTATCCATTCACCTACTTAAGGACAACTTTGTTGGTTCCAAGTTTTGGCAATTATGAATAAAGCTGTTGTAAACATCTATGAGAAGGTTTTTGTGTGGACATAAATGTAAAACTCAGTAAATATTGAGGAGGGTGAATGCCTGATGGTATATGGTAAGAGTATGTTTAGTTTTATAAGAAGCCACTAAACTGTCTTCTAAAGTGTCTTCACCAGCAAAGAATGAGTATTTCTGTTGCTCCACATCCTTGACAGCATTTGATGTTGTTAATATTCTGGACTTTGGCCATTCTAATAGGTGTGTTGTTGCATTTCACTGTTTTAATGTGCAGTTCCCTAGTGACATGTGATGTGGAATATCTTTCATATGCTTGTCTGTCTTCTGTATATCATCGTTAGTGAGATGTTTGTTGAGTTCTTTGGCTCTTTGGCTCATATTTTAATCAATTTCTTTTTGTTTTCTTATAATAGTCCTTTATCAGTGTGTCTTTTGCAAATATTTTATCCTAGTCTTCAGCTTGTCTCCTCATTCTTTTAACATTGTCTTTCACAGAAAGAAAGTTTTTCATTTTAATGATGTTTAACTTTTCAGTTATTTCTCTCATGAATCATGCCTTTGGTATTTTATCTAAAAAAAAAAACACTGCAATATCTAAGGTCATTTAGGATTTTAACAATCATGTTTTTTAATCAACAGATTTAGAAAAAAAATTTAACAAATATTAATAAGTAATGTGATATTTTATATCAATTTATAATAAAATATTTTCAGGCATTTTATAGTAGAAATTTTCCTTCACATAAAAAACAAACATTTTTAATAAATCTTTGATAGGCATTGATACCAATGTTTATAAGAAAATTTATATGTAGTTCTATTTATTAGAAACACAGCAAAGAATTCTAGTATTGCTGCACAATTTATATAGTATGGGTGGTCTTGGAAAAACCCAAGGATAATAATGTTAACTACAGAAAATATAAGAATTAGAAGAAGAAAAAATAGAAGTCTCATTTTTTTGTAAATAATGTATTTATTGTTGTAGAAAACCAAAGAAAACAACAAAATAACATAGAATTAATAAAAGACTCAATAGCATTCTTCTCTATTAGCAATGCCAACTAGAAAATATGCGAAATAATATACCATATTTTTCTAGTATTATATAAGACTAGAGGCCCAGTGCACAAAAATTTGTGCACTGGCGGGGGTGGGGGGGGGTATCCCTCAGCCCCACTTGTGCCCTCTCACAGTCTGGGACCCCTCGGAAGATAACGACCTGCTGGCTTAGGCCTGCTCCCGGGTGGCAGAGGGCAGGCCCAATCCCTAGGTGCAGCCCCTGGTTGGGCTCAGAGCAGGGCCGATTGGGGAGTTGGGGTGCCACCCCCTGTCACACTCAAGGCAGGGTCGATGGGGAGGTTGCGGCGCCACCCCGTGTCACGCAAAGAGCAGGGCAGATCAGGAGGTTGTGGCACCACCCCTGTCACATACAGAGCTGGCCGATCAGGTGGTTGGGATGCTGCCCCCTGTCACGCACAGAGCAGGGCCCAGCAGGGAGGTTGGGGTTCCATACCCTGTCACACACAGAGCAGGGCTAATCAGGGGGTTGGGGAGCTCCCATCTGCCATGCATAGAGCAGGGCTGATCAGGAAGTTGCGATGCCACCCTAAGTCACACTCAGAGTAGGGCCTATTGGGGGGTTGGGGCGCCACCCCCTGTCACACTCAAGGCAGGGCTGATGGGGAGGTTGTTGCTCCACCCCATCACACACAGAGCAGGGCCCATGGGGGGGGGGGTTGGGTTGATCAGGGGGTTAGGGAGCTCCCCCCTATCAGGCACAGAGCAGGGCTGATCAGGGGGTTGGGGCACCTTCCCCTGTCATGAATAGAGCAGGGCGGATAGGGAGGTTGTGACCCCGCCCCCTGTCACACACAGAGCCGCAGGGCGATCAGTGGGTTTGGGCTCTGCCCCCTGTCACGCTGCTCCAGGGGCCAGGAGGCATTGCGGCTCTGCTGATCCCAGTGCTGGGAGGCCTCGCGGCTCCACTTGACACAGGGCCAGTGAGGCCTCGCTGCTCAGCTGATCCTGATGCTGGGATGCCTCGCAGCTCCACTGATCCCGGGTTCGAGAGGCCTTGCTGCTCAGCTGATCCCGGTGCTGGGAGGCCTTGCGGCTCCACTGATCCCGGTACTGGGAGGCCTTGCAGCTCTGCTGATTCTGGTGCTGGGAGGCATATTACCCTTTTACTATATAGGATAGAGGCCTGGTGCACAGGTAGGGGCCAGCTGGTTTGCCCTGTAGGGTGTCCTGGATCAGAGTGGGGGTCCTTCTTGAGTGCCTGGCCAGCCTGGGTGAGGGGATGATGGCTGTTTGCAGCTGGTCACACCCCCTTCAGGGCAGGGGTCCCCACTGGGGTGCCTGGCCAGTCTGGGTGAGGGGCTGAGGGCCGTTTTCAAGCTGGTGGGTGACTGAAGCTCCTAACCTCTCTTTTATTTCTTTTTTATTCTGGGATTTATTTACCTTTTATGGCTGTCACTGGAGCTGAGAGTTGTCTTTAGCTTTAAGGCTTGGCTCCAGCTCTGAGACCTTGGCTGCTGAAAGCAGGCTTCTGGGCTTTGTTTACTTTCTGTATTTGAAACTTCGTTGCGACTCCAGCTCTGAGATCCTGGCCGGCTGAAAGCAGGTTTCTGGGGTTTTGTTTAGCTTCTATATTTGTAACAATGTTTCTTAGAGAGCAGCTGAGAGACCGGCAGTGGCAGGCGTGGAACCTGGCTTCCTCTGTCACTGGAGCAAGCAAGCCTCCCTGTTCACGTCAGCTGCCTGGCTGCCGGCCACCATCTTGGTTGGCAGTTAATTTGCATATCTTGCTGATTAGCCAATGGGAAGGGTAGTGAAGTTACGCCTAATTACCATGTTTCTCTTTTATTAGATAGGATATCCTGTTAATGGATGCATAAAAATGTTACCCCCCCAAATTTTAAATTTCTATTAGAGAAAACAAAAGTAGAAGTGAACAAATAAAGATGTATGCCATGCTTAAAGATAGGAAAATATTATATACTAAAGATGTTATATTTTATTTATAATATTTATAACAAATTTATTAATTTAGATAATCTTGGTCAAAATTGGCTGCATTTACATGGATTTGTAGAAAAATAAATATCCACAACAGTCAGGTCAATATGAAACTTTACCTTACAGCTATTAAAGCCATACCACAAAAACTCAGTTACAATACAACATGGGTACAATGGGGAATTCAAGCAAAACAAAGAACTCCAAAAGAGATCAAAATATGTATTTTGTTATTTAACATATAAAAAACTTGGTACCAGAATGCAAAAGGAAAAAGAGATTAACAGGAAAAATTAAGAAAATTAATTTACTTTTTGTGGAAAATAAATTGCTACCTTCTTTCTTTGGATTAACCCCTTAATGTGACAGTGAAATTACAACATGTGTAGAAGCAAACATGGGGGAATATGGTGGTGACCAAGACTGGAGACAGTATTTTAAAATAGAAACCAATAAGTTCAAACCATAAGAGAAAAAGTGATGCATTGACTCCAATCATAATTTGGGTTTGTGCTTATAGAAAATACTCAATTTAAAAGTTAATAAGAAGATACAAATCAGGAGATTCTTTTATGTCAAAAGCAATTCTTAAAATGGGCAAAGGATACAAATACCTAGTTCCGAACATGAAAACCTTTCATATGCTAAAGCAGCAACAATATTATTTGATGCTCAAGATTACTGGTAATCAGAAAAGACCACATTAAAATAACAATGTATGAATCTTTAAACCATAAGAAAAAAATAAATAGAAATAATGGCAATACAAAACAGAGTGTGTACAATGTCACCAGAGCAAATAGGAACAGTTATTCTGGGACAAAATCTGGTGTTTATTAATGAAATTGACTATATGTTGATCATGCAGCTCCTGGTCCCCACCTACAGGTATTTATCCAAGAATGATTCCAACTTGGGTCCATAGGGAATATTAATGAAGACACTTATTCAAAGCATCATCAGTGTAAGTGGAAAATTCAATGATTAAGATGGCCATCATTGCCCTGGCCTGTGTGCTAAGTGGTTAAAGAATGGCAGTCTGCAGGTTGGATTCAGGTCAAAGGGCAGGTACTTGGGTTGCAAATTCTATCCCCAGTCGAGGTTGGGGTGCCCAGAGAGGCAACCAATTGATGTGTCTCTTTCACAGCGATGTTTCTCTCTCTCCCCCTCCTTCCCTTCCCCCTCCCTCCCTCTTTTACACTCTCTTTTAAAAAAAAGTCAATGGGGGAAAATACATTTGGGTGAGGATTAACAACAACCACAAAAAGATGGTCATCATCAGAAAAATGTGCATCATAAATATACTATGAAATAATCTGCAATAATTATAGCAATGAACCAGATACATAAAGCAATGTGAGTAGATCCTTGAAACAGAGTATGCATGAAGTTAGAAACAAAGTGAAATTTATGAAAATGTAAAAAAAAAAAGGACCTACATATGACCTACATATTATGCAAGGCTGGATACATTTCCAAGGACTTTGATAAAATAAAATAAAAAGACAGTGGAGGCTTATGAGATGGATAGAATGAGATTAAGAAATACATAAAACATAAACACATTTAAAGGGAGATATAGAAATTTACTTGAACACTATTAAAATTAACTAGTGCTATAATTAAAACATACAGTACTATTAAACTATAAAGTGTTTTAAAGCAAATAATTACATAGAATATGCAGACTTAATTAAGACAGAAGAGCTGCTTTTTGTTCATTGTTTATTTATCATTTTTTCTTCCACTTATTTGATTTTGTATACAATACATCCTTAAGAGCAGTAATTTTTCTTCACGTGATATTTTTCACAGTAAGTCTCAGGATCATGAAAATTCATTTTCTTAGTACACATAGAACCTTATTTAGAAGGTGTGAGCACTTAAAGCATTCAAATCCTTCTATCAGTTCTATCAACATGCAATAAAGAGCATTACAACAAGGACCTTGGAAATTTACATAGTCGTCATGCAAAGAAATGGAGCCCACCTGGGTGGCTCAGTGGTTGAGTGTCAACCTATGAACCAGGAGGTCATGGTTTGATTCCTGGTCAGGGCACATGCCTGGGTTGCAGGCTTGATCCCCAGTTGGGGGCTTGCAGGAGGCAGCCGATCAATGATTCTCTCTCATCATTGATGTTTCTATCTCTCTCTCCCTATTCCTTCCCCTCTGAAATCAATAAAAATATATTTTTAAAAATAAATGAAATTTTATTTAATGTGCTGATGTCATTTTTAATATGGAAAAGGTATACAAAAATGTCTATAATAATTTAATTTATATCTATATATTTTAGGCTCTTCAACTTTTTTCTTTTTCTTTTAGATTTCTCCTTCTGGACTTGGAGCAAGATTATAACCCAGTGTTATCGGTTTAATAATAGTAAAGTATGATGGCAGGACACTTAGGAAATGCCACTATATGTGAAACAGAATGCAAAGTGATTTTAGATCTGGAAATCGCTGGTGGCGAGCAGAGTGCGAATAAATATCAAATGTCTTCTCTTTAGCACTAAATGTAAAATGCTCCAAATCATCTTATCCAACTCTAGCTGTTAACTTAAATGCAAATGCACATATTGAACGCAATAGTGGAAGAGCAAACAGAATTCATAACAAGTAATGTGATTGGGGATGATGTTTTACCGGATTTTTAATGCCAAGAAATGGCAAATAGAACTGGTCTTTAAAAACGCAAAGCATAGGTACTTAAGGTGCTACAAAAGACAGAGCTGCACTATCCATGATCTGAATTGCATCCAAATTTCAATCTTGTACCAGGAGAGTAAAGTAAGAGCCTTACTTAGGCAATTGTACTAAAACAGAGGCAGCCACACCAGTTCCTGATGGTGAAAATATCTCCTTTAGAGCATACTTGTAAGCCTGTCAGTCAGCCCACTCGCTAACTTATTTCCTTCTATTCTGGAATGCCCTGCTTGCTCTCATCCATAATGAGAGAGGAGTTTACTTTCTCGATGTAGGGACAACACTGATAAGATCACAATGTGAGTCCTACTGTCTGATGAGATTCAAAATTGCACATGATGACAATTTCGCTATATTCTAAGTCAAAGACATGTAGTAAGTTTGTAGACTCACTGAAGGTATGTTTTACCAGGATCACTTAGGGATGTACCTTTCAGTCAGAAAATAATCAGCATTTGAAGCAAATGCGCAGTGATGAGAAGCTCAAGTTTAACGTCTCTGGAGTTCCCATTCTGAAAAGAAATCTTATTCTCAAACAACTTATACTTTTTATTTTTTGTCTGCCCTATATTCTGTCCTTACTTTTTCAACTAGACTGAAGCTATTTTAATTTTTTGTTGTTGTTAATCCTCACCCAAGGATATTTTTTTCCCATTGATTTTTAGAGAGAATGGAAGGGAGGGGGAGAGACAAAGAGAATGAGAAACATGGATGTGAGAGAGACACATCCACATTGGTTGGTTGCCTTCTGCATGCACCCCAACCAGAGCCAGGAATCCAGCCTGAAGTCAAGGTATGTGCCCTTCACCAGAATTGAACCCAGGACTCTTCAGAAACTCTATCCACTGAGCCAAACTGGCCAGGGTGAAATTATTTTAAATAAAATGTAGGACATACAGAATTAATCCCTAAATATCCTTTGACACAGTTAAATAAATTATAGTATATATCCATACAACAGAATAATTAGGCATTATTTTTAAAATGTGTAGATTTGTTTGTGTCATGCAATATTCTCTAGTTTAGAATGCACACTGTATGGATTTATTCTGAGTTTTAAAAAGAGAATAGGCATATCCATCTAAGGGAAGATATAGGAAAAGAAATGTTATTGTTACATACATGCTGATACATGCATACTACTTTTCTGGAAAGATGCAAAAGAAAAACTGATGGTGAATAACTTTGAAAATAAAAATAGGGTCAGGGTAGTGGAAAGAAAACATTTCCACTACATTTGCTTCTTATTTTGAACCATTTTGTACAGTTTGGCATTTAGGGCAGAGGACTGTGTTCATTTTACTTAAAATCAATCACTGACATTATCTGGAGGGTGACATTATGATCTATTTTAATTTTCTTCTCTGTAAGTAAGACAAAATATAAATTGAATTTTAATTTAAAATATAAGACTGGAGGCAGGCAGAAATAGGGAAAGGAAGGAAAATGGAAGGAAAAGAGGAAAGAAAGAAGGAAAGAACAAACAGAAGAATGCTTTTAGAGCAAATGCAGCTTTTTATCTCCTCTTCTGGAATGCCCTGAGTGAGGGAAAAACAGAATTGTGGAGGCAAATGTAGTTGAAAAAAAATTCCTAAATAACTGATATCACTAGCCTATTATTAGTACAGAACTATTGAGTTAAATTTCTTGTTCCCTTTTCGCCATAATTTTATGCCAACTTGCTTAATCTTATGACTTATCCTCAAAATTTCAAGTAGCTGATAATTCCTTTTTTTATATAAGCTGCTGCAGAAAGTCTCACAAATCTTTTTTTTTTAAATATGCAGCAGCAAAGCTTTTATAATTAAGTGTTCATCATGGTTAACTGGAAAGGAAAAATCACAAAAAAATGGAGATTTTTGAAGGACATTTTCCTTATAAAATCACCTATCAGCTTTATAACTAGGTGTTTTTTTGAAAAATAAAATTTGAAAATATTTGCTTAAAATTTTTGAAAATTACTTTTTCATAAGAAAACATAACAATAGACTGTGATGCCTAATGTTGATGTGTATAAAGAAGCAATCACCCTCTTCCTTAACTTCTAAGTAATTTTATACTTGTCAGGCAAGATGTATAGGATGCCTTTAATATGAATATATATCTTTGATCCTTTCAATAATTAACCCTAAAGATATAGTTAATTATACACTTTAAAAGAAATCTGGAAATTCATTGCAGCATTGCTCATAATATTGAATATTTAGAAATGACCAAAATATGAAACAAAATATGGCTGTTTTCAGAAATTATGCTGTGAAAAATCATGCAATCTAATTTAAGAAACATAGAGCTTAGAAGTATTACCAGATAAACCAATTCATAATATATTTTACTTGAAAACAACCACAATATGAAACACATAATTTATTTTTCATTTGCAAGAGTCATTCTACTTTTTCCATAAAACAATTTGATAATACATATATGCATAGAATATTTAAAAAATACATATTGAAATGTTTCCAATTAGTAGGATTAATGGAGCCTGTTTTCCTTTTTTCTTGTGGGTATTAGCTAGTTATTCTATAATAAGCATGTAGTATTTGAGTAATAAGCATTTAATAAATATATTAAAATTAAATAAACCATTAAATACCAAATGGAAATTTCATTACCACATATCTCTGAAATATCATTTCTTCTACTCCACTCATTCCTGAGGTCTCAACTCAAGCATTACCTCCTCTAAGAGCTTACATTGAATCTAATTGTGTTTACTTTTAAATATTATATAGCAAAATGAGAGCTAGTATTTAATAACAAGCCCAGCTTTCCAGTGAACTCCTTGAAAGCTGAAACTATTTAAATTGTCTATTTAAAAAATAAGGCATTATCATTTTTTTAGTGTGGCTTAACTTCAGTCCAAAAATATAAGAAAGAGAAATTTAAAAGTAGCTTTAAACCAGTCTACATGTGTCAAACTTCAGTTAATCTATAGATAGTTACACATACAGGTTATCTGTAAATAACTTCTATAAGGAAAAAATTAATTCTTTTTTTAAAAAGCCATTACTCAATAGGTAACTTATGGGGACTTTATCATATTCAATTTGTCAAAATAATAAGGATACACTTGTTAATAGTTATGAGCATAATATTAAATTCAATTCATAATTGATGGTCAGACCAATAATCACTCAATATAACACTGAAGATATTTTTGACGTGTCCCTTTATAAGTTTACAACCACTGGGCCAGCCATTTGCCTTTTGCTCTCCATGGCTTCTCAGTCTTTTATTTGCTCTGCTCTGAAGTATCAAGGAACTACTTTTATGCAATATAATGTCTGACAAAACTCTTAGTACATGCTAAAGGCACAACGAAAATTTAACAATGATTTAGCTGACTCTATAGATCTTGCTACTTACAAAGATCATTGGTCAGAGTATGTATTTTGTTAAATGCTGGTATATATTATACTTATACACATAAATGTCTTAAGTAATCTAAAGATGTAGATACAATATTTTGTAAGTCTTGTTTATAATCCCTTCTTTTTTTCATTTTTTGAGTCCTTTCTCTCAAGCAGTCAATAGAATTGTCTCTAACCTCCCTCTGGCCTGTGTTTGGGTTTCATTAACCTAATTCTGTGCAATTTGTTTATCCTCTTCTGGCTATCATTGTTTCATACTTCAAGGTCCATTTAAATAGGCCAAGACTGAAATTTTAAAAATACTGTTTCAGGTTTAAACAAGCATTTTAAAGTAGTGTCTGAAACAAATACTTTAGTATCACTCAGGAAATGTTACTCTTTTGATACTTCCTGTGAACCTTATTTTGCTAAATTTTGCATGTCTTTTCTCTAGCAAATGCTCCAGCCCAAATGAAATGGCTGTGGTTTTTACTATTTTAAGCTACAAACGCCAGATGTCTAGTTGTGTTTTATGATTACTTCTTGGTAGTACTATATTGAGTTAGAAGTTACGTTGTACCTCTAACCTTTTTCTATCACCAACTTCATTGCCAAATCTTTTCTAAGGATTGTATCTTCTCTTGCAAGTTTCTACACCTCTGTAGACTCGCTAAATTTATAAACTTGGCAGACAAAGCCCTGGTCATCATCAATACAGAATCTGAGACCATATTATTCCACAGCCCTATAATTATTGAAAGGTGAAGGGAACTTTTTGATGTCTCTATAGACTTCTCACATTGCACGATCAGCTGCCTGAGTTGCCAGTTTGACCCATCTCTTAGTCTGTGTCTGGAAGGGGGGTCAAAAAGCAATTGCCTATGGAATTTTAAACCTTCAAATGCTCTCAACAGGAGCTAAAAAATCTTAAAAATGTATTTTAAAAACAGGTTGTGATGTGCAAGAAGACATACATGCATGTGGTAGTGATATTTGGTGCCACTGAAAATTGGGTCCAAGCCTCAACCTTTCCACTACTTCAATGACCTTAGACAAGTAGGTGCTCTCTTCTGAGCCTAAATTTCTTTATCTGCCATTTTAGCAGAATTGACACTAGAGCCATGGCATGATATTTGAAAGATGAGATACCTGGAAAGTCCTTCCAAACTATCTTCTTCAACCATCTGCCTCCAAAATCTTTCACAGTTTAAACTTTTTTTCTTAAGTCCAAACAGTTATGTGATGATGATGCTATTCAGCTATTACAGCTTTGGCAGATTCAGTTTTCATAATTTACTTAAACTTGAAGTAAATGTGGAACATGATCACACAGCAGTTTTAGAAATAACCTCAGCAGAATTAGAATAATTACAGCAGGAGGTTTAGGTGGAATTAGGGCTCTTTTCTGAGGAATCTAACAGTGATTAAGAAATTCTGCCACTAGAAATAATCCTGCAAAATGAAATGTGATTTCTTGACCTCCAGGGACCCCTTACAGACTGAGAAGTCTGGCCGGTAGTTAAGTCTTTTACAGTCTTTGTATTATATGGATCACTTTCAAGCCACCAAATTTGAATTAATTAATTCAAGAAAAATATGTCTCAGGTATGATGAAAGAATCATAATTTTATTTGCAAGTGGATTTAAGACTGACCCTGCTTTCCTTCTAGTAAAATATTTTTATAGTGGGTTAAATTTTGAGACTCACCATTAATTGTTAAGTTTTTATAAGGAGATTATATATATATATATATATATATATATATATATATATATATATATATATATATCCATCCTTAAGTTTGTAGCTGAAAATAGTTAAAGGCCCAATGCACAAAATTCGTGCACAAGGAGGGGTCAGTGTCCCTCAGCCTGGCCTGTTCCCTCTCTCAATCCGAGACCCCTCGGGTAATGTCCCTAGGCCTGGCTAGTGATCAGGGCCTATTGGGGCTTTCTTCCTCCAGCTGTTGGCAGCTGGCCCCACTCCTGTCACTGTCACTGCTTGCCATCTCTGTGGCATTGCCCCCCTCTCCCCAACCACTGGTCGCCTCCCTCTGCAGATGACAGGTGTGGGGTGCGATTGCTTGGCTGACCTGGGCCTCCTTCTGTGGGGCGATCGTGGGGTGACGGCAGGGTCCCCCAACCAATCACATTGTACCCACCTTGGCTGGTCTGGCACCAATGCGTGTCATAGCGTGGCCATCCGGACAGTTCTTCTGCTGTTCAGTTGTTCAGTCAATTTGCATATTACACTTTTACTATTATAGATATATATATAATCAGTTATTTTGAATACATATACTTAAGTTTGTTGGTTTGGAAAGAGCAATCAACTGGGATTAAGTGGATCACAGAGGCAAAAACAATTATATACGTATATATGAACATATGTATACACACACACATACCTATGCATATACATATGAATATACTTAAATATATATTTACTAGAGGCCCGGTGCACGAAATTCGTGCACGGAGGTGTGTGTCCCTCAGCCCAGCCTGCACCCTCTCCAATCTGGGACCCCTCGAGGGATGTCCGACTGCCCGTTTAGGCCCGATCCCCCCAGGATCGGGCCTAAACGGGCAGTCGGACATCCCTCTCACAATCCAGGACTGCTGGTTCCCAACCGCTTACCTGCCTGCCTGCCTGATCAATTCCTAACCACTCCCCTGCCAGCCTGATCAATGCTTACTGCTCCACTGCCAGCCCAATTGCCCCTAACAGCCCTCACCTGCCGGCCTGGTTACCCCTAACTTCCCTCCCCTGCTGGAATGATCATAATTATTTATAAAATGCAGTCAAAATAAGTGAAAATATTGATGAGCTCTAGCACCTTTATTTATTTTTAAAAAATAAGAATTATTTGTAGTCAGGTTCACCATTTTTAAATTAAAAAGGGAGGATTCTATTTTAATCTACAGTGTTCACCAAAATTCCACAACTTTTTAATCAATACTTGATTTAAAAATACACTTATTCTTGTTTATGTCTCAATTTTAGGATCAAATGTGATTCAAATTTTCTGTATTTGTCAAAGTTTACTGCAAAATTATATATGGCCTTGATATATTTAATTAAAGCAATTAATTAAAATGTTTCTGTATGAATTATAAATCAGAAAGTTTGATATTGGCCACTCCCGCTAAAAAAAAAAAAAAAAAAAAAAGTGTAGTGCCAAAGGGCTAATCTATGATTTTATGACTTCCCATGGTTTGCTCAAAAAGGGACATATATGAAATTCTAATTTATATCTAACAGTTGTAATAGAAGAAAAGAGGGGGTATAAGTTATATCTAAAATGCACTCTTTGCTATTTGTTAATATTAATCCTATAACATAGAGCAGTGGGAATGATTTTGTCCTTTTGTGGTGATCACACTGAGTGGGGAAGAGAAGTGCAACTGGAATCTAGTGAGGGGAAAACAGGGATGCTGCTACACATCCCACAACAGCACAGGGCAGCGCCACAGCAAAGAATTACCCGGACCATAATGTCAATAGCGCCACGTTAAAACACTCCAGTGTGGGTGTGGGGCCAGTCCTTTCTGCATTTCCACCCCTCCTACCAGTCTGGATATGGCTTCTTCTTTAAATCCCTAGTTGTAGGCCTTCCATTCCACTAGGCTTCAGGTGGTACTGAATGAAGGGTGTTCTGTATTTTAGTTGTAATTTTGATGTAGTTGTGAGAGGATTGAGTATCACATTTAACTATGCCACTATCTGAGCCTTGGTCTTCCTGGTTCAGCTTATTGGGTGTCATTCCATGCACCAGATGTTGCTGGTTTGATTCCCAGTCAGGGCATATACTGGGTTGTGGGCTCGATCCTATATAAAAGGCATGTAGGAGGTAGCTGATCGATGTTATGCTGTTACATCAAAGTTTCTTCTCCCTCTCTCTAAAAAATCAATAAACTACTCTTTAAAAAATATATTAATATGATATAATAGCATTTTCCAGAGAAAGCAGTTTTTTCCTCTGTAACATTTTTTCAACTGCAATAAGGAAGTCTTAACTGTATCATATTTTCTATTTCTGCTTCAATTTCTACCATATTTCATTTTATGTTTGTGCACAGCTTTTACTTAATGTTTAGAGAATTTAATTTAATTCAATCATTTATTATTTCTTTACATAATCAGTAAGTCAAATTTGACTTTTCTTAAAATGAAAATGAATGTGCATTCTTCTATGTATATAGTTACACTTAGATTGCAATGTGTATATTCCATTTAATAATTTGTAAAGTATTTTTAGTTATTTTATTCACCATCAAGCAGATTGTTGATGGAGATCAACATCGAAGGAAAAAATGTATAATTGCATTTCCTTAAAAGAATGTCATTACTAGTGAAAGACAAGATTGATGATACAGAGGATTAATCATAACCATGATGTATATATTTCCCAGATATAAGAATGTTGCCAGGAAATTAGAACTATGAACTTAATTTTTTTTTACTTGAAATAGACAATCACTAGCAGTCAGAGTAAAAAGGACTTACAATTTAGGATCAAGTCATTTTAAAATAGCTTGCATAATTTTTATATAGTTAGAATATAGAGAATGAATAACATAGGAAGACCTGTAAGTGATGATCATGTATATAAATAACTAGCAATACAGATAATTACATTTTTGTGTTTTATAGTTATACACTGTAAGATTACTGCCAAAAACTATAATTAAAATGGCTAAATAAAATAACTTTAAAATAGAAAATACTTTTCTTCAAACCGGCAAAATTTTATATTTTCACAGATGATTTTTCATGCCAAAACATGTACTGTTGCTTTTTATCCTGCCACAATCAAAATTAGTCCAATGTAATTTGTGATTTTACTAATTTTACCAAATGTCCATTGTGTATACTTATTTCAAGTATGAATATTTGTGGCTATTTTGAAATTACCTTTACATATAATAAGTTCTTATAGTTGAATATGCTGTAGCATTTTCTAATTCATTGCCTCATTTATCACCTAAAAGCTGCTAAAACCACTCTGTTATTCTTATTGTAGCATTATAGTTTATGTTTCTCTCTGGAAGGACAATCATCATCCAAAATTGCCTCACCTCTAATTACTGATCTGTATTCTTTTCAAAAATATCCTAGTTGTACTCATAAATTAACAAAATCTAGAAACAATTTGCCAAATTAAAAAAAAACATGCTTAATATTTCCATTTGAATCAATATACTTACTGGCTAATTTATAGGTGAAATGGTATTTCTACAGCAGTTAGTCTTATTATAGAACAGCTGTGACTCTTCATATAATCAGGTTTCCTTTTCTTTGTTGAATTTTGTACCTTTATTGTTCTTAAAGGGTTTCTGTTATATAGGCTATAAAGGGACATTCTCTAAATTTTTTTAAAAATATACTTTATTGATTTTTCACAGAGAGGAAGGGAGAGGGATATAGAGTTAGAAACACTGATGAGAGAGAAACATCGACCAGCTGCCTCCTACACATCCCATACTGGGGATGTGCCCGCAACCAAGGTACATGCCCTTGACTGGAATCAAGCCTGGGACCCTTCAGTCCGCAGACTGACATTCTATTCACTGAGCCAAACCGGTTAGGGCTCTAAATTTTATTCATAAATGTTTCATGTTGCTATTAAAAATATCAATTTCTATATATATTTAACTATTATTTGTACATAATGAAGTTACTGAGTTCATTCATCATTTATAAACTGACTACCATGCATAACTCTGGCTTTATTTTTACTCAACCTATATAATAAAAGCCTAATATGCAAATCAATAAAAGAGTGGAACAACCGGTGGAATGACCAGTCACTATGGTGCACACTGACCACCAGGGGGAAGACTCTCAATCCAGGAGCTGCCCCCAGCCTGCAGGCCCCAGGGCAGCCAAGGTGGGTGCCAGAGGGGGCCCCCCCGATCACACCGCTGGTTGCCACCAGACAGTCCTGATCGCCAGCAAGGCCTAGGGACCCTACCCGTGCACAAATTTAGTGCACTGAGCCTCTAGTTGTCAGATAATTTTCTTCGGTTTTCTAGGAATATAGTCATATTAGCTTTATATAAAGGTAACTTTTTTTCTGTTTGATCTTCTTGCTGATTATTTTTATATAAATGGGGTTGACATTAGTTTTAAATGAGGTTAAAATATGGAGCCATAAAGGAGCCTCCTTGACTTTTTCTGACATTGACAATCTATGTAGTGGCTCACTGTCAAACATGAGATTGGCTCTTAGTTTGAGATAAATGTTTTGTCATATTAAATAAGTAATACTCAATTTTAAAATATTTTTTCTCTACATGATGGCTGAATATAGGTAGGACACAGCGATAAAGACATGTGACCTTCCATTAAAGACTTCTCAGTTGAAATTTAGAGAACATCCCTTTATAGCCTATTGGCCAGAACTTAGTTAAGAGACCACATCGAGTTGCAAAAAAAAAGTTAATGATACAGACTTTATTCAGCATAGACATGTATCTACTAAAACTTGAGATTATATTACTGTGGAAGAAGCTAGGAATGAATATTGGAAGAAAATTACAAATCTCTGCCAAATTTGTTGCTCAGTTATCAATGAGTCAATTCAATCATACAGTTGGACATTAGCCAGGCATGGCTGGCTTTCCACATTTCATCTGATAGAAAATTTTGAATTTTGACAGAGATGATATTATATATTCATCCAATAGTTTTCTCTCTCGGGGCACACAGAGTTACTACATTTGTCAGTCCTTCTTTAAGTTAGATATTTACATATGATTCAGGATGGCTAATGGATATGGATAGACATATGCAGGAACTTCAAGTCTGGACTTAGAAACTATATAGCACAGTTCTGTAGTTCTCTCTACTACTGATATAGAATTTTGGAGGTAATTTTTCCAGATTTCCTAGTTTCAAGTTTAGAGGGTTACCTAATCCAGAATGGATTTTATATGTGAGATACATGCCTTCATTGTCTTAAGTCCATAGAGTTCAAGATATATTTGCTATCATAGCATAATCTAGCCTGACTATTATAATAATTATTTAAATAGAATATGACCTTGTGTAAATGTAATTTGTTACACCTAGAATCTTTTTGTTAAACTTCTTAAGAATACCAGGTACCTATAATAAATACTGTGGATACAATGATACTGATTAAGAGTTCCTCCTTCTAGGAGTGTGCAGCCCAGAGAGAATCTCATAAAATAGGAATGTGTTCCCAGTCTGCTGCAATGTACTAGGTTGATAAGTGCATCATCAGTTTTCCAGGCTCTCTGAAAAGAACTGTGGGTACTTATATTGCCCCTGGTACAAAAGTAAATGAGGTGATAGTGTTAGGCAAGGCTAAGCAACATAGTTAAAATGAAGACAAAAGCATAGTGTTAAGAACATACATTCAGGGACCAGATTGCTTCAGTTCCAAGCTTCTCCACCACCTGCTTTCTTTGTATCCTTGGAAAAGTTACTTAACTTCTCTGTGCCTTATATTTGTCATCTGTAAAATAGGATAATAATGGTACCTACCTCATAGGGTTACTAAAAATGTTAAATAGATGAGATCAAAGGACTTGTGTGAATGCATATGAGCATAACCAATGGACACAGATAGTGAGGGGGAGGGGTGAAGGTATGTGCTGGGGGGTGGGAGTGGCCGGGAAGAGGTCAATGGGGGAAAAAGGAGACTCATGTAATACTTTAAACAATAAAAAATTTAAATTAAAAAAAATTTAAATGGGTTATTACTTATAAAATTATTGGAACAGTGGCTAGAATAAATAGGTAGTCTCTAAACATTTTCTAATAATATATGAGAACTACACTTCTCTTTTTTTAAAACCAAGTTTCTTCAAAGACTAAGGGTAAAACTTAACACTATTATGAAACCATTTATTTGTAAGTTATTATAGTAGCAGGCTACTAAAATGTTTCCTGAAATTACATGAAGCAGCATTTCTCATTTTTTTCTATTTTAACATCTGTAAATATAAAATACAATTATGAAAAGGAAAATATAGATAAGCAGAAATCATTCAAAAATCAAATTGTTGCCGAAACCGGTTTGGCTCAGTGGATAGAGCATCGGCCTGCGGACTGAAGGGTCCCGGGTTCGATTCTGGTCAAGAGCATGTACCTGGGTTGCGGGCACATCCCCAGAAGATGTGCAGGAGGCAGCTGATCGATGTTTCTCTCTCATCGATGTTTCTAACTCTCTATCTCTCTCCCTTCCTCTCTGTAAAAAATCAATAAACTATATTAAAAAAATCAAATTGTTCTTGGTGCTGTACTCTTTATTATAATGTTTTCTTAATGTAGTATGTCTGAGCTGCTATCACATACAAAACCATTGTGAATAAGCTGTCAGGTTTAACTGGTCTACTATAAAAATATCTTTGATAAATAGAACTGTCTCATATGGAACTAAATTCAAAAAAGGTGAAAATCTGGTTTCATTCAAACACATTCCAATAAAGGTAATTGAGGTAGAAAATTTTTGTTATAGTATTTCAGTAGAAGGAAATAGAGTACTTTACACAGTTGGGTACTCATTAAATCTATTTAATGTTTTTGATTGATGAAAAATACATAAGTACAGTTAGGCTACCAGAAAACTATCGCTTTGAAAAAGGAGGTATGTTACCATCCTGCAGAAGTTCCATATAAGAATTATTCTCAATATAGATGTTATGTCAATTTATAACAAAAATATATAACACCCCTTCAAAATACTCAGTTATTATGCTATTATCAGAAGTCATCCATTCATCCACTCAACAAATATTTATTGTGTCTTCTGTATCTTCTATGTGCTGTGAACAAATTAGTTAATTTCTGTCTTCATGAGACAAACAATACATTTAATAAATAAATGAATTATATAAAATGTTAGGTGTAATAATTACTATGAAAAAGTATGCAAAACAAGGAGAATATGAAATCTAAGAATGTGGGTTTTGCAATTTAAATAAGTTGGTAAGTGAAGTCCTCACTGAGAAGGAAGAAGCATGGTTTTAAGGGAGGCCAGGGATACAGCCATGTAGATATCTGGAAGAGCATTTTATTTCATTGTATTTTATTAAATATATTTTATTGCTTTTTACAGAGAGGATGGGAGAGGGATAGAGAGCTAGAAACATCAATGAGAGCGAAACATTGACCAGCTGCCTCCTGCACACTCCCCACTGGGGATGTGGCCGCAACCCAGAATCGAACCTGGGACCCTTGAGTCCACAGGCCGACACTCTATCCACTGAGCCAAACCAGTTAGGGCATGGAAGAGCATTTTAAAAAGAAAAACAAAACAAACAAACAAAAAAACCCAAGAAACTTTAATGCAAAGGGTCTGAAGGGACTTATTTGCTGGCAAAACAGCAAAGGCAGTCAATATAAAAGGGGGGAGTATAGATAAAGACAGAGGTTGTGAAGAACTCATATGATGTAGGGTCTGCAGGTCTTTAAAATGACTAACAATTTTCTTCTGAATAAATGAGAATCGTGGTAGCTGTTTCATGGAAAAAAGACTCTCCAGTCTAGGGAGATAAGGAAGGAGCATGATTTACTCTCTAGAGGACTACTGGGAAAATCCAAGGAAACAAATGGTGGAGGGCTTGGACAAAAGTGATAGAAATGGATGGAGTAAGAAGCGACTGGACTAAGGGTATATTCTGAAGTTAGAGGCTATAAGATTTCTGGCTAAAGTTGATATAGGTTGTTAAAATGAATGAAGACATTTGACTGGACAACTGGATAGAAAGAGGCACATTAAGCTTAGGTTGGGGAGACTGTGATAGCCAACTTGGTAGATGAAGAATTTGAGCTCATGTTCTTTGAATATCCAAGCATAGAAGTCAAATAGTCAGTTGGATGGGTAACTTTAGAGTACAAGGGTAAGGTCTAGGCAAGAAAAATAAATTCAGGTTCTTTAAGAGAAAAGATGATATTAAATCAGTGAGACTGGATGTGATCATCAAAAGGAAGAGTATAGATAGAAAATAGAAGGAACATAGGATAAAGCCCAGATACATCCAATTGGCTCAGTTGGTTGAGCATCGTCTCATGCACTGAAAGGTCGCAGGTTCCATTCCCACTCAAGACACATACCCAGGTTACGGGTTTGATCCCTGACCTGATCCTTGGTCTGATCCCTGGTAAGCTGGGTATGAGAGGCAACCAATGGGTGTTTTTCTCTCACATCGATGTTTTTCTCTCTTTCTCTCCCTCTCCCTTTCTATTTCTCTTTTTATTGATTTTCTCTAAAATCAATAAAAACATATATATTTTTTAAAAGCCCAGGTACACTCCAATGATTTGAAATTGAGAAAAAGAAAAGGCACAATTAAAGAGTCTGACCAGGAGCAGCTGATTGCAGAAAAAGATGATCATGTGAATGTAAGGAGGAGGGAGTGTCATCAGCTGTGTCTGGGAAGAGTTACAGTGAATACTGAGAATTCACCACTAAATTTAGTATCTTGATGTCATTGGCCATGTTGATTTTAGTGAATAATTGAGCACGGAAGACTTATTGGAATGTGTTTAAGAGAAAGGCGACTAAAGGGTATCAGTGTTCCTTAACTGAGGGTTTATTGTTGAGGGTGTGGACAGAGAAATCGGGTAAGAAAACCTGAATTGGAGTCAGTGAAGGTGTTTTTATATAAGTTTCTCTTCTTGGATCATTTTAAATTTTCAGGCAAGTTGCAAACATATTGTAGTATTTTCCATATATCTCTCATTCAGTTTCCCCCAATGTTAACAGTTTATATTACCATGGTACATTTTTATGAACTAAGAAACAGACATTTTTGCATTAAAATTAACTAAAATTCAGACTTTATTTGGATTTTACCAGTTTTTCTATTATTTCCGCCTTTCTGTTCCAAGATCCAGTGGAGGGTATAACATTGCATTTTGTTGTCATGCATCCCGTTCTTCTCTAGTCCATGGTAGTTTCTCAGTCATTCTGAGAGGTACTAGAGGGGAATCCTATAGAATGTATCTCAATATGAATTGTTTTAAGAGAGGTTTCTTTCACAGAAAAAAATATAAATGGATAGGGTCAAGAGAGATATTTGTTTGATTTTTAACATAAAAAAGAAAAGCATGTTTGGATAGAGAGGAAAATAACCCAGTAAGACCCATTATCTTTAATGGGATCTAGGTCTTTTAAGGGCTGAGGCAATAAACCATGGTTTGACATCTGGTAAATACAGAGTAAGTAGTATTGATAAACATATGCATGATGATTTACCACCTTGTATAAAGTAATGTAAATAAGAGGAGAGGGATCCATTACTTATTAAATTCTCTGACTCTAAATTTGATGATATTTATATTTAACAAATTATAATTTTCCTAAATTTTTTTCATACCCTCTCAGGTATTTTTTGCCTCAAGTTATCACACTATCAAGAGCTTGCATGAGACTGGAAATCGTTACAGTTCTCCCCAGTGACAGAAGAAAGTCCTCTTAAAACATGGGGAATTGAGAAGAGTCTTCAGAAGGGAATTACCTTTGTAGTGGGACTATGTCTGCCCTACTCTACAGGCTGCCCTAAAACCAATAAAGCATAAAAATAAGTCTCGAAGGGATCAAGTTGATTATAACAATTTCAACTGTGTCGCAGAACAAAGATCAACAATATATAAAGTAATACAGCAAATTTAAGTACCAAACTAAAAAGTCAAACTGATATGTGAAAGAATTATAAAAGTCTGCCTCCCAAAAAGAGTATTTCTCATTTGAAATATTGAAAATGATACAAATAGTGGAATTAGAATGAAAAATAGACATTACAAATGTACCTCATGTACTCAAAAAAAGATATAGAAACTTATGAACATGATGAGGAAAGTAATGAATATATAAAAAGTCCCAAGACACAAACTACTAAAGATAAAGATTTGAATAACTGAAATGACATATTATATAAAATTTCACTTAAAAAAATGGAGCAAGAAGAACAAATGAAATCCCAAAGTAAGTAGAAGAAAGGCAATAATTAAAACAAAAATAGATCACAGAAAAACAACAAAGAAAAGAAATAAATTTAAAAGCTGTTTTTTTGAGAAGATAAATAAATTTCATTAATGTCTTGCTAAAGTAATCAAACAAAAGCAGAATAAACAATCTACCAATAGAAGAAAAAGGAAAAGAGACTACAAATCCTAAAGATATTAAAAGAATAATAAAGATATTAAAATAAGACAAAATTGGCAAAGGTTTTAAGTAATTCAAAGTGCCAAAGCTTTTCCAGAAGGTATAGATAACCAACATAGCTCTATATCCATTCAGAAAAACAATTAAATTTATGGTAAAAAAAAAAAAAAAAAACTTTCTACAAAGAAAAATCTAGAGAAATAGGACTTAAGTGATGAATTCTATAAAACTTTAAAGGAAGAAATAATAAGAAATCTTCACAATTTTTTTCCATAACAAAGAAGAAAAAGGACACTTCCCAGCCATGGTAGAAGACATGTAGCATCATGTTATCTAAATCAAAGACATTACTCAAGAGCAAAACACCAAAATTCTTAGTGAATATAGATGAAAAAATCCATAAGCAAATATTTTAAAATAAATACTGTAATATATAAGTAGAATTCAAAGTGACCAAAATAAGTTTTTTCACATGAATGAAAAGTATATTTAAAATTGAAAATTAATCATGACATGCCAATCCCAAATTATATTTCCCATCTATTTTTCTATGGGCCCATTAATCTATCCTAAAAATGATTTACTCTCCCATAAGAGACCTACATTCTTCCATCCCTTCCCCTATTAAAATAACATTTAAGCCTAAAGTCTAATACTGCCTCTTGGAAGAAAGTAGGCATTATTACCTTTTCTTTGGGTATCTCCCACGTATACATATAAAAAAAAAACTCCTGTTTGTTTTAATCTTGTTAATTTGCTTTATATTACAGGGGTCTCAGCTAAAGGGAAAGACTCGAGGGGAAATTATTTTTCCCCACTTACACATTTCACATGTATTTCTAGAAAAGAACAAAGCTAAAGTGATAGTAAGCGAATCAGCAGTCTAGGCGTAATGGAGGCTAATGGCTGCTGCAATGGAGCAAGAGGCAAGTTTTTGGAATGATGGAAATGTCCTGTATCTTAACTGTAAAGTACTGATTACACAATTGTATAAATACATAAAATATTTAACCCCCCAAATGAAAGGAGGAAGAGAGAAAAATGGAAGAAAAAAAAGAAGGCCGGGGGTGGGGGGAGAAAGAAGGGAAAGAGGGAGAAGAAACAAAGGAAGGGTCTCCAAAGCTCCACTTCTTACTGATCTTTCTACTGCTTATATGGTGACCCTTTAATTCTGTGAGATACTTAACATCTTTACAATAAAATCTACTTTTTGTTTTAATGTCACTTAAGTTAATTTTTCTTTATTGGCAAATCGCCCTGTTTTAATAAAGAGACACCAGGGAGCTGGGTGTAGAAATAGAACGGCAAGAAAATGTGCAGTTTTTGATGTTGATTTAAAGCTGATGAACCAAATAAACTGATGAGCAAAATAGACCCAGAGTCATAGAAGCATGAACAGACTGATCAACCTCAGAGGGAAAGCAGGAGAGGGGAGATGGGAAGAGATCAACCAAAGAACTTGTATGCATATGTGCATAACACATGGACATGGACAATGGGGTGGTGAGGGCCTGGGGTGGGGAAGGATGGGAACAGGCTGGAAGAGGTTAAAGGGAGGAAAAGGAGAACCTATTTAATACTTTCAACAATAAATATTTTTTTAAATAAAGCTAAGATAGCTAAAAGCAACTGAGATATGGAAAATTTGAAAGTCCTTGGTATGTAGAGATAATAATGGACCTTAATGGTTATTTACTTAGACCAAGGACCCATCCTATCTAATAAAAGAGAAAAATGGTAATTGGCGTACGACGATACCCTTTTCATTGGCTAATCAGGGCTATATGCAAATTAACTGCCAACTAAGATTGGCAGTTAACTGTCAACTAAGATTGGCAGTTAACTGCCAACAAGATGGCGGTTAATTTGCATATGTAGGCACAATGCAGGGAGGCGAAAGGGAAAGCAGGAAGAAGCCCCCTGGCACTGACAGTGATCAGAAACCCACAGGGGAGCTAAGAGCTGGGGGGCAGGGCAAAGGCGGCCCTGGGGCCGCCTTTGCCCTGCCCCCCAGCCATGATTGGAGAATCAGGCGCCTTTGCCACCCTGGCCAGTGATAGCAGGAAGTAGGGGTGGAGCCAGCGATGGGAGCTGGGCACAGTCAAAGCTGGCAGTCCCGGGAGCTAGGGGTCCCTTGCCTGGGCCTAAAGCGAAGCCCATGATCGCGGGGCCGCTGCAGCTGCGGGTCCCCGCTGCCCAGGCCGGACGCCTAGGCCAGAGGCGTTAGGCCTGGGCAGGGGCGGAGCCTGCAACCGCGGGGAGCTGGGGGTCCCCTGCCCAGGCCTGACACCTCTGCCAGAGGCCTCAGGCCTGGTCAAGGGGCTGATCCGGTGATTGGTGATCAGAGGGTGATGAGGGTCAACTCCTCTGGCCGAGGCATCAGGCCCAGGCGGGGGGCGGAGCTGGGGATTGGGGGGATATGATGGTCCCCTTGCCCAGGCCTGAAGCCTGGGTCAGAGGCGTCAGGCTTGGGCGGGGGGGGAGCAAGTGATCAGAGGGAGATGGGAGTCCCCTGCCCAGGCATGATTCCTGGGCCAGAGGCCTCAGGCCTGGGCGGGGGCCAGAGCCAGTGATCGGGGGGAGATGGGGATCCCCTGTCCAAGCCTGACACCTCTGGCGGAGGCGTAGGGCTGGGCAAGGGGCCGATCAGGCGATCGGAGGGTGATGGGGGTCTACGCCTCTGGCCGAGGCATCAGGCCTGGGCTGGGGGCAGAACCAGTGATGGGGGAAATGAGGGTCCACTGCCCAGGCCTGACGCCTCTGTCAGAGGCATCAGGCCTGGGCAAGGGGCCAATCCTGCGATTGGAGGGTGATGGGCATCAACGCCTGAGGGCTCCCAGTATGTGAGAGGGGGTAGGCTGGGCTGAGGGACACTCCCCACCCCCCCCACACACACACCCAGTGCATGAATTTTGTGCACCGGGCCCCTAGTTAGAAATAAAATTTTAGGTGGCCAGGGTGTAACCACCATAAAATAATTGTAACTAGATAAGAATTGTTGGCATTGTGTCTTCAGAGAGTTACTTGTGATGACATTGGATAACTCAAAGAGAGAAAAATAAGCTCAAATCTAAATATCCTTACTTCAAAGCACAAAATGAAATATAGAGGCTTTTTATGACTGTGCTAAAAGAATTTATTTTCTGACAGTTTTAGGGTTATTGCTGCAAATCAAAATCAGAAATTGCTTCCAATGTATACAATAAGATAATTCACCAAACTGGCAGGATATAAAATTGATATACAAATTGAAAAGTGTTCCTATTTTAATAATTTAGTAAGTATATTAGAAAAATTATCTACAGTAGCAAAAGAAAAAAACTACATAGAAATAAGAGAAATTATGAGGAAATGGACAGAAAGCACTTTATAGTTGGAAGACTGTGAGCAATGAATATGGAGGTGACAAGACTGACTGTAACGCAGCTCCTTTCCTCACCATTTTACCTCTGAACACTTTGTCGGCCAATCTCATGTCTGAGTGCAGGACACCCAGTAGCCAAGCATGAGGAGACAGAGTACACGTGAGGGAACTTTTATCTAGAGCAGTGGTTCTCAACCTTCCTAATGCCGCGGCCCTTTAATACAGTTCCTCATGTTGTGGTGACCCCCAATTTCATTGTTACAAATTGAACATAATTAAAGCATAGTGATTAATCACAAAAACAATATGTAATTGTATATGTGTTTTCCGATGGTATTAGGCGACCCCTGTGAAAGGGTCGTTTTATCCCCCAAAGGGGTCGCGACTCACAGGTTGAGAACCGCTGCTCTAGACAAACTTAACATTTAAATGCCCAGGAATACTGGGTAACTGGCATGACTACACTTACTGGAGGATAAAGCCCTCTGACTCAACATTCTTGAGTTTTTCACTGAACTGAAGCAAGAATGGCTGGTTAGCACTCCATCTTCAGTTATAAAAATTTATTAAAAGTCCTTCTTTTTTCTCACCTTTAACTGTGAACCTTGTAGATTCAAGTTTCTAAACATTAGGGAAAACTGTAACTAGAAAAAATATATAAATTTTTAAAAAATAATAAAAGGCAGATCCCCTAGTGTAAGAAATACCGAGGAACTGAAAACGTTCTTTGTGACTCCCATGTGTCCTGGGCCTTTGTGTGTTCTTGTCCTGGCTGCTGTCTTGCACATGACCTTATTCTCTCCAACTTTTCTTGATAAGACCGAATTGCCCAGTCAATAGCTGCTAGTATGAAGAAAATATTCTTTCCTCTTCCAACAATTTTTTTTAAAATCAATTGTTTCTGAAACCAGCTGCACTTTGGTGAACATCTCTTTCTAAAGCTTTATAAAAATCCTGTCCCTTCCCACTAGCAGATCTCTTCTTCAACACCTTCTCATGGCATGGATGTCAGAATAAAGGCTTGAGTTTAATGGTGCTGCTGATTTTCTTCAAAGGAGGAGACAGAGATAATTCAAGAAACAGAAGGATATACACAACTTATAACATAGAAACCCACGCCTGAAACCTGTATGATCAGATTAGCCAGTGTCACCCAATAATTAATTTTAAAATGTTATCTGGGAAACAAAAAGAAACAGAAGGAAAGAAAACATTCATCTTTGAATACAAACATACCTGGTTCAAGTCTGAGGTCAGGCACTCATTTGGGACTTTACAAAACTTTCTTAAATTATTTACATCCTATTTGGGGAATCAGTCAATGAATCGCGGCAATGATGCTTGTATGGGTTCATAAAAAACTGAATGCTTATTTGGTCCAGCTCCTGCTTCTCATTTCTCTGGATAATATCTAGAGAATATCTGAGCAAAGTTCCTTTACTGGCCAGGGCTTCCAGAGTAAATATCCAGGCTCAACTCCAAGCTTTTAGACCCTCTGTCACATTTCACATTTTAATATTGTGGCTTGAATTAAAAAAAAAATGGGACACATACCCCTACCTTTGTCTTATACTCAGGAAAGTGGAAAAAAAATCATTAAATTTGTAAAGATCCTAGATCCTTTACATCTACTTGTAATAATCTGTATAATTACTTATTTCCTTCACTGTTCAAATATTTCATATCTCTTAAAATTTTCAAAAGATTTATAACTTCAATTATTATGAAATTTCAATACCTGTAGACAAAATTGAATTCCAGTAAGAAACTGGTTATAAGTGACTCTTGCTTGGTAAAGTGCCTTTTTTATCCATTATAATTGAATGGTTATAATTGACAATTGAAAAATATTTTTAATACATAATATTCCCATAAGGAGGGAATAGGAAGGGGTACATTTTGATGGGATTCGTTCATGTCAGGAATAGTGAGATACTACGTAGTGCTGTACATGCCCGACATCATCTAATACTCAATATAACCCTTCTAAGGTACTTTCAACTGGAAACCAAAGCTTTGGGAAGTTTCATGAATTTTTCAGTCCTAAATGAGTGATTGACCTCATCTGTAAATCCAAGTATGTTTATATCAAAAAATCAACTCCATTTTATCAGTTTTACTGTTTGAATTTCTCAACCATTCCAACCAGAATTCCCAATGCACACTCCCACCCACAATCTCTCTGTAATACACATAAAATAACAACAGACTTTCACAAGATATCGCTTACTAAAACTTCAAAAGAATGGTCACGGGGAAAAAAAAAGAAAGGTCATGGGAGGGTTACATAGGAGACTTAGATAAATACTTATTCAAGGTTATTAATTTAAATATCAGATATGAAAACCAAATTCAGATTCTCTGACTCCAACTATAGTGATTTTTTTTCATTAAATAGGAAAAGGAAAAAACCAACAAATATTTTATTGACTAATAATATCTATATTTTACATCTATATGTTTATAATTGTTAATAATGAAAATTAGATTTTAGATTCAATGTTTGAGCTATATTTATCTACTAATCTTTATTCATCATTATTTTTTATTTTGACATTGATATTTATAAATTGTGTACACTCCTGGATTTTTAATGCTGTAAAGACATCTCTAGAAAGCCTTTTAATAGTTGATTATTGTATAAATTAACATGAATACATAAAAAGCCATTTAAGTGGTTAGATTAAAATTTAAAAGATGGCCAAATCACACAAAAATGCAAATACTCACCAGAAATAAATTAACTAAGTTGACTGTAACTCCATTTTATTTTTTTAATTTTTATTGCTTAAAGTATTACAAAGAGTATTACATATGTCTCCTTTTTCTTTTCTCCCCTTGACCTTCCCCCGGACTCCCCCACCCCCCAGTGTCTTGTGTCCATTGGTTATGCTTATATGCATGCATACAAATCCTTTGGTTAATCTCTTAAACCCCTCCCCCACCCCCCCTGCCACCCCCCCCCACACCAACCCTCCTCAGACTTCCTGCTGTAATTTGACAGTCTGTTCGATGCTGCTCTGCCTCTGTATCTATTTTTGTTCATCAATTTATAATGGTCTTAATTATCCATAAATGAGTGAGATCATGTGGTATTTTTCTTTCATTGACTGGCTTATTTCATTTAGCATAATGCTCTCCAGTTCCATCCATGCTGTTGCGAATGGTAAGAATTCCTTCTTTTTTACAGCAGCATAGTATTCCATCATGTAGATGTACCACAGTTTTCTAATCCATTCATCTGTTGATGGGTACTTAGGCTGTTTCCAGATCTTAGCTATGGTGAATTGTGCTGCTATGAGCATAGGGGTGCATATATCCTTTCTGATTGGTGTTTCTGGTTTCTTGGGATATATTCCTAGAAGTGGGATCACTGGGTCAAATGGGAGTTCCATTTTTAACTTTTTGAGGAAACTTCATACTCTTCTCCACAATGGCTGCACCAGTCTGCATTCCCACCAGCAGTGCATGAGTGTTCCCTTTTCTCCGCATCCTCTCCAGCACATGTCGTTTGTTGATTTGTTAATGATAGCCATTCTGACAGGTGTGAGATGGTACCTCATTGTTGTTTTCATTTGCACTTCTCGGATAATTAGTGACTTTGAGCATGTTTTCATATGTCTCTTAACTTTCTGAATGTCCTCTTTTGAAAAGTGTCTATTTAGGCTCTTTGCCCATTTTTTGATTGGATTGTTTATCTTTCTTTTGTAAAGTTGTATGAGTTCCCTATAAATGTTGGAGATTAAACCCTTATCGGTGATAACATTGGCAAATATGTTCTCCCATGCAGTGGGCTTTCTTGTCGTTTTGTTGATGGTTTCTTTTGCTGTGCAGAAACTTTTTATTTTGATGTAGTCCCATTTATTTATTTTCTCTTGTTTCCAATGCCCTAGGAGCTGTATCGGTGAAGAAATTGCTTCGGCATATGTCTGAGATTTTGTTGCCTTTGGATTCCTCTAGTATTTTTATGATTTCCCATCTTACATTTAAGACCTTTATCCATTTTGAGTTTACTTTTGTGTATGGTGTAAGTTGGTGGTCTAGTTTCATTTTTGTGTGTGTATCTGTCCAATTTTCCCAACACCATTTATTGAAGAGACTATCTTGACTCCATTGTATGTTCTTGCCTCCTTTGTCAAATATTAATTGAGCATTTTGGTTCTGTTCAATTTCTGGGTTCTCTATTCTATTCCATTGATCTATATGTCTGTTCTTGTGCCAGTACCAGGCAGTTTTGAGAGCAGTGACTTTGTAATACAGCTTGATATCTGGTATTGAGATCCCACCTACTTTGTTGTTCTTTCTCAGGATTGCTGTAGCTATGCGGGGTCTTTTTTTATTCCAGATGAATTTTTGGAGAGTTCTTTCTAGGTCTGTGAAATAGGTCGTTGGTATTCTAATGGGGAGTGCATTGAATTTATAGATTGTTTTGTGTAGTATGGACATTTTAATTATGTTGATTATATGCTTTCAAAATTAAAAAAAAAAATTGAACCCATAAGAGACCATATTTGTATAAGCGAATGACACTTCTTTCAAATGACATTAGAAAGTTTTTTTAAAACATAGAGGTGTTAAGTATCTGACCAACTTTTTTATTGCTACCTCTTTTGTATAGTTTTGCTATCCCCAGCTTTTGTAACCCTTTATATTCATTTTATTACCTTCCAAATGGCCTCACCTAACCTTTTATCCAGTCTCACATGATGAGTACTCTTACAATAGGAATGGTTAGCATCAGAAGAAAAATCTATTCACCAAAGATAATTGAAAATACCTTTGTGTTTCTCCATCTTGTTACCCTTCAGCTTTACTTCTCCACATCCATTATTTTGGAAGGTAAGTTCTGTCTACAGCAGAACTTCTCAAGTTTTATTCTCTCTTAAACCAATGAATCTCCACTATTATGGACTATAACAGAGGTCACATTACAGATAAATATATTCCACTTCACACACACACTGTGCTCTCTGTGAGGGGAAGTATAATTCGAATTACACTAGTAGGAAATGTGGAAGGAAAAAATGTCTAAACCTATGTTCAGTTGGCATAGCCACAGTCATGCAGAGTGCATCAATGCATATGTACATATTTCATTTACACACTTTAATATAAAATTATAATTCACTTTGTTATTTTAGGGATGAGGTTAATGTAATTCCTCATAATCAATAATATTTTTAAATTCACTTGGAGAATTTTGGGATATTATGCCTTTAAGTAAAAGTATTTCAATAACACTTGTACAAAAACAGCATGCATCTCCATTTATTTGTTTTAATGTGGGAGAAACTTAGAAAATATTGTTAACTTCCTGGGAGTAACCATGTGGGTAACCTTTCTGAAACTGACTAACTTGCCTTCCATATAAGCAGAAGGCTTCTAAAGTGGTTTCCTATTCTCTTAGGGTAGTCAGTGATAGAAAAAATGTGTTGGTATGATTAGTACATTGGTAAATAAACATTATTTATTCATCCAGGACTATCATTTCCAGGTGGATACATACTAGAGCAATACAAGTTTATTGTCCTTATATAATGATGATACAGATAGGGAACAAATGCTAAATTTCATGAAGTAATTATAAAACAGTTGAGTGAAAATGTAATTCAAAGAAGAAAAATTAGTGATAACTGAAGAAGTAGATAGCATTTTATTGACAAGGATCAGTGGAAAGAAAGGAAGAAAGCATGGAACAGGCAGTAAAAATGACACTTAAGAAGTGCATACTATGTACAGTAAACTATTCTTGACATAATTATAGTGCTTGAGCTTGGTCTAGAAGCATGAAATGAAAGAGAGAAAACATTCTAGGAAAAATAAATAGCAACAGTTAAAGTACAAGAGTTGGCCTAGAGAGTGTAGATTTAAGAAGTAGGAAGATTACTTGCCTTCCAGAAATAAGGTTATAGAAAAAATGATAAGCCCTAACCGTGGATAGAGCTCAGTGGATAGAGAGTCGGCCTGCGGACTGAAGAGTCCCAGGTTTGATTCTGGTCAAGGGCATGTACCTTGGTTGCGGGCACAATCCCAGTAGGGGGTGTGCAGGAGGCAGCTGATCGATGTTTCTAACTCTCTATCCCTCTCCCTTCCTCTCTGTAGAAAAATCAATAAAATATATTTAAAAATAATAATAATGAGATTACTAAATAACATGTTGAAGAAGAAGGGGGAGGAAAAACATATTTAAAAGAATAAAATGGCAATAAAAACATATCTAGTAATAATTGCTTTAAATGTAAATGTCTTAAATGCTTCAATCAAAAGACCTAGTGTAGCTGAATGGATAAGAAAGCAAGAACCATATTATGCTGTCTGCAAGGGACCCCCTCAAACCAAAAGATACACACAGACTAAAAGTAGAAGGATAGAAAAAGATATTTCATGCAAATGAAAAGTAAAAAAAAAAAAAAAAAAATCTAGTGTAACAATACTTATATCTGACAAAATAGACTTTAAAACAAAGGCTATTTTAAGAGACAAAAAAGACACTACTTAATTATAAAGGGAGAAATTTAACAAGAGAATACAACCCTTGTAAATATTTATGCACTCAACATAGGAACACCTAATATTTAAAACAAATGTTGATAGGCATAAAGGGAGAGATTGAAAGCAATAGAGTCATAGTCATAGATTTTAACACCCCATTGACATCAATGGATAAGTCTTCCAGACAGAGAAAATCAACGAGGAAAATCGAAGCCTTAAATGACACACTAGATAAAATATATTGCATTGATCTCTTCAGATTATTTCACTCCAAAGCAGCAGAATATACATTCTCAGCAAGGGCAGATGGAAAATTTTCTAGGGTTGGCCACATAATAGGACACAAAACAAGCCTCAATAAATTTAAGAAGACTGAAATCATATCAACCATCTTCTCTGACCATAATGGTAAGAAAATAGAAATCAATCATAAGAAAATAAAAACAACTGAAGAACACACAAATACATGGAGGATAAATAACATGTTACTAAACAATGAATGGTTTAGCAATGAGATCAAGGGAAAAAAATCAAAAGATTTATTGAAATATATGAGAACACAATAACCCAAAATCTATGGGACACAGTAAAAGCAATTCTAAGAAGGAAATTCATAGAATTACAGGCCTACCTCAAGAAACAAGAAAAATCCCAAGTAAACAATTTAACTTTACACTCAAAGAAACTAGAAAAAGAACTACAAACAAAGCCCAAAGTGAGTAGAATATAGGAAATAACAAAGATCAGAGCAGAAACAAATAAAATAGAGTCTTTTAAAAACAACAATACAAAAGATAAGTGAAGGGAAACCTTTAACTAGACTCACCAAGATAAAAAGAGCGAGGACCCCAATAAATAAAATCAGAAATGAAAGTGGAGAAGTCATAACTGACACCACAAAAATTTTTAAAAAGTAAGAAAACCTACAACTATATGCCAATAAATTGGACAACCAGAAAAAAAAAAAAGAACAAATTCCTAGAAACATACATCTTCCAAAATTGAATCAGGAAGAATCCTAGACTCTAAATAGACAGATAACAACTAATGAAATTGAAGCACTAATCAAAAAACTCCCAGCAAACAAAAATCATAGACCAGACAGCTTTACAGGTGAATTTTACTAAACATTCCAAGAACTAACATGTATCCTGCCGGGGTTCTTGTTCCGGCATTCAGAAGGGTTCAGCAATCTGGAGAAGGGGCTATGTCTAACTTAAATAAGAGTCCAGAGATGAAGCATAATTTTGAAAGGCATTTGGGGGTCAGAGGAGCTTAGCTAAAAGAAACTAAATTCTCCTCATCTCAGGACCCCATGCTTTTTATTAACACAAATTGTCCTGAGGCAAGGCAGAGATATACACTTCAAAGGGTAGGGTTTCCTATACACAGTCCATTGTCAGAATGGAAGAATTTGCCTAAGGCAGTTCAGGTGTTTAGCCAGTAGGAGGCAATAACATGTAGATAAAGATGCCCTGAGCTGTCTGGCAGCAAACAATCAATTTAATGCATCCTTTCCAGGTGTGGGGAAATGCCCTTCAGCCATTCCAGATTCAGCCCTGCTGACATGCTGGAACTGGCTTCAGGCAGTATCCTTCTCAAACTATTCCAGAAAATTCAAGAAGAGTGAAGACTCACAAACTCATTTTATGAGGCCAACATTATCCTAATTCCAAAACCAGATAAAGATACTACAAAGAAAGAAAGTTATGTGAAAACATCCTACACCATGATCAAGTGGGATTTATTCTGGGATGCAAAGTTGCTACAATATCCTCAAATCAACAAATGACACATCACATAAACAAAATGAAGGATAAAACTCCCCTGATCATATCAATAGATGCAGAGAACGCACTTGACAAAATTCAGCACCCATTTATGATAAAAACTCTCAGCAAAGCAGGAATAGATGGAATACAACTCAATGTAATAAAGGCCATGTATGACAAACCTACAGCCAACACCATACTTAATGGCAAAAACTAAAAGTATTTTCCTTAAGATCAAGAACAAGACAGGGACATTTGTTTTCACCATTCATATTCACCATAGTACTGAAAGTCCAAGCTATAGCAATCAGACAAGAAGAAGATACAAAAGGCATTCAAATTGGAAGATAAGAAGTAAAGCTGTCATTATTTGCAGGTGACATGATATTTATATAGAAAACCCTAAAAATTCTACCATAAAACAACTAGAACTGATAAATGAATTCAGTAAAGCATTAGGACACAAATTAAATATCAGTGTATAAACCAGCTGCATTTTTACATAAAGACTATCAGAAAGGGAAATCAAGAAAACATTTCCATTCCCAATTGCTACAGAAATAATAAAATATCTAGGAATAAATTAAACCAAGGTGTAAAAGACCTGCATTCCAAAAATTAAAAGACACTGAAGAAAGAAATTGAAGAAGATACAAATAAGTAGAAGCATACACTATGTTCATGGATAGGAAGACTTAACATCATTAAAATGTCTATACTACCCAAAGCAATCTATAGGGTCAATACAATTCCTATCAAGATACCAATTGCATATTTCACAGAACTAAACAAGTATTCCAAGAATTTATATAGAAAACCCAAAGAACCCAAATAGACACAACAATCTTGAGAATGAAGAACCAAGTTGGAGGAATCATGCTACCTGTTATCAAACTATATTACAAAGCCATCATGATCAAAACAGCAATAGAGAACCCAGAAATAAACCCATGACTTTATAGTCAATTAATATTTGACAAAGGAGGCAAGAACACAAAATGGGCTAAAGATAGTTTATTCAATCAATTGTGTTGGAAAAATTGGACAGATACATGCAAAATAATAAAACTAAATACCCTTATTAAACCATACACAAGAATAATTCAAAATGGATTAAAGACAAATATTAGACTCCTAAATGAAAACATAAGAAGTAAAATCTTGGACATTTCCTGTAGCAGAATTTTTCCTGAAATGTCTTCTCAAGCAAGGGAAGCAAAAGAGAAAATAAACAAATGAGACTACATCAAAATAAAAAGTTTTTGAACAGCAAAGGGAACCATCAACAAAATGAAAAGATAACCCACTGAATTTGGAGAACATATTCACTGATATACCTGACAAGGATTTAATTTCCAGAATTCATAAGGAAACTATAATATCAATAACAAAACACAAGAATCCAATTAAGAAATGAGCAAAGTACCTGAATAGACTTCTCCAAATAGGACATACAGATGGCCAATAGACATATGAAAGGATGCTCAGTCACTAATCATCAGAGAAATGAAAATTGAAACCACAATGAGATATCACCTCACATTTGTCAGAATGAATATCATGAAAAAATCAACAAAACACAAGTGATGGCGAGGGTGTAGAGAAAAGGGAAGCCTTGTGCACTATTGTTGGAAATGCAGATTGGTGCAGCAACTGTACAAAACAGTATGGAGTGACCTAAAAAAATTAAAAATGAGCCCTAACTGGTTTGGCTCAATGGACAGAGCTTCGGCCTGCAGACTGAAAAGTCCTAGGTTCGATTCCAGTCAAGGGCATGTACCTTGGTTGTGGGCACACCACCAGTAGGAGGTGTGCAGGAGGCAGTTGATCAATGTTTCTCTTTCATCGATGTTTCTAACTCTCTATCCCAGTGATGGCGAACCTATGACATGCGTGTCAGAGGTGACACGCAAACTCATTTTTTTTGGTTGATTTTTCTTTGTTAAATGTCATTTAAATATATAAAATAAATATCAAAAATATAAATCTTCATTTTACTATGGTTGCAAATATCAAAAAATTTCTATATGTGACACGGCACCAGAGTTAAGTTAGGGTTTTTCAAAATGCTGACACGCCAAGCTCAAAAGGTTCACCATCACTGCTCTATCCTTTTCCCTTCCTCTCTTTAAATAACCAATAAAATATATTTTTTAAAAATTAAAAATAAAACTGCCTTTTGATCCAGCTATTCCACTACTGGGAATATATCCAAAGAAACCTAAAACACTAATTCGAAATAATATATGCACCCCTATGTTCAGCTTTATTTATAACTAGTGGCCTGGTGCACAAATTTGTGCACATGGAAAGGAAATTAATTAGAAGAAATATTTTAATATCACTATTTACCCTTTCTCTATAATAGAAGTGTCAACCAAATTCACGATAGACAGACAGATCAAAAAACACGTGTGCGATTGGCACCAATGAGAGCTTTATATATATAGATAAACTTAGGTAATTAGACCTGCTTTCAGATGTAGCTAAACTTTTTCCAGCCCAGTGAAGCACCCCAACTTCTCTTTCAGGTAATTGTCAGCAACACAGCAGTAAATATCAACAGGAAACAGATTATTATTGTAGATCATGCAGGGAGAACAAAGGGTAAAATATTTAACTGCGGCAGTGTTTGACTATATTCTGCACAGTGAGAAAACCTGAAGTCATTTTCAAGGTCCACCATTTCTTACTTCTTTTCAGTCAGATCAAGTTTCTAAACTTTCTAAATCTCTGTTTTCTGGCTAATGAAAAGAAAATAGGATTCCACCAAGTCTCCTATCTGCCTACTCCAGGACTTCTGTGAGGATCAAATGAGATGAGGCACAGGAAAACGCTTCAGAGACATTTGGTTAAAGTGTAAAATGTTTCCACCTGACTATAAAGCAAGTCATGTTCCAATGCCAAAGAAACTCCAAGCAGGGTAGTAGGGAGAGGAAGCTGGGCGTTGCTACATGACATCATTACCTGGTGCCCAAAGTGACTGTTTCCGGGCTAAGCTGGGCTGTGGGCCTTATTTTGCACCATGGGGTGTTGGCAGTGTTACAGAACCTACACAGAACGTTCTCTAGGGACAGAAGAACTTCGCTGGCGAGAGCATGCCCGAGGATCCTGGACAGGGACTGGCCTCGGAGCCTGGAGGCAAAGCCTGGTGAGAGAGCATGGCAGGGGATCCTGGACTGAACCTGACTGCGGAGATTGGCAGGAGAGCCTGACTAGAACCTGGTGACTGAACCTGGCTGGAGATCTGGAGCAGAACCTCTCTGGAGATCCAGACCAGAACTTGGCTGGAGATCCTGGCTAGAGATCCTGGCTAGGCTGCTGTTTCAACTGAACGTTGTCTCCGTGTCATTCCTTCTTCGCCGACTCCGTCTACACCTTTGGGGGACCCCTGGACCCGCTAGGGTTGGACCCCGGCATATGGCGCCCGAACAGGGACCCCTAGGTAAGCGCCCCGCACTCGGGACGGATAGGACTCCACCGTAGGAAGAGGGTGGATAGTCTTCGCCGACTCCGTCCACACCTTTGGGAATCCCTGGAACAGGATTCCCCTAGGTAAGCCCCTCCCCCTTGAAAACCACCACACTCAGGACGGATAGGACTCCACCAGGGTGCTGCAAACCCCCCTACAGAGGATAAGTAGGGTAAGAAGGTGGATAGTACAGAACTTAGATTGAGAAGATGTGCCATACTGAGTCCAAAGAAAGAAGACTCTGTATTGATCTTTAGATTAAGAAGATGTGCCATACTGAGTCTAAAGAAATAAGACTCTGTATTGATCTTTTAACACTTATGCTTGCTAGCAGAGGAATTAAGGTTACTCCCAGTCAGATGGAACATTTTATACAAGAAATACGTCCATGCTTTTCTGAGGAAGGAAAGGTGCCAGAAAGGTAAATGTAGAGGCATGGGAGAAGGTAGGCCCAAGGAGCCTTATCCTTAACCCCACTGCAGCCTTTCTACCCTGGGAAAGTGCAGGATTGGCAAGCTCTCCCTGGGATGATAGATCAGGACTCAGGTAATAGCGGAAAGCGCCAATCCTACTCTTAAAATGGATATAAGAGAGCATTTGAGGTTTTTCTTTTTAAAGCTTGCTTTTAAAAAATAAAAAAGGGGGAATTTGCCGGGAGCCGGGCCATCCTTGCTGTTTCAAGGGACCTGGCATATATGGCATATGGTTCTTAATATGTTTGCTCACCTTCTTGGCGCTGTGTTTTAACCAAGGTCACCTCTCAGAGAAAGGTTGAATCCCCAGGTAGGGATTTTCCCCTGAAGTTAGGGAGGGAATAAAACCCCTCAACTAAGTGCCAGGCGGGTAATTAATCCCTTTAACTACGAACAATCATGCTTAAACTACATAATCTTTACTCCCTGGAATGGAGATAAGAAACGCCCTAACCTTTGTAATAGAGATTGATAGGATTGAATCAACTGGTATAAATACAGTTGTAACAAGACAGAAACACACAGAATTTAGAACTCAGAACTCAGAACACAGAACTCATGAGACAGAATTCAGAACACAGAACTTAGAACACAGGGCTTGGAAGACAGGACCAAGAGAGACAGAGCCTAGGCACAGAACCAAACCTGGCTGGAGATCTCAGACAGAACCTGGCTGGAGAACCTAGCGAGGGAACATGGCCACAGAACCTGGCTGGAGATTCTAAGCAGAACCTCTCTGGAGATCGAGACCAGAACTTGGCTGGAGATCCTGGCTGGAGATCCTGGCTAGGCTGCTGATCAACTGAACGCTGTCTCCGTGTCATTCCTTCTTCGCCGACTCCGTCCACACCTTTGGGGACCCCTGGACCTGCTGGGGCTGGACCCCAGCACAGTGTCATCTGTGATTTGGTGGGGTGTTGCTCTAGGGTGGTGGCAGGGCCTGGGTCCCACTTGGGGGAAGCCAAGTGTTGCTTTGTTGGCACCAGGTCCTTGGTACCGTTTCTCTATAAATGGCCAGTGAGCGTCACGGCAGCTCCTGTGTTGAGCATCTGCCCCCTGGTAGTCAGTGTGCATCATAGTGACCGGTCAGATGGTTGGACATTTAGCATATTAGCCTTTTATATATAGACTAGATGCCCGGTGCATAAAATTCATGCATGGGGGGTGGGAGGTTTGCACCCCAGCCTGTACCCTCTTGCAATCCAGGACCCATCGGGGGATGTCTGATTGCCAGGATCCGGCCCAAACTGGCAGTCGGACATCCCTCTCACAATCTGGGACCACTGGCTCCTAACTGTCTGATCATCCCTAACTCCTCTGCTTGTCTGCCTGATCGCCCCTAGCCACTCACCTGACTGCCTGATCGCCCCTAACCACTCACCTGACTGCCTCATCGCCCCTAATTGCTTCTGCCTTGGCCCCGCCAGTGGCTTCGTCAGGAAGGACATCCAGCTGTCCAATATAATTAGCATATTATGCTTTTATCATTTTAGATGGCCAACATTTGGAAGTAGCCCAAGTACACATCAGTAGATGAGTAGATAAAAAGCTGTGGTTCATTAACACAATGGCTTACTACTCAGCCATAAAAAGTAAGAAATCTTACTTTTTGTGACAGTATGGATAGACCTGGAGAATATTATACTAAGTGAAATATGCCAGTCAGAGTAAAATAAGTACCACTGATTTCACTGACATGTAGAGTCTAATGAACAAAATAAATTAACAAAGTAGAGATATACTCAGGGATACAGAGAACAGACTGACAGGTTTTATAGGGGACGGATGGGGGGCTGGGTGAGAAAAATGATGGAATTAAGCAAAATAGAAAAAGAAAGAGTCAGGGATGCAGACAACAGTATGGTGACTGCCAGAGGGAGGGAGGGAGGGGTGAGATGAGGAAGTAAAGGGGGGATAAAGGGTGATGGAAGGAGACTAGACTTGGGGTGGTGAACCTACAATACAGTAATAGTTGATGTATTATCGAATTGTATACCTGAACCTTATATAACTTGATCAACCAATGCTACCCTAATAAAGTCAATAATAATAAATTTAAAAATAAAAATAAAATGTAGATAAACTGGGAACAAAACAAACTACATAATTTCTAAGATCCATACAAAATGAAACTGCTGGGCTTTCAATAAAAACATATATATTAAGAATTTCTAGAAAGTGACAGTAGAGCATTAAACAAGCATAATGCCTTTTAAGTCCACATGCCCATGAAACCAGCCCTACTGGGGGACTTTTTAAAGGGACTCTAAGATAAAATTACAGAAAATGTTTATCTGATAAACAGTAGAGAGAAAGAGGCTCTTAATCCAGGAATGATTTGAAACTAGTTACTTAAGATTTAACTTACTGTAGCTTATGGACTGAGTTGGGAAGACAGACTAGAATTCAGTCTGGAATTCAGAAACTATTGCAGCAATCACAGCCTGAGGGAGAGATTGCACCATTATGGTGGTGGTGGACCGGAAGAGGAACAGAAAATTTGACATATATAATACGATGGCAATTTTTTACAAAGAAAAGGTAACAAACATACTAGTAAGTTTTTGTTTTATTTTGGTTTAATTGGAAGAAGTTCCTAAAGAAAAATATTTCAGATTTGGGGGATATATCTTAGAAAAAAGAAGTATACTCTAAAAAAAAAACAATGCTTTCTTTTTCTCCATCCCCCTCCCCCACCTTTTACACGGAAAATGTTAAAATAAACCAGGTGTCAATAATAACTCTTTTTCCCCACATTGACTTTAATTGGAACATTTTATTTTGGTGAAAGTACATTCCTGGTCTCAAACTCTATTCTCAGATTGTACAATCATAATAAAGTGCAAAATTAGTAGACATTTAAGTTTTTTAATCTTTCTCTGATTTAACTATATACTCGATGAAATGTTGATCTCATCATATTTCCATGACATCTTTGTGTTACACAATATGCATATAAAATTCCCTTAGAAGAAAACTAAATTCTTATATCTCTCCTTTCAATCATATCATTTATATAATTTTGAGAACGCAGCAGCAAAACATTCAATGAATTATTAAAAAGTGCTGAGAATTGCTTTACAGGTGTTAAGAGCTAACTAAGGATCATCGAATTCTACCAGTTATTAACATATAAATTCAAAAAAGAAAAAAAGTCCACATACAGGTATTTTGTCCAAATTAATGTTTTCTACTTTTAAGAAGGTCATAAGAGCAAAAAGGACATAATCTTTGGCTTCACTTCACACATTTATTTATTCATCAATATTTCCATAAGTAAATTTGTTAACGTAAGTGTTTCAAACAGAAAAAAATAGAATAAGTCAAGGGAAATACAGGAAATTAAAATAAATAAGAAATATGTGAGTACACAAAATCACATTCACTAGAATAAAAGCTCAGATAAATGAGTACATGCCCTAGGGCATCATTTATTGTTGTGCACATGCACATAAATATATACAGTAGTGACACATTTGGAAAAGAACATAAACAAATTAAAGAGTTCATGAGAAAGATTTGATGAAAGGTTTGGAAAATAAGGAAAGGTTAAAGAACAATGCATGTTCAGACAAATGAACATTTTAAAGGGATATATATATATCTATATCTATATATAGATATAGATATATAAAAAGAAATGATAGGAAGAAGATAGGGAAAGAATAGAAGATATAAAATAGGAAAGACATGCAAAAATTTGGAAAATCTCTAAACAATAAAGAATGTAAACCAAAAGAATATGTAACTCTTATTGAAAGAGGATCTGTTATTTTTCAAAAAGCCAAGATTGATGTTAGATGTGTATTAAGAAAGGCCTATAAATAATTAAGGTAGCCCTGCCTTACTACAAAGAAGAACAGATATGAACAAAGATCTTCCTTCCAAATTTGAAATCCAATTTATTTCCTCTATCTCTTTCTTGATGAGTTTTGTCTACTTTTAGTCTTAACTCACATTTGAAATATATTTGAATTTTCTACTTTAAAATAGAATGAAGTACAAAAGGAACTAAAAAGAATAAAAAGCAGCATTAAGTTGTACAACATGATGGGAAGTGAATTGTGTTTCTTACTGGACAAGAAATTAAAGATGAATTAGTCATTATATATGTATATATTTAATATGCCAGGCACTGTACTAGGCACAAATATAAATCCATTGCAAGAGCAGAATTCAAATATGTTTGTTTTTTTCTTCAAGATCATTATATATATATATATATATGTCATATAACTACTAACCAGCTCTCCAATAATGTGTTGCTAGTTGCAAGGAAATCAAATGAAGCCATTCTCTCTCTTAGTTGGAAAATAACATGAAATCAGGAAATATCTTTCTTTCAATCAGTAGAATCATTTTTACAAATAAAGAAAAAGACATCTTACTTAGCAAAACTGTTAAGATTATAATTAGGGCTTAAATACTAGAGAAAAACTTTAAAAATTGTGTTTTACTAATTCAAAAATCATTACTTGACCAGAGGCTTGCAGGAAAGTTATATTTGCTTTGATTAATTTCTTTCTTTTTATAGAGAGTAAATTAATAATGGAAATAAGATTGCAAGAGGATCCTTGAAAATACTTAGTAGAACTAACTTTCTAAGCACCCTCAAGCACTTTAGAAGGATCCATTTTCACACAATTGATATGCTAATTACAAACCATTAAATCAAGTCAAGGGTGTGTATTGGATAACACTTTGTTAGTTCAATGTGAGTTAATGTAGGTACTTGAAATAATAGAACTCTATTCCATTCTGAAATAATATATTTTCAGGCCTTTTTCCTTTAATTGAGACTAAGCTTCCTCCAATTAGTACAGATTAATGACATTTTACAGGAGTCAATATTTAGGAACCAAGAGGTATTGCTGAATCTTCTATAACCTAGTTATGGTCAGAGAAGAGGGTTAGATTGGGAAAAGTAATCCTAGAGTTGATACTTAATATTATATTTCAATTGAATAGTATTTCCACACACAACAAAATAACAGATACGATAAATTTGGATAATTCATGTGGGTTGTAGATTGCTTGAGGACAATGACCTCTTTTCATTTAGAAAACAGTCGGTGATAAAATATTGGTAACATTTACTTTTCTTTGGGAGGAATGGGTTGTTGTGAGCTAAATGTTGTGTTCAAAACCATTTCAGGCCCTGACCTGTGTGTCTCAGTTGGTTGAGTACCATCCCATGAACCAAAAGGTCACCCATTGAGAGCTCAGTCCCCAGTAGGAGTCGTGCTGGAGTCAGTGGATGAATGTTTCTCTCTCACTCCTTCCCTTCCTCTTTCTCTAAAAAAAAAAAATCAATAAAGTACATATTTAAAAGAAAAAAACTATTTCAGTATCATACTACCTGATATTTTTTAACATGTTTAAAAATTGCTAGCTACTAGAAAAGGGGAAAATGTATTTAAAGGAAAGAAAAATGGTTTGCACAAACTTGGTATCATCCTTACCACTTATGTATCATAATTATCATAATTAATATTTGGCCACATTCTCAATTGCTTTTACTCATGCTAGGAAAGGTTTATAATGTTCATTTTAAAATCAAATTTTTACTTCTTTTTCATTATTTAAAATGATTCAACAAGAGAGGAAATTTAATATCATATTTTTCAGCTTATCAAATTTATTGTTATGGCTCTTCAGATAAATAAAAGCTAAAAAAGCACTTGTGTCTTTAAGTGATATTTCTGCATATTATTCTCTCTAGATATTTTATTTTTTGAAAATAATATAACCACATTAATATTTATTTAGACATTTTTAGTAATCATTTTCTTTTTCATATAATGAGAGATTACTAAATAGGCTAATTCAGTGTATGAAGCATTTCACATACAAATTTTTGCATTATCTGATAGGTTTTCATATGTAAATCACATGCATATGTTTATCTCCTGTGAATAGTGTCAAATATCCTCAGTGCAAAATGAACCTTAGCTAACATTATCTTCCTAATGACTTTTCTTTTCCCAAGGAAAAATTTGTTATTTGTGTCAGGCATTTAGAAATTGTCATTCAAACTGAGCTTTTTGTTTGTTTGTTTGTTTTATTGGACTGCATCAGGGTCAAAAAGGAAAATGAACTCTTTGAGGTAAATTACCATTATATTGCCCTTATACAAACCTTTTGAGTTTTTATATTTAAGATTATGAGATATAAGCCATAAACATTTTTGAAACACAGAAAGTGGAATAGTTCAATTTTTTAAAAGTTCATTATATTTAAAGGATTTTTACTAGATGTCAGGCAATTAAATCACATTCACAAACATAGAAAGACAATTGCTTAAACGAAGCAGGATAGTAGGAAGGTAGAAAGATTCCTTGGCAAGTGAAATGGGGAAACAAATAGCTGATTCAAACTGACCTCTGACTCACCTGTCTCCTTTTCCCTGGCACAAACACTCCCTTAAGCATTAAGCTCCCGGAACAATGAGGTTCTGGTCAACATCCAATCATCTTAGAAACAAAGTTTTATTCAGGTCTGTTGACCACAGAGATAGAGTTTTGATTAAACTAGAGATGACATCTAGGCCTCAGCTGTGTTTTAATTCCAGGCCCAAAAAAGCAGCAAAACCAAACGAAGTGACGCGTTGCTGACATCAGAACCAGGTGCAGTGACCAATAACCCTGGCCAATCAGTAAAGACCAATCAGTAAATGCCCGTGAAAGAGCACACCTGGAAAGCTGATGAATATTTTACTGAGATCCTTCCCTGAGATCCCCTAAAATTCCCTGCCTTTAGAAAACGGGTAAAAACCCTTAAGAAAAAGGACCCAGAGCCCATGCACTCTCTCTGGAAGGTCCCACCTTCCCCATTTCTTCCCTAGGGGCATACCTTGGCTTTCCTTCTCCTAAGCTCCAAGGGCCCTTCTTTTTGCCTCTGTAAATTGCTTGAGTCTCTGCAGCCCAACTGGCTCACTTCTTCTTCCTCTGTGACTTTCTAAACAAACTTCTTACACTAGCGTTCTTGGCTCCTGAATTCTTTCTTTACCGAACTCAAGACCCAAGGTCTAACACAGCCGCTAACACAACAACATCTGAAATAGTCTCGCTCCACTCTCAAGTAGACTTGCCTTTGAATTCACAATGTGGGTGAAATCAAAGCACAGAACAAACACTGTTTTGATATAGCTTTGAAAATAGTAACAGCTTCTAACAGAGAAAAAGGCAGCTTTGGGTTTGCAGGAAAAGTATGATGGACATGACTCCGAGCCCAGGGAAGTTTACTTTTTAATCAGTGCTTGGTGAGAAGCTCTTATCCATTGTTTTACTTTTGAGGGAAAGTGACTAACTAGAATAGATCCCAGATGTCTTGGGCTGCTGTTCAGGATGTAACACACATTCTTATCAGCAGCAACATCTTTTGATCCAAATGAGCATTCACAAGATCCAAATGTGTACAGAAAAGTTAGAGGTGGCCAAAGGATTAGAACTTTTCCTCCATGGTATATAAAATTTCCTATCAATTCATGTAAGGTGGTCCCAGGTGAAATGACTTAATACTCTTAAGTAGTAAAATAATGGTCACAAATGGGAGATAGTTAACTTTGAATTTATTTTTCTTTTTGATTTTGATTTTTCAAGACCTTGGAAACTTTGGTCTTGTTCATGAAACTGTTAGTACCTCGCTTCCCATCTTCCCCCAAGATAACTTAGTCATCAAGAAACCTTTTATATTTTTGTGACTCTAGTTTTAGACTTCTCGATTTCTCATTGTTTTGCTTTTTGTTGTTTTGTTACATTCTTGTAGCCTTGAATTCAAATTATGTTATCTAGATTCAAACCAAACTTGCTTTAAATTTATATCTTAGGGAGAAATTAATCTTAACCTATTAAGCTAATAAGCAAAGTACAAAAACACCAGAGTATTAAAATTTTCAAATAAATATTAACACTCTACATTTTCTTTAGAAATAGTGACATTATAGTTTGGATAAACAGTATCAGCTCATTTATTTTTGTCTGTATTTTTTGTCTGTCTAGAACCTCTCTAACCCTTTTCTACTCTTGGACAGTTGGGAGGAATAACATTTCTTAATCTCTTCTGCAATCAAATTGGGGCTATGTGAGTGATTTCTGGCCAGTGGAATGTCAGTGAATGTATACTTCTTCCAGGCTTAGGAGAAAACTTCCCTAGTAGTATTTTAAGTCCCACAAACAAATATGACCTGACTGGACATCTGTTTTGCAATTAAAGTTTTCTTAGAACACAGCTGTCCCTAGTTGTTTGTAAATATCTATGGCTTCCTTTATGATATAACTAGAGGCCTGGCACACGAAATTTGTGAGTGGGTACGGTTCCTAGGCTTGGCCTGCAATCAGGGGCATCTTCCCCAGCTGCCTGCAGTCAGCCCTCCCTGCACCACCACCCACCCCCAGCTCCGCATTCACCATCGGGTGATCGGAGCCTGCTGGCTGGGGGGAGAAACCAAGAGGTCGGCCATTCCACCTGCTCACTGGACCCACCCCCACCACAGATTACCCTCTGTGTGTGGGACAACTGGTGGAATGGGGGCCTTGGCCTGTTCCCACCCACGTCCCCTATCACCCACCCCCGGGTCCCTGTTCACCATTGGATGATCGGAGCCTGCCAGTCCGGGAAAGGAAACAAGTGGTGGTCAGTGACTGGTCGAGCAGTCGTTCTGGTTGTTTTGCAGTTAGGGTCAATTTGCATATTACCCTTTTATTATATAGGATAGAGCCTGGTGCATGGGTGGGGGCCAGCCGGCCTGCCTTTATGAAGGCCCTGGGTCAGAGTGGGGGTCCCGGCTAGGGGGCTGGGCCAGCTGGGGCTAGGGGCTGCGGCAGTTTGCAGGCCAGCCACACCCCCAATCGGAATTGTTCTGGTCTCTGGTTGTTCTGCCATTTCGGTTGCTGGGCTTTTATTACATAGGATGGCAGGCTGACTATTACCACAGATACCCAATATTAGGAAAGTATACAATGTTTATTATCTGACCCTTTACATAAATGTGAAGACTTAAATTTAGAAAGAGGCTCGAAGACTGGCATGTGTGATTAGAATAAAGAGGCAAGTTAGTGATATGAAAGAAATTTAAGAAATGTATGGCTTTGAATGCAATGATATATATGTGTAGCTATACATCTGAGTTGAAGTGGTATAAAATAAATTGATGTAAGGGTATGGGATGTATTGTGTGGGGGGGGTCCCCTGGCAAGACACATGGGCATGCTTCTTAAAAATATTGTCAACTGAACCCAAGGCGCAGGCCGAGTCATGCCCTGGAGGCGGTCCTAGCCAAGAGGCAAGGACACCACTCAGTCTGACTTTTCCAGCCCAGGTGCTGGGGGGTGGATTCCATTATGTCGCCAGGAACCCAAGGCCCGCCCAGATGTGATGTAACTTCCTGTTACTCTGAATATAAACAAACACCCCACTGGTGTGGAAGGGGCTCTGTCCATCTACCAGAGGGCAGACCCCACACCCAGGCCCAGCTTTTCCCTCTTTTCTGTCTCTGTCTCCTTTTTCATTCTTCCTTAACCCTCGTCGCGTTCTACTCAAGATTTCATGAACCCCCACGTTCTCTCTTTCGGTGCTGGTCATGGGAAGAGAGAACATACCCCCATAACGTATAAAAATAAGTCTTCATCTTTGTAACTGTTGAGACCTGTCCTACTAATCTGGGGTACATATGCAGTCATATTTTTTACCTTTTTCTACAGTTAATTTCTATATCCCACAATGTCCTCTTAGCTGTAAGTTCATGATCTCTTTCTCAAGGCCCCTTCATCACCTTAAATTGGGAAAATATCCTATTAGCTTATTCAGAGTGAGCACAACAATTCTTTGCTTGCCAAACTGAGAGAGAAGTCAGATCTTAATTGGTTTTCCACTGTTGTTATTTCTTGCAGTCATAGAAGGGAGCTTTTGGAGACTCATCCTGTACAGATCAGTGGGTGACATCTGTTAACACTGCCTTCATTGTAAGTTCTTGCAACCCCCAATTGTGACTCCAAGCTGAACCCCCAGGTTGCAGTCTATTTTAACGTGCATGTAAGTTCAGCTTAAGTCCAGCATGTTCCTCTTGAAAAATTGTCTAGAGAGTGTCTAGCATTCGACATAAAGTATAAAGTGGGATAATACCAGTTTCAATCACCAAATCTTACGTTTGTTGTGGGGTATTTTTGTATTGAGGGAAATCTCCTATCTAGATTTTTCTACTCATTAACAAAATTTTTATTTTAGAGAGACTCATTGCAAATTCATGGTTACCACCTGGGTCAGAATGTCCCCAGGGCCATTAGGCAAATAGGTTCATTCTCTACCCCTGAGCTGTGCATGCAGGTGGATTTTACTAAATCACATGGAAAATAAAAATTTTGTTACATACTAATCCCAGGACTATGAGTTTCTACTTGCCCCATATTTGCATAATTGAAAGGGTCACTAAAGTGACCCAGGGCAGGACAAAGAAGATCTGCACAAGATGACTTTCCATTTCTGCATATTCAAAAGCATCTGGCAGCCTCTCTGAGTAATATAAAAATAAAACCACTATAAATACAATAGTAAAAAAAATATAACTTTTGGCATTCATATGCATATATGTATGTGTATATATGCAAGTGCACATATGTGTATCACATGTACACATATATTATATACTAGAAGCCTGGTGCACAAATTCATGCACCAGTGGAGTCCCTCGGCCTGGCCTGTGGGATCGGGCTGAAACTGGCTCTCTGACATACCCAGATTGCGAGAGGGCTCAAGCCAGGCTGAGGGACCCCGATGGTGCACGATCAGGGACAGGGAGGGATGCAGGAGGTTGGCTAACTGGGGAGGGACCATAGGAGGGTTCCAGGGCATGTCCAGTCCATCTCGCTCAGTCCCGATTGACTGGACCCCAGCAGCAAGCTAACCTACTGGTTGGAACATCTGCCCCCTGGTGGTCAGTGCACGTCATAACAAGCAGTTGACAGGTCTTAGCATATCATTAGCTTTGATTGGTTGAATGGCCGACCAGTCGACTGGACACTTAGCATATTAGGCTTTTATTATTTAGGATTTTATATACATGCATGCATATAGACATACTTGGATACAAATGTTTATTCATTGATAAAAAATAACTTAAAATACATGTACTTTAAAAATTTTATTAAGTACCTCAAATAGTACTTAAAAGTTTATGGAAAAAAAGCAGTACCTTGCCTTACATTTTTATAATTCTCAGTTCTGCTTTCAGCTTTTAATTCTAACCCTTACATCTATATTATGAAATAATAAACTTATAATTCATTAATTGATTTATCAATTTAAAATATAATCTACCCACTTTACCTTTTGGTCATTCCACCATTTTATTTTATTTTCTCTTCTTTTTTTAAAAAAATGTTTTTATTGATTTCAGAGAGGAAGGAAGAGGGAGAGAGAGAGAGAAAAATCAATGATGAGAGAGAATCATTGATTGGCTGCCTCCTGCATGCCCCACACTGGGGATGGAGCCCACAACCCAGGCATATGCCCTTGATTGGAATTGAACCTGGGACCCTTCAGTCCACAAGCCGACACTCTATCCACTGAACCAAACTGGCTAGGACTCTATTTTTTCTTTTTATTCTCCCAAGAGATTACTACAACTTGGGGTTCCAAGAAGTAAATGTTTACACGTTTATGGCAACGTAAATGTTGCACATTCCTAAATGGAGAATTATACTCTTTTCAGAATGACTCTTTATTTTTATTGGATTAATAATAGCTTCTTTTTCCATTTTGCTTAATTTTCCAAGTACTTCATTATTTTTAAAGATGCTCAACCAGATATTTCAAGTGACAAGCACTAATTTTTGAAAGTTTCAGCATATTATTTAACACAATTATATATTTTTCTCCTAACAATTTCTCAACTACTGCCTCTTCTAATCTGGCCTGGTTGATTTTTAAATCAAGGCCATAGATGTCAACCTGACACTTCTCTTTTACTTGGTCTGTGTTGGTTTTTCTATTTCTTGTATTTGATGTCTTTCTCTGATCTTTCTTCTAATTTTCTTAAAGAACTTTCCCTAGTTCTTGCCAAGAAATAGAGAAAGTTCACTTGATCTTGTTAAAAATATCTTAATTCTACTCTTTCACTTGATAATTTAGCTATATATAAAATTCTGAGTTAAAATATTTTTCGTAATTTTAAGGTATTTCTTCATAGTAAACTAGCAACAGGGTTACTTTTAAGAAGCCTGATGCCATTTTATTCCATCTTTTATTTTCATTTTTTATGCATATGACCTCTGGTGCTCTCTCAACTTGTTTTTCTTTTTATCACCCTTTCTTTTCTTTTCCATGCCTCTCACCTCTGAATACTTGAATACTTTAAGTATAGAGTCTCATTTTCTAACTTCCAAACACATACAACAGTAAAAGGAATAGTAAAATGAAATTTTATATCCTTTACATACCCATTTTCCAATTTCAAAAATTATCAACCCAAAGCTGATTTACTTCATCCTTTCATACTTCCCTCATTGATACATACCTACCATCCACACTTATTTATTTTTGACCATATTTTTGTCTTTATGTCATTTCATTCATTAGTGTGTATCTTTAAAGTACAAAAACTCTTCCTTCCTTTTTTGTTTTTTCAGAAAAAGATAGAAAAAGAAGTTTGAGGACCCAACAATTTCATAATTAAACCTTCAGTAATCCCCTTAAATAAATCTGAAGGCAGACAGCCAAGGTATATTTGTTACCTTCACAAGTGATCAGGGGCCCAGATCTTAGTCAGCATCTTGTTCTGTCTCTGTAGCCTAGGCTGGAGGCCCAATTTACGTAAAACCTGATTGCTTCCTATGTGCCCTTGCTGCAGTACATTCTCTCTCAGGGAATTTTGCCGAAGGCATGGTTCAGGATGACTGGTACAAGTCCTAAATTTGTGCTGCATTCCAAACAGGATAATCAAAAAAGGGGGAGAAGAGTGAAACACTTCCCTTTTAAGGAGACTTGTCAGAACTGCAACAAGCATTTCTGTTGCATTTCATTGTATAACCCTCATTAACTGGCCAAAACTAGCTGCAAGAGAAGCTGGGAATTATATAGGTTATAGATGAGAGATGATAGAGATAAATGATATATTATAGATAATAGACAGATGGGCACATAAGATAATCAGATAGGTAAATAAATACATATATAGATACACCCATATATATGTTACATATATATATAAAATGTTAGATGTTTAATATGTATAATCCTGAGTAGTCAAACTTTCATTAATTGGAAGTATTATAAATGAAATCTTACGTATTTTTTAAAATTTTATTTTTAAAGTTTTTAATAAATCTCTAAGTGTTAAGAATAGAAACTCAAGATAAGTGATTCCCTTTGTGTCCTTTTCTTTCAAAAAGGTATTACACCTGATGCATAATAGTAAAATGCCTCCAGTCTGGAAATTGTCAATCAAATCAACTTCCTCCTTGGCTGACATTCTCACTCACTATTTATGCTAACTGGTGTAAGTTGTCTATTGAGATTATAGAGTGAAATGTTTATGTTAATATTTTGAATGTACAAAATTATATAGTTATTTTCATGGGACATTTTGGGATTGTCTTAAGTATGCAAAAAATGTCAATCAGCATTAATAAAATCTCACTGTCTTTGCTCAAGCTTTTATGGATCCTCACTTAAACAATTCAGAATTCTCGATTTTAAGGTATGCTATTGAAGACACAAGGGAAGATGCTTGGCCCACATTTCTCTTTCTAATTTGACATTTTTGTCCCAGGATCTCAATACACTCAAACATAATTTAAAATTATTCATGATCACTCAGAAATGCTTAGAAACAAAGGCAGTGTACAGTAATTGAAATAGGGTGAGTTCTTTAAAGCTAAATTAACATCTGCCTTTAGAAATATAAAAAGAGAGAGATAGCTATAATGCAATTTCAGAATAATATAAACAAAAAACCAATACCCAATTTTGAAGCTTACATAAAGATAAAAATTTCCACCAAAAGTTAATCTTGAGTTTAAGACATTTAAGAAATTTTTTTTTCTTATGCTTTACTGGATATACAAAGATAGTATACTGGATAATAAAAATTAGACCCTGCCTGAATGAAACAAATTGTTTATATGTTTATTTTCTTCTTTTCATTTCATCATTGCCAATTTTTCACAGATTGACTACTAGTTTAGTGGTGGATTATGAGGCTAAAAAATAATATAAACCAAAATGATAGAAATTATGTTAATTATGTTGCAAATGAATAACATCAGGAGCTAAAGTTCAACTTTTAAGACGTATTAAAACTTCATTTTATCAGCTATAAATTTCATTCAATTAAAGATAAAGCAGCTTTCTAAATTTAATTTAATGTGTAAATGTGTTTAAAACTTAAATAAGGCAATAAATAAAATGCTAGATATATTTACTTCTTTAACTTTTTTAATTTAGAAAATTTCCCATGTATCCCCTGCCCCCATATATGCACCCATACATTGTAAACATGCCCAGAAGAGTGGTACATTTCTCACAGTTGATAAACCTGCATTGGCACATCATAATAACCTAAGGCCCATTGTTTCTATTAGGGGTCTCCTTTGGTATTGCATATCCTATGGATTTGAATAAATGGATAATGGCATGCACCCATCGGTAGAGGATCGCACAGAGTGTTTTCACTGCCCTAAAACATACTCTGTGCTCCTCCTATTCATCATTTCTCTCCTCCCCACGTATACCCTGGAAAGCATAGATTTTTTTTTTTTATTGTCTCAACTTTTCCAGTATGTTATATAGTTGGTCATACAGTTTGCAGCCTTGGCAGATTGCTTCTTTCACTTGCTAATATACATTTGAAGTCCCTACATGTCTTTTCGTGACTTGCTAGCTTCTTTTTTAAGCACCGAATAATATTCCATGCTTAGATATACTACAGTTTATTGGTCCATTCACCAATAAGGGACATCTTGGTTGCTTCTAAGTTTTTGGCAATTGTGAATAACACAGCCATAAATATGGATGTGAAGGTTTTTGTGTGGAGACACTCTTTCAACAACTGGATAAATACCAAGGAGTATGATTGCTGGATCATTGAATAAAAATATGTTTAGTTTTTTAAGAAACCACCAACTGTCTACCAGCAATGAATGAAAGTGTGTGTTTTCTCACATCCTGACCATCAATTGGTGCCAGCATCTTGCATTTTGATGATTCTAATAGTAGTGTAGTGATATCACTATTTATTAATTTATATTTCCTTGATGACTTATAATATGAAACATCTTTCATATGCTTATTTACCATCTATAAAACTTCTTTGGTGAAGTGTCAGATAAAGTATTTGGCCAATTCTTTAATTGGGTTGCATGTTTTTCATTGTTGAGTTTTAAGGGTTCTTGTAATTTGGATAACAGTTCTTTCTTTTTTTTTTTTTTTAAAATATATTTTATTGATTTTTTTACAGAGAGAAAGGGAGAGAGATAGAGAGTTAGAAACATCGATGAGAGAGAAACATCGATCAGCTGCCTCCTGCACATCTCCCACTGGGGATATGCCCGCAACCCAGGTACATGCCCTTGACCGGAATCGAACCCGGGACCCTTTAGTCCGCAGGCCGACGCTCTATCCACTGAGCCAAACCGGTTTCGGCAGGATAACAGTTATTTATCAGATATTTTATCTAGTATGTGTGTAGCTTGTTTCCTCATTATCTTGGCATTTTCTTTCACAGAGCAGACGTTTTAATTTTAACGAAATCTAGCTTATCAATTAGTTCTTATATGAATCATGCCTTGGTGTGGTTATCTAAAAAGTCAACGCCATAGCCAAAGTCATCTAGGTTTTCTCTTATGTTATCTTGCAGGAGTTTTATAGTTTTGCATTTTGCATTAGGTCTATAATACATTTGTAGTTAATTTTTGAAATAGGTATAAGGTCTGCATGTAGATTCATTTTTGGCATGTTAATGTCCAATCGCTCCAGTGCCATTTTTGAAAAGACTATCTTTGCTCCACTGTATTGCCTTTGCTCCATTTTCAAAGACCAGTTGAATATATTTATGTGGGTCTACTTCTGGGTTTTTTATTCTGTTTTGTCAGTTCTTTTTGCCAATATCACACTGTATTGATTACTGTAAATTTCTATTATTAGAAAAATAATAGAAATAATAATAATTATTATTGAAGCCAGATAATGTCAATCTTCTACCTTTGTTCTTCTGTTAATCTCCGCCTATTAACACAAGCAATTTTTTACCCCCTGCTTTCAACAACAACAAAAGATAACGGTCAAAACTTTAGAGATAATTTTTACAACCATAAAATGAAAAAAAAAAGTGTAATAATCTACTTGAAAAAAAAAGTTAAGAGAAATAAAAATGAATCAAATGGGGTTAATGGTGCCAAGCATTATTAAGACACATGCCTCTTTCTACATTGAACAGCTTCAAGATATATGAGTGACTCATTCCTATGTTACAAAGAGAAAGAGAGACAAAGACAGAGACAGAGAGAGAAATCAAGAGATAGAGAGATTGACTCCATCATTCCACACCGCCTTAAAGAGCAGGGAGCTTCATTAGTTCTGGTCTGTTGTCTGTATCTGTCAGCCCCTTAACATAACTAAGAATTCTCTGTATTTATCCTGCTTAATAACACAAAAACCTAAAAATCATTTATTTTCTTAAAATTCAATTAGGCATTCAAAGGTTACCTGTTACCTGTGTGGTAAGACTGATAATAATTTACCCATCTATTTCTTTGAATTATGCTCAAGAACTAGGGAAATGGATCTTTAAAATAGCTTTAGCAGTTCCCAGCAAAATGTATTTTAATTAAGATAGATAGAATGATTCTACTGATTTTTCTTACTTATATGTCCAATTCTTTAGCTTTGATTAAGAAGCTCGATGTTTTGAGGATATGTAAATAGTATTCCATTACTTGGCTCTATCTTCTAAACCTTAACTGTGTACACATAGATCCAGTTTTCAAACTTTCTCTTTTTGATGTCCTCTACATCATGACATTGGACTAATTCAAGAAATGCACATATAAATGTTTAAAAAATGTGAATTATAGCCAATATTTTTACCAGCTCCATTGTCTTTAAATATATGTTCAAGTTAATGTTTATCAAATGCCTGCTAGTAGATCTCATAAGAAACTTGGCCTTTAAAAGTTATTGACTAAAAGGTACATATTTTCAATGACTAGATTTGTATGCTAAATAGGTAATCTATAGTTCTCTATATAGTTATTATTTGATCATATATGTATAAATTTTACTATGTTCATAGAAAATAAAATAAAGGTTCTTTTCACCATTGAATTCATGTGACTTGACCCAATGACTTATTTAGTGTTTTTATTTGACCTCAAGTGGTTTCTGTAATCTTATAGTTACCAGCAAATATTTCATATTAAAGGACCAGTGCACAAATTTGTGCACAGGTGGGGTCCCTCGGCTTAACCAGAGATCGAGGTCTATTGGGGGGCCAGCCGGCCAGGGGAGGGGCCACGGGAGTTTGGCCGGCCAGCTCCTCAATTGAAGCTGATCAAGGGGCTGGCAGGGCAGAGGGAGGAGTTGGCCAGCTGGGGGAAGGGACCACGGAAGGTTGGTCTGCTGGCCCCCCTCGATGGGGACCCGGGAGGAGGGACTGTGAGAGGTTGACTGGCCAGGGATGGGGCCATGTGAGGTTGGCTGGCTGGGAGGGAAAGATTCTTGGAGGTTGGCCAGCCAGAGGGAGGGGCCGCAGGAATTTGGCCACTAGAGGGGGTGAGGGGCCACAGGAGGTTGGCTGTGGTAGAGCACTGACCACCGGGGGCAGATCCTGCATTGAGCATCTGCCCCCTGGTGGTCAGTGTGCGTCATAGCGACTGGTCAACAAGTCATTCTGGTTGTTCAGTCGTAACAGTCACTTAGGCTTTTACATATATAGATAAACTAGGAAAACACACATACAGACAGCTTAAGTCAGAATTATTGCTAATTCAACAGTTGGCCACTCATTCATTAGTTTTGGAAGTAGAGTTATAATGAAAACTGCATGGGAAAAAAATAATATCTTTAACATGATAGAGAACTTAAGAATGGGTTCAGAATTCTTAGAAATACCTTAGAGGGAAAGTACTCTCTAAGATGAAAAAGCTATAGATACAAGGTAAAAACACAGAGCAAAAAGTGTTCTTCAAAAATGTGCCACTCTCTCAAGTGACATTTACAAAAAATAAACTGTGTATATGTGTTACACAGAATTTAATTTTGCCCCAAATTAGGTCTAGTCTTTACTCTCAGCTCCTGGTTTGTAATTTTTGTTTGCCTGAGCATCTTGGGCTAGCCCAGGGGTGGGCAAACTTTTTGACTTGAGGGCCACAATGGGTTCTTAAACTGGACCGGAGGGCCGGAACAAAAGCATGGATGGAGTGTTTGTGTGAACTAATATAAATTCAAAGTAAACATCATTACATAAAAGGGTACGGTCTTATTTTTTTTTTTTTAGTTTTATTCATTTCAAACGGCCAGATCCGGCCTGCGGGCCGTAGTTTGCCCACGGCTGGCCTAGCCAGATAGCAACAATATGGCTAATGGTGAAGGTTTTGGACCACATGGTATCAGTTGACCTGGGGAGTGAGTTTAACCATACAAACAATCAATCATTCATGCTTATGTAATGGAGCCCCAATTAAAACTCTACAATAAAGCTTGGGTGAGCTTCCATGGTTAACAGTACTCCATACATATTGTCACATACTGGTGCTAGTAAAAGAATGTCTTCTAATTCCATGGAAAGAAGACAATGAAAACTCCACACTAGCATTTCCCATATTCTTCCCTTGGTTAATTTTAATCTGTATCATTTCTCAGTAGTAAAGGATCACTGTGAGTGTAATAGCTTTCAGTGAGTTCTAGGAGTTCTTCCAGCAAATTATCAAAACTCAGGGTGGTTTTTGGAACTTCTCAAATTTACAGTTTATGTAAGAAGAGTGATCTTTTGTAGACTGTTTTCTCTAATAGTACAGTCTCCTAAAACCTAACAGCCAGAAGTGAGAGTGTAGTCTCGTGTGGACACCATTCCCTTTAAGTAATTGTCATACTAGAGAGAAGTAGTAATGTCCTGCTATGAAAATATGCATCATAAACCTAATTCAAGAATCATGTCCTATAAACATAGAATAGTTCTTCTTTTGACTAACAACAGGATAATTCCTCATCCTGTGTGTTGCCTTATGCCTTTTAAAACTCTACTTTAGCTGGAATTTTAAAAATGTAGTAGTTGGGTAGACTAGATTATGTTGCATTAATAAACTTGAGTGCAGATTCTCAATAACAATATATTTTTATGTTATTCTCATTCAGGTTACATGTCCAAAAAAGGTTAATGCAAAGATATGGTCATCAGGGACCCAATATGACAAAGTCTCCATCATCTTAAAGGACACCCTATGAATCACTGGCCACTTGTCATAATAGGCAATGTTAAAAAAAAATGCTTACCGTCAACCATCAATTTTGGCTGTAAGATATAACAGAAAGAAAAATGTTTTTTACTTTTTATAACAGAAGTCTTAAATAAATTTTTCTTACTGTCACTACAGAAAAAACGTTCAGTGCAAGATATGGAGACTGAAAACAATAAACCACTCCCATAGCATAATGACATGGACATTGAAGCCAGATTTGGGCACTGTAAGAGGCAGTATTCTGTGGCCTTTCAGGGGAGAAACAAAATCCTGGCAGTGATACTTATTGGGATTATCAACAGAGACAAAGAGGGAATGGGGTTGGGTTTTAAATAAATATATAAAATCAAGCATGTACATTGAAGGGTATTATAGATATATTGCTTTTTTCACTTTCTCTGAAATGTATAGTTATAAATCATATTATTGCAACTCCACATGAACTCATAGGTTACAATCAGCTGCTGGACAGAAATGATGAGTTTTTAAAAAGGTGGAAAATTTCACTCATGGAGTCCTATGAGAAGTCAGCCTGAAACTGTAGTGCTTGATTATTCTTTCTGCCTTTTACATTATTCCGTAGTGGGGCTCACCCTGAATTGCAAAAGAGATTGTGTAATTATATAATTAATGACTGCCTTTGCTATTGAAATGACTATTGTGAGGGAAAAACAACTTTTAACTTACTAACCATTTTGTCTCCAATGTCTACTGTATGTTGGGTATAAAGTTAATGTTCAATAAATGTTTTTGTCTGAATAATTTAAAAAATAAATGTTTGCATGAAGTTTTAAAATTTAGAGTGAAAAAATTGAACATATTTAAAATCAGGTGAATTTCATATCTTTTAAAAATAGATATATAGCCGAAGCCGGTTTGGCTCAGTGGATAGAGCGTCGGCCTGCAGACTGAAGGGTCCCAGGTTCGATTCCGGTCAAGGGCATGTACCTGGGTTGCGGGCACATCCCCGATAGGAGATGTGCAGGAAGCAGCTGATCGATGTTTCTCTCTCATCGATATTTCTAACTCTCTCTATCTCTCTCCCTTCCTCTCTGTAAAAAATCAATAAAATATATTTTAAAAAAATAAATAAATAAAAATAAAAATAGATATATAAAGTGCTTTGTAGATTTATGGATAGGATAAATATAAAACATAAAAAAATTAGAACATGTAAGTTATATACTATGATGCCTGGATAACATAAATATATAAAATACTGACTTCTAGATTTATATATTCCTGATTAAAATAAAAAACTCTTGCCCTGGCCAGTTTGGCTCTGTGGATAGAGCGTTGGCCTGTGGACTGAAGAGTCCCAGGTTCCATTCTGGCCAGGGGCTACACGCCTGGCTTGAGGGCTCCTTCCCCAGTAGGGGGCATGCAGGAGACAGCCAATCAATGATTCCCTCTCATCATTGATGTTTCTATCTCTCTCTCATCTCTCAAATCGTAATAAATAAATAAATAACACTAAAAAACTCTTCAGATATATTTTGTGAATGTTTAACTATGTGTTTGAACAGTTTTTTGGGGAAGCACATTATTATGTTTTCTAACATATTTGTTTGAAGTGTAATATTTGAAATATTATATTGTCTATTTTATATAAGTTTTTTTCAAAGCCTCCATTTTAAATAATTTTCTATGTCTTGTAAGATTTAAATCTTACTCTTAACTCTCTCTGATATATGGAGGATAGATAAACAAGTATAAGTGAAATACGCATATCTCTAACATAATTTTAACAATTAGCTTCAAACTCTTCTGCTACCAATTTTTACTGGAAAGTCTTGCAAGTAATAATTTCTACTGATTTAAGTTTTCACACCTTTTTCCTTATCCTGACAATCTCACTAACAAGCAAAGAGTAGAAATACTAACAAGGCAATAACTGTCCAAAAGGTGGACAGCAGGAAGAAGAAGAAGGGAAAGCAAAAGCCTTGGATAACTGACAATGTGGATAATCAGCCCTCACATAATTAAGTCTCACTGTACTTCACATGTAATTTATAAACAAGTTACATTATTACGGATGGAGTTGGTTTAGGTATAAAAACAAATATTGACATGTTACAGTGGCAATACATTAGTGTTCTCAACAGTCACTTTTAAATATAATTTGAATGATATTAATTTCTTGCTTCCAAAAGATTTAGTGTCCATTGGACTCTTGTATAAAAATTAAGTTAAGGTAATCTGTAATTCTTTCCTCACATTTAACATGAAGTACATGAAAGATATTTGACAATCTTGCTATTTTGGCAGAAACTCAAAACAAACATATGTAACAGTTTTCAAGAGAAATATCAAGCAGGCAGTGCCAAATCAAGGCATTATATTTAGTTTGCTGTAAATAATATGGTGTTTGCACATACTCCATTCTGAGACTAGTCCTGTGTACTTTCTAAAATTAGTAGAATACAGGACACCTTTCTTGGAATCCAATTATAACTCATTTTCTGATTGAAAATCATGGCCAAGACCAAAGCAGATAATGACTCTTTCCTTTAAGATTAGAGTTAATCAAAATTATTGAGTAAAATTTATCCATAATATAAATATGTGAAAATTACAGTGCCTTAAAACTAGTCTGTTCCTATGCTAATCCAAGGTATTATCTGAAGTATATTTATAGGAAGCAACATTTTGTATATAAAATGACAGACCCATTTGTTCAACAGGAGAATCTGTTAAAAAAAAAATAGAATTATCAGAATTTTTTCTCCCAACAATGAGAATTAAAATTGCCCCATGTTTGGGTATTTATTTTATACATGAAAAGCAGTGAACATTTGGAGTTTGGAAGAGTCTATTTATGTTAATTATTCTAATGATTTTGTATTCACTTTGATGGAATTTCCTCAAGTTATGCAAACACTAAAGATTTAAAGTATACTGAGGACAAGCTAAGAAGAGACTTAAAATTGAATTGTTAAAGGCTATGTCAAGATGGATGAACAACATGTTCAATTCAATTGGAGAATCAACATTTGCTAAGAAGAGGTAATAATTAGTGACAGTAAAAGAAGAAAGAGTACTAACTCCTGATATTGGGGTCAGGGAATTGTGAAAACTCATCAAAGATTTCTAACTATGGAGAAAAGTCTTAGTAATCAATTGACCAAGTTGTCCAAATCTATTGAGTTCAACAAGCATATTTATGCAAATACATTTAAAAATTTTCAAGAGTTCACAAATAATGTGGTTGATTAATAAAGTTGGTGGTAGGATGATTGGCATTTTTCTATAGGTTCAACCATCTGAACTTAAAATTCAGAAGTAGCTAGCTATAGGAAATTATGAAATAACTTATAAAAGATCCAATTTCAGCAGTGGGGAAAGTCCTCAAATATAAAATATATGCTGGATACCAGGTACCCTAATATTGTGATAATTTTTAAATTGCAAAATTCATGACTCAAGAAAACAAGAAGTAAAAGTAAGGAAAACATCTCCAACCATTACATCTAATAATAACTGACCAAAAATTTTGGGTTTTTTATCTATGACTCTGAGTTTTTCATATTAAAATATTGGGCATACAGAGGAGAAATGTTCTTGAGATTGGGAAGTAATTCCACCAAGAGCATATTTCCAGTGGGTTAATAAGCAAAATAAGTAGTAATCATAACTAAATATATTATCTTATTATCCAGCTTATGAATTTTATAATACTACTATATATAACATAGGTATTTGGTTGTTTACTTAATTTATTATTTGTCTAGCATTCTGCACTTTAAGCTCCATGAGGGCAAAAAAATGTATCTGTATAACTAGAACTTAGCTCAGAAATAGGCAGACAATAGGTGATCAATATATTTTTGCATAAAGAATTGAATGCATAAATACCAATGAACTGGCAACTGCAAATCTCATTTCATCTCTCTGAACCATAGGCTTGTTGTTTTGTTCTTTGTTTTTTGTCTATAAAATGTGTTTAAAAAGCTTTCTTTTATAAGTTTTTTATTTGAGTTAAATGACATAATATCAGAAATTCCATGATATTAAGAATAATTAAAATCCATTAGTTCACCTTTTCATTTCCTCATTCATTTCTTCATCATTTACTTGATAATTCATTCAACAAATGTTCTTGATTTCCTTCTATGTTCCTTGCACTTTCCGGGCATTGGAAGTAGAGCAGAAAACAAGATAAAATATCTAGGTTCATTGACTTTCAATTCCAATGGTGAGAGATAGATAATAAGCACATTAACCAAAAATACATTATCAGACACTGTTAGGTATTGTGAAGTCAAATAAAGTAGGATAAAAGAATAGGGAGGAGGGGTGATTGCCAATTTAAATAGTTTGGTCAGGGAAATGTTGTCAGAAAGGTAACACTGAATGAGAGTCTAAAGGAAATAAGAGATCAGGCCATAGCATATCAGGGAGAATTTCTGGGCAAAAGGAACAGTAAGCGGAATGCCCTGCAGCAAGAGTATGGTTGGCTTGGGCAAGGAACAGCAAGAAAACCAATGAGGAGGAGAACAAAAACAGTGATAGATGAAAGGAGTGGCTTATGATAAGACCAGAATCAATGGAGGACAATGGGAAGAAAGATCATATAAGGCAGGGCAAAACTTGGTTTATAGTTGTATGTGAAATAGTTTATTCTTATATTATTATTTATTAACTAGAGACCTGGTGAGCGAAAATTCATGCACTTGTGGGGAGGGTGGTCCCTCAGCCCGGCCTGCCCCCTCTCACAGTCTGGGAGCCCTGAGGGGATGTCCTACTGATGGCTTACGTGGGGAGCAGGCCTAAGCCGAAGTCTGGCCTCCCTCTGCGGGAGGCAACAGGCTTATCAGGGGAAGGCACCACACCCATCACCCCCTTGCTGCTGCTGCCTCTGGCCTCCCTCTGTGGGAGGTGACCCAGAAATCAGGGGAAGGCTATGCCCCCATCACACCTCTGTTGCTGCCACTGCCAGCTGTGCAAGCTTCAGCGGCCCTTGTTGCCTGAGCCTCGGGCAGGCCCTGGGCAATGGCAGCTGTCATCTGCGGCTTGCCTGAGTCTCAGGCAGCCGCTGTGGCTTTGTCTGGAAGGATGTCTGGATGGTCGTCCAGAAGACGTCCAGTCTAATTAGCATACTACCCTTTTATTAGTATAGATTATCATATTTTTTTCCATACAAACAACTGTAAACCTACTTTGCCCTGCCCTGTATTGATAGTTCCTCTTAGGGCATGACAAATATTTTGGGTGTTATTCTTAAATAAATGAAAAGCTTTGAAGAATTTTGTATAAATGTGTGACTTTACCTGGCATATGTACTAGTATTGTTCCTCTGCTGTGTTAAATATAGACTACTAGAGGCTCAGTGCACAAATTCGTGCACCTGTGGAGTCCCTCGGTGTGGCTTGCAGGGATTGGGCCAAAACTGGTAGTCCAGCACTGCCTGCCACTCCTGCCTGCAGCTCCCGCTAATAGATTTTGCTAATAGATTTGCTAGTGTGAAAGATAAGAGTCAAGATTGACTCCATTCTTTTTGCCTGCGCAGTGGCAGAACATCATCGCCATTTAATTTGGTGGAGCATATAGCAGGAGGGCATGACCAGGGAATCAAATTTACTATTCACTCTTGGAGACCATAGGTGTTGTTTGTTTGTTTGTTTGTTTGTTTGTTAGTTTGTTTAATAAATTTTTATTGATTTCAGAGAAAAAGGGAGAAGGAGAGAGAGATAAAAACATCAATGATGAGAGAGAATCATTGATTGGCTGCCTTCTACACACCCCAACCTGGGCATGTGCCCTGACTGGGAATTGAACCCTGACCTCCTGGTTCAACCACTGAGCCATACCGGCCAGGCAACCATAGTAATTTTTTAAATCCTACATTGTCACTACAGTCTGTTGCTTCAAACCTATGCCTATGCTTTGTGTATCTCATCTGTAATTATTTTGGTAGATTGATCAGACTTCCTCAGTGGTTTAATGACTATTCACTGTTAAACAATTTGACAGATCTTTATGAAAAAGCTAGTGAGATCCCCTTGAAGGTCTCTAGTACTGAGATTGATTTATACAAGGTAAGCTGGAAATTGTCTACAATGTTAAGTGGACCCCATTTTTTCCCCAGCTTCGATTTTAGGGATGAGAAGTTTATTGTTACAAATTCTGGAAGATTCTCAAACCAATGTGATACGTAAGCAAGGATTAGATTCATAGCTGAACTGTCAGGAGTTTGGGATTTAGTTGGCTTTTGGTTTGGTCTGAAGCTGGGTCAGCTCAATTGGTTTTAAAGTCTGATGACACTGATGCCAAGGTTAAGCGTTTGGTCACTTTGAAGGTTATTTTGCTTTACTTTGTTCCAGGACCATAGACCAAAGCTCTAACCCAACCAGCTGCCTTACAAATGCCAAGAGTACTGCAAATATTACATTACAACTAGGAAAAATAAAAAAAAAATACACATACAAAATTTTAGCTTAAAACACATCTTTATTTACCAAGATTAGTACCCATAAATGTTGTTCCTCCACCCTGTAACTCTTATCGTGTCAAGGCTGTGATGGCACCAACCATTTACTACACTAACTTGTCTAAACACTGTGGTTTGCAAGATTGAAGATCACAAGAATGGATAGAAAGTGAAGAAATGAAGCCCAAATTATTGGATTAAAATAATTTCTGGTAAATGACAGGAAATCCAATACAACTAGAATCCCTATCCCCTACAATAGGGTATATTTTTCACAACACAGTTTGAGCCCCAAAATAAGTCCTATACATTGAATTTTTAAGATAAAGAATCTGAAAACATTTGACAGGAAGGTTAGTAACCTTTCCAGAAATAGTCTGGAGTCTCACCATACATGCTGACTCATTTTCAAAATTGGGGGCTACGGAAGGATTTTCTGGATGCTCAGTGTGCCCAGATCTGTTGTCAATAACTGTCTCCCAGAAGCTTTTCTGTATGATCCCTGGCCAATTTTCTTTAATAAATTTTGATGCCTTTGGAAATATTAATTAATGCTAATTATTCAACAGAATCACTAGAAAAACTATTTAATCATAGGGTTACATATTCACATTACAAATTTTTTCAAGAGCTCGGTTCCACCCCCTCTCTATTCCTCCCTATATTTAAGTTCATATTTCCTCAGGAAAGGGTATTTGCGAAGTAATTTTTTTCTAATAAAATTTTAACTTGAATGATTTTTGTAATCTGTTGACTGGGCCTTTAAAAATTGATGTCCCAGGAGTGCATGAAACTAAATCAGAAGAAAGGAGACCTCGCTGCCTTTTAGAATTCCAAAGGTCTGGCCCACAGTTCTATGAGGTCAGTAGGTGGGATTAACCTCTCACATCCTAGTAATGGCTTTAGAAGAACTCTGAAAATTCACAGATGATTAAAAACACCCAACTGACTGGCACTGAAGAAGAATGTGGAAAGTAAATTTCATTTGTTTAACAGCTCTGTGATTTTGGGCCAAGTTATCTTGGCCACAATCAGTTACCTTGTTAAAGATCCCATTTCTCTCTCTTCTGTTTATGATTTCTCTACCCCCCCCCCCACCCCCATAATATAACTTCTTTGCCCAAACTGGAAGAGCATCATGTGTCATGCCCAATTCCTGCATTTTGGATGGATGCTAACATACAAAGAGATGTTTTAATCTCACACTTGGAAAATACAGGGTGGGGTAAAGGTAGGTTTACAGTTGTTTATATGAAAAATAATACAATAATTAACAAGTACTAATATAAGAATAAACTGTTTCATGTCTCATAACTGTAAACCTACCTTTGCCCCACTCTGTGTATAGAATACTGAATTTAATTGTCATAAGAACACAGAGACTATAACAATTATATCAACCCTAAATTATCCAGGTTGTAAAGTGTGTAGAAAATAAATCCTCACATTAGGTTTTCATAAATTATTATGTATAAATACCCTTTTGTTTTATTTGTGCATGCAATTAAAAGGAAAATATCTCACATTGTAAGTCTGAACTTTCTGTGTGGATCATACAAATAAAAATGTGATTATCTTATAGATTTCTTAAGTTGAAGTTTTCTTCTAAAATTTGTAATAGGCTTACATAGCCTTTAAGAAAAAGAAGTTTGTATCTGACCATCTCTGAAATTTTGTTTCCAGATGGTAAATCCTGGATGCACAGGGAGACACACTAATTATAATAGTAAACATACTTATTATCCACATTTAAGAAAATGTGGATATAAGAAAATTGGCTATAAGAAAATTTATCTATTTTTTTAAAATAAGCACTATAACACCTTTTAAAATGTACTATAAAATATTTTAATTGGTCATTTTTTTTGCAAGACCAGAGCTCTTCTCTCAGAGGGTGGATCATACGTTTACTCATGCTGATGAGGCCAACGGAGATCTCTTTCCATCAATATTATGAAAATGAGTATGAATTATGATCAGTGTGAAAAGTGATAGCTATTCTCAGTTTCTCATCACTCAACATTGTTTTGTTCAGGCTGTCAGGACTTCACTTCTCCACCCTGAGCAGCTGCGCAAGACCACAGTTTTTTAACTGGGAGTCTGGTGGTAAGAGGATGGTGAGGGCATCAATAGTAACTTTCTAAAATTTGTATTTGTGCCTTCTCCCACTAGAGAATGTGATTTGGTTAGCTTGGAAAGAAGTCTTAAATTGTGTAGTTCTAATAAAGGTCATTGTTATACAATCCCACAGTTATGAATCATGGAGAAAAAAATTTTTTTTGAAATGTTAGGTAAATTCTAGAAACAATAATGAAAAAGTAAGTTATTTAATGATTTAAAATAGGCCCTGGTTGGGTAGCTCAGTTGGTTAGAGGACCATGCCAATATGCTAAGGTTGTGGTTCAATCCTGGTCAAGACACATACAAATATCAACTAATGAATACATACATAAGTGGAATAACAAATCTCTCTCTCTCTCTCTCTCTATCTCTCTCTCTCTCACTTTCACTCTCTTTCTCTCTTTCATCAATAAGTTAACATTTAAATATGTATGTTGGTATGTTGAATATTTGTTTGTTGTCCTTTTCTCCTGGTGATCAAAATGCTACTTTAAACACTCTGTGCAATGAGTTAAGCAGTTAATAGCTAAGTAATCATTCCTACACAGAAGTATGCATTTTCCCAAGGTCTCTGTGTAGCTATCAGAACCCAGGTATCATGATTTTCCACATAATATCCAAATCATCATTATGGTGTTGTTTTTAGTTAATTCTATTTAGAATAGAAATATTGTAAATCAAATTATTTTTGGTACAGAAGTTCTTTCACAAATCCATGTTAAAAACACCACTGCCTGCATTAATTTTGGCACATAGTCATTGTTATTACCATATTATGGTGTCACAAATATGCCTTAGCACAGAGATTATCTGGTCCCATCTCAGATTTATTATATCAGACTCCCTGGGGGAGAGGAAAGAAATTCCTTATTTTTAGCTAGTACCCTTGATTATTAGAGTCAAGCCAATAAACAAGAATACAATTTCTTCAAAAATGAGAATGACCAGGGTTCTAACACTGTGATATTATTAACCTAATTGAAAAAAATATGAAAGAATCAGAGAGTATGTGGAAGAGTAGATGAATAAAAGCAGGAATGAATGATGAACATACAATTCCCTAAGTATTCAGTAAATGCCTGTTCATTAATTTAGTTGGTTTATTGAGCCCTTGATTTCTGAGCTATGTGTAACATATCAAGGAAAGCAAAGCAAAGCAAGATAGGTCCATGTATATAACTAAGAAGGGATTTGCTGGCAGTGAGCCTCAAGCTGGTCTTCTACCATTAAGTAGCTTTGGCTTTTTCATTGTAAGGTGTTTTGAGTAGTGGTCAGAAAAACACTAAGCAAAGCTGAAAACTGTTAGATTATATAGTATTTTGATCAGCATTGAAAATATCAGTTTATTAATCATAGAGCTGTTTAGAATAGTGTGGTTTTGCTCATTGATTCAAATAAAATATATAGAATATCCCAAAAAATGTATACACACACTTTGAAAAATGATAAAGGCAGTGTTTATTAAAATAGATTTCATTTCTCAACTTGAGCTATCTATTGTTAAAATGTATGTACATTTTTGGGACACTCAATTTCTTGTTTATCAATACACATAATTTGCAGGATCAGTTTCCTTTTCTTTAGCTTTGCCTATATATACTCACTATAAATCTATAGTCTAAGACATCTAAAACTTTTTCTTTTTAAAATAAGGACATGTTAACACTGAGGAGGGGATGCCTCAGATTACGTGAGATTTTTAAAAAAGAAGAATGTGTGCACTTGCATACTTAGGCACTTTCAAGAGTGTCTCCATCCGTATGAAGCAGAAGGGAGAGAAAGTCCGAAAAAAAATGGTAATGAGAAGTTGAGGAAGAATGGTAGAGACTGTAGGACAAGGGCAGGTGTGTCCCCAGATCATCAAAAGAGAGTGGAGGAGATGAGAATGAGGAGGCTGGGACATGCTACTAAAGCAGCCCCCCTCCCCTGATCTGTTCCTCCTGCTTCAGTTCCCAGGCATCACACTGCCTCACTCCTGCTCTCTCTCCGCTGTGATTCCATGTAAGAGATCCAGCACCTCCCATTATGTGTCTCTTTTTTCTCACTGTCTGATGGCTCTTGAGCCTTCTATGCTGCCATGGGAACCTGCCAGAGACAGTAGGCGCCCATTACATTTATTCTCTTTCATCCCTTTTTGAAAGTGAATTAGATGTTTTCTGTTTAGGTTGTCATGAAAAATGTCCTGACTCCAGAGTCCTAAAATTTATACATACAGAATGCTTAATTTAGTCATTGGAAAGCAAGGACAATGGGGCTGCTGACAGTGTGAGCCTTGAAAAACATACTGGTAAAAATCTTGGTCATTAACAAGTATTTATACAAGTATGATTACTATCAGTAGTCCATTTATTGTGTTAATGAGGAATAGCTCACATTAAAATGGGTAGGCAGTACATGCATCATGGTGAGTAGAAAGCAGGCTCAAAAAGCAGGCCTTTGTGGGCTCCAAGTTTAGCCTCCCTCCCCCGTAATAGGCGACATGAGCAAGTTGTTTCACTTCTCTAAGCTTTGGTTTCCTAAGACTGTAAAATGGATTGTCAAAATAAACATGGTCTCATTGGACAAAAGGAAGAGATTAAATAATAAAGTTTAGGTAAAATGCTTATTACAGTGTCTGGAACAGAGAATATTTAATGTAAGGTATTATTTGTATTAATAAAATGATCTGCCTAGTGGAGGCTTAATCAGAATTGCACCTAAAAAGGGAACTGTGGTCATTCGAGAGTCAGTAAGTTTTTGTGCTTGTCAAAAATTGCAAACACGCCCTCTCTAATTTATTTTTAATTTATCTTTATCTTTGAAAGTATTACAGATGTCCCCTCCCTCTCTAATTTTTAAAACAATGAATGTACAACAAATTCCTTATCAGTACACAACTTCAGATAGCTAATACTGTATATGATTAATCAATTTCCAAAGAATCCTGTGAGATAAAGAAAGACACTTTTAATAAGTGGGAAGATAACTCTGAGAAGAATTCCTTTTTAAGGTTAAATGTAGGGAATCCAATGGAATCAAATAACTATGCATTTTTGTAATATAATGTGAATGATTTAAAGAAGAAATTAGTTTATGTACATGGCTGTTACCTCAATTTATTTTAGAAATCACCAATCTTAATTAAAGTATTCTTTCATCATAGCCCTTCTGTTTCTCATACAGAAAACAAGCTGCTCTTAAAACATGCATGCACTCTTATGGTTTTATGTTATATTTGATATTCAGAGCAGTTACACTAGAAAATAGGCTTTTATATTATTCATAAAAGAAAAGTGAACTAAAGCAAGTAGTTTTTTTTTTTTGCTTTGTTAATGCTATTACTATGTATTTCAGCGCTGATACGTACCACATCTAATTAGTAAATTGCACAAATACAACAGGAATATGAATAACATGTTATGAATTTTCATTTATACACATGTGGCTTTTGGAGCTCTGCCATAGGAAGATTGTTCTGAATAGTAAACAGCAAGATTTTCTGTTTTAGCTCCAACTTTAATTTGTATCTGCCTTGAGAAATATGATCAGATTATCTAATCAAAATCTTTGACACCGTCATTGGGCTTTTTAAAAATAAAGACAATATTAAAATGAAGCTTGTGAATTAATCTCGTTATCTGCATCAAATTGAGTTGAGGGCTAAAATAGGGCTTTGTGCCTGGCCAAGTTTAGTTTTCAAAGATGATGAGGACACACACATTTTTCTGTTTTATAGTGATTCTTGGATTAATTTCAAATCTGATATTTAAAATTAAATAAAGACAAGTATCTGATCTCAGAACAGTCATTTTCAGCTTTCTGAATCTCAAAGAAATAAGATCATTGTGTGAATGTGTGTGTATAATATACATATAGTAAGTGTGATTACTACATTGTATGTTAATATACATTTCTTTAGAAAGATACGCATATCTTTCTAAAGAAATATAGTGGTATTAAAAAACATTTTTGTAAAGACCTCTGTGAGGTGCCTTGAGAGTAACATCTCTCTAATTACTGTCATCTTGATCTTCAGTTTCTAAATGCTTTCCATTTTTACCAAAATGTCAAATTATTTTTGGTGTAAAAGAGAAGGCACTCCTGTGAACTGCCAGATGTATACCTGACTGTTAAACACTGCCAAATTTTAAAATCAAATAAAATGCAACTTCTCATTTTCATGAAAAGTATTAATAACAATAGAAAGATGTGAAAGTATTAATACCAATAAAACCTTAAAATTATGTAAATTATAGTTATCAAAATACTTTCATGATCCCCTCACCCAATAAGAAAGTCTAGGCAAGTTTTGATAATATCACTTTACAGATGAGGAAAATGGTGACCCATGATGTTAAAAGCTTGACAAAGGTGACATAGCTATTAAAAGTGGCAGAGATAGAAGCTAGGTTGCCGAATTTCAGTTCTAGTATTAGTTCACTATGCCATGCTACCCTCTGACATTTATGGCTACAAAGGAACCACTTACTTCTCTTCATCTCCCTTTTGACAGGAACTTGTGTTAACCCAAAATGAACTCAGTTTTTAAAACCAATAACACTCTTAATGCATTGTAGGATTTTTAGTGAAATGCATTGTAAACCTAATAATTAAAGATATTTTCTCTTAACTCAATTATTTTTTGATGGAAAAAACATCAAGGCAATTTATACAAATAAAATCAAATAGTGCTTATACATGAATCCTGTAAGGCAATACTTCCTTAAAAATTTACAGTTATGTGTATGGAATTAAATTTCTTAAACTATTCACTTTGCTCTAAATTTGTTTTTAAATATACTATTTTACTTAAAGACAATCTTAGACAGTTGTAAACATTTAGGCTGCAAACAAAATGACCACTCTTTATTATTGTGATTCTAACACATTTATAGTCAAGGAATTATTTGTGAAAGCTCCACGAGAAGTTAAATGAAGTTAGTAATAAGACAATTCAAGTGGTGGTCGGATAGTTTATTTCAGCTTCTCATTTAAAAACATATTTTAAAGATTAAAAACATAGTGTGATGAACAAAATTAGTTTAGCCAAGTTTGATTGACATAAATACGGAAAGTTATATTGCATGTAAACTTTTTTCAGATGAAGTTTTATGCCATGTGAAGGCTGATATAAACAGCTTTATTCACAAGTTTTGATGCCATATATATATATATATATATATATATATATATATATATATATATACATATATATGTATATATATATATTAAGCTTCAGAGATAAATTTAAATTTGATGCTTAAGAAATAAAGAATTAATGCTAGTCCATGAAAGAGAGAGAGACAGAGATCAATAGTGAGTGAGGCCAGCAAATACTCATGTGAGATACACATAATAGAATATACACATTATAGGAGCTGAAATCATACTCATATCAGCTCTTGATGATATTTAGGACAGAACTGGTGAAATATCCTTCCACAGACCAGTGTTTTAACATAGATCAAGTCATTTTTCCCTACAAAGAATAAACTTCTTTGTTTTCTGTAAACACAATGTATAGTTATCATAAATGATATTAAGAAATGACATTTTGACTTTGGTCTAGTACACTTAAAAAACTTTAATTTGGTTCATGTACAATTTAAAAGGAGTTGTAAAATAACAACTAAGTTTCATTTTCAATATAAAAATTCATTAGGCAACACTAAAGAAATTATACAAATAAATAATATTGAAAATGTTTCCCCTTTCATTTATAGTTTCAGCAGTTAAATATGCTATTTCAGAAAATATAAACTTGAATACAGACAAATTCTGGATCAGAGCATTTTACATTGGGAGTCTCAGATTGATTAAAAGGAATTTGAGGTGAATTAAATCTTAAAGGCATTTTTTGAAAACGCTGGCTTGCGTAAAAATGTTTTGTTTTTAACATCTTACTAAGCCTACATACCGTATGAACAGGTTTTGAATAAATTAGTAGCACATTTTTATAAGATCAAAAGAAATTCAAATTTGAGCTTAAAAATCTTGATTTTAGGCATTCTGTTAAGAAGGTTATTAAAATCTTGTAAAATTATGTAACATATTACTATAAATTTCAGGATTATGATTGTTGAGAATTGTAATAGTAGGACTTCTTTTGCTTTCAGGTAGCTGACCTAGACCAGCCAGTCTTTCCGCCCCCCCCCCACCACCCCTGTTCCCTTTTGCCTGTTGTGTCTGCAGTATAACAGAAGTTTGCATTATATTACACATTCCTGCAGAATTAATACACTCAGTTCATATTCATAGTCACATCAAATTTTCACATGCAATCCTAGAGTGTTTGTATTTTAAAATGGCTTTAATGTTTGCATGTACTTCATTAATTAATAGCCCAGAGTAAAGAATTCATTTGGTGGTTTATATTATTGCACCCTCAGCTCTGTAGTTTTTACATTCTCTTAACAGGAATTAAAAGTATATGTTCAGAAGGTTTGTGGTGGAGGGATGTAAAGGGTTAACTTTCCGGATTCATGGGGAAGTACTGAGTTGAGGGAGGGGGCATCTAATAAAGAAGCACGTAGCAGTCCTAGGGGGAAGATGTATACTACAGCTGCATCGCAATCTGCCAAAACAACCATGCCCTCTTACCTCCAAAAACCAAAAACACCATTCCGTGAGGTGGGTAGGTATTTCCAGCATCCTTTCTTGTAAATAGAAACCACCGCCCACAATGCATTGTACTTACTTCTGAAATATGTAAATGCGATGCACTGTAATCACACAGAATGTTTGGGCGGTCTCACCTAAGTGTGGGCTGCGTACAATTTACAATGCATTTTGGATTTGTATTCACTTAAAAATAGAAGGTATTGCTTTTTGATAACACTCATAATGGAATGATTTTGCTCCCCCAGTGGGTTTTCATTTAGAACAGGAAAAGTGCTAAATTATGATAACATAAAAAAACAAAGCTAAGGTCTATTCCAGGGAAGAAAATGGGTTGCTAGGCTTATTGAACTGGTCTTGTTGATCTTAACTAAATAAATAAATAAGTAAAGAAGAACCTCTTTCAATAGAAATGCCACTTAACTTGATTTATAATGTGCAGCATTAATGGAACTGAATCATAAAAATATCACATGTTAGTGTTGTCCTGCATGTCTCCTGGCCTTCATTAGCTTATGGGACGCTCAGTGGAAACTTGAAATTGCTAACAGAAAATGACAGAAATCAGTTATGGCATAACTGTTATGCTGTCATTTGGTTTTGCTTTAAAATAATAATGATGATGGTGATGAAGATGATGACGACGACGATGATGATGATGATGATGATGATGATGACACTTAAGGTTTTGGTTTAGGCACTTATTTATATGCAAAAATTGAAGAACATCCAGTTAGGCAGAACAGTGATGCTAAGATATGGCAACCAATATTTAAGAGAAAGAACTCTGGCTGTAAATGTGCACAATATTCCACATTATATACATGTCATTTCTGAGTACTGTTGGAACCATGCAGTGTCAAATCTGTATGACAGATTGAGGTGAAAGCTGGGAAGAGAGAGCTTGTGAAAAAAAACAACCGTGACTGTGCGGGGCATCTTATAGGACCTATCCTGCAGGCTCTAAGGAACAAGTTTCATCACATGAAAGGAAGAGAGAGCAGGGATAATTGTCTACTAATTTAACGAACTCATTTGGTCATTGTGTTATTTAAATTGTATTCAAGTGTAACAATGCCATCTAGTGATGAGATTCCAAACTGATCTTGGCACTCACATCCTGGGTAAGGCTAGATAGAGATAAGTGGCTATTTTATAGTACTTTAACTTAATATTCTATGAAATAATAAAGCCCTCCCAATATCTTTCCAGTGGTCGATAAATTATTCAACCAAGGTAACATACAGAACAAAATGAATTCCTCTTTTCTTGCCTTTTTCTATGCAGCTTCCTTTTAAAGTGGGGAGTTCATGTTCAATAGTAAAAGATCCTGTGTCTCCATCAGCCTGTGACCTACGTTTATAGAATCTCTGGCTTTTGCCCATTCAATAGATCTTTACAAACATTTCCATACTTCCTTTTTGGTTTTAATTTTCAAAAATTGTCTTCATAAAACCATGGCCAGCCAAACTAGCATTACATACTTTTCTCTTTAGCCCCTCTCGGCTTTTTGCTACAGTAGGAAGCCAGATCCTAAAGAATGGATTTCTGAGTTCTTCGAGATTAGAATTCATGTTGCCCTCCTGAAATCCTCACTTACCATGTAGTCCTGCAAAAACTGGAAATAATCTTATAACTTTATTGGGAAAATATGAATTTATAGTGATGTGCATTTCAATTTTAATTGCTTATCTGAAATCTGAGCAAAAGTGATTTGAGAACAAAGACTAAAATCAGTGGGAATGGATTCTAGGCTTATTTTTGCTACCAGTTAATTATATAGGCTTGAATTGAAGAGAACATCTTGGGCCTCAGTTTCCTCTGGAAAGAGTGTGAATTGGACAAAATCATCTTCAATGCCCTTTTAAACTATAAGGTTCTGGGACTCTTAAGTAGCTGATAAATAAAATGGTTAAAAGAATGGAGAGAAAAGAGGTGAGGTGAGCTTGCTCCACTGACTGGACTTAAGGGTGCAAGTAATGATTTTGAACTCTCCATTTGATAGTTAACAAAATGTGTGTTTTGACAGATTATCCAGAACACCTCTAGCTATCTTACGTAGACAGGGAGTAGAGAAAGGGCAGACATTCAGATATCCCAATGCAGGATAAAAACACATAACATTCAAAATATTGTTCCACATAAATTTTATATCAACTATATTCTAAATTGTTTTATGCAGACCTATGACTAAATATGGCAGAAAGTAATGGTATAAAAATGCAGCATGCCCCACTTTCTCTCCACTCAATAGTTACTGATGATATTGTATTCTTTTTAGAGCTGTTAATATGGAAAATATAATAATTCATAAATAGCAATATAAGAATAAACTGTTTTTGTGTACTCACAACTATAAGCCTACTTTTGTCCACCCCTGAATATATTTTTCTAGAATTACTCAAGAATAAACAATATAGAAAAATAAAGAAGAGTAGGAAGGATAGCCGAAGAAAGAAAAGAGAAAAAGAAAACCTTACGTTCAAAGTTTTAAATTTCAGATGATATCCCAAAATGTTTTCAACTGTCTAAAATACATAAGATTTTGCAAAGGAAAAAGGTGCTGCTAGCTACCATGGAAACCTGCATATAGTTTTAGTTTATATGTAGAAAAATTAAAATACTCATATTTCTATAACAATTGTTAAACTAATACTAATTCTTTTTCTTTCTGATAAGTTGAAAAGCCAATTTATATTTTTCTAAAAAATCCAAAGGGCATTCTGAATACATAATTTTCTTATTTTTCTGGATATTTTACTACATATCACTGATCTCCTCTATCAAAATAACTATATACTATACTAAAAGTAAATAGTACATTTTCTTCTCTTTGAATAGTACAAAAGAAAATTATTTTTTATTAGATTATGATTATTTACCTACTTATTTTCACCAGTTGCAATTCTGATTAAAAATCTTAGTAAAAGAATAGGTGACAGCAAGTCAAAAGTGTTTATTATACAGACAAGTCTACAATAAGGTTGTACGAAAGATTTAAGAAACAGCAAACAAAAGAACTAAAAAAATAAGCAAGGACATATAATCTTTACCTAGCAACACTAGTGAAAGTAAAATTCAGGAAATCACTGTTACCAATGATAGTTAAAAGAACAATTATTATAAAAGGATATATGCAATGGGTACAAAATCTGTGCTAGCGCATAGCTGTTAGATTTCTTAACAAATATTTTCTTTGAAAACTTTCATAAACTGAATTGTGTGTTGTTTAAGAAGACCTGAATTAAATCATTAATTAAAATCAAGCCTTCATTGATATTTTAAATGTTACCTCCAACTTTCTTCATTTGTCACTCTTTTCCTTCCCTCTGCTATCTCTCACTCCTCCCCTCTCTGCTTTTTTTTCTATACTGGTTATTCTTTAATAATTCTACTGAAATATATACAGGGATGGACAAAAGTAGGTATATAGTTGTGAGAATGCAAAACAGTTTATTCTTTTATTATTACTTATTAATTATTATACTATTTTTTCATATGAACAACTCTAAACTTACTTTTATCTACTCCTGTATAATTTAACTAATAAATAATCTGGCATTCTGAAATTATTGACTTTATTATTTTGTTTTCCTAAGCCACAATAATAGCTTTACATCCATACAACATGATGAAACATGTGAAGAATTATAGGTTCCCTGGAAAAAATTATTTGTCTAAGTATCATTATTTATTATCATTGTAATAGACCTGCCCACTCTTATAAATCTTAATTTTGGGGGGACTTGGTCATTTTGCTTTGATATATGTCAATTTATGTCCACAAGTATTTCACAAAAATGGAAAACTGGCCGATAATTAGTTCAGTAACATAGTTTATAAATATTCACTATAATTAAATTTACCTTCTAAAATCCCAATATAAATTGTAACACATACTGAGATACTTTGAAAAATCACTGCCTCGCTTTTGTCTGTTTATTAAAGAGGTGCCTAGTCACTAGTCAATTTAAATTTTCACCTAAACTTGTCTATGGTTATAACAAGATAACTTTGCTTTAAACAATTAGTAAGTAAAAAAAAAAATCAATAAAACAACTAGATTTTAACACACTGCTGCAAAACATGCTTAAATTTGTTGTTTTATTTTTTTCTTTTAAACCTGAACTGATAATACTGATTGACTGCGTTTCTGTGATGCAGGCAGCCTGTATGTTACAGAGCCCTCATTATGTGACTGAAGTGATCAGCCTAGCTTAGCTTGAAGGGTGCACTTGTACATTACTGAACTACTCAACTGATTCAGTAGAATCAGCAGAGAAACAAATTATGCATCTAGTATATTTGGTTTCAAGGATGGCAAAGAAATGTGTTTACTAGGCAAATTTTTCATTATTCAACCAGCTTGGTAACACATAACCAGAGAAAGGAATTTGCTAAAAGAATTAACTAAATACATTTTATAAATGTTAACTACTTAGTCAAACAAGTACTTTCCCATCATCAATCTGAGTTTCACTCACCTGCCACATAGCTCAAGCATATTTTATTTATGTGAAATAATTTTTTAAAAAAGAGAACATAACTGCAAGTGATTTCCATACCAAAAACTTATAATTCCTAGAATTGTAAATTTGGTTACTTAACTTGACTAGTTTGTCAGTACATTCACTTTTTTTGTGATTAAATTTTTAGGCTTGTATCTTCAAGAAAGTGTTTTTAAAAAATCCCAAGGAATATAAGGTATTTTAGTTTTGGTTTTATTCGTATAGGAAAAAATTGTGACTTTCTATGATGTTGAAATGAGATTATATCCAGGATAGCAAAATTACAATGGAAAACACTAGTTCAGTATTTTTGGATTTTTTAAATTGACCATTCAGATAGCCAAAAATAATTGTCTGAAATGCAAAAAGAGACTATGCTATTAGCTAATCATGATAAGGACAATTCAATGACATGATATAAGAAATTGATTTTAAAAAACCAACATGTAACAGAATAGTTAAAACTAATTAAGTTAACATTTCTTTTTTAACTTTTTATGTATTATAAACTACTCTGATTTTATAGCACATGTCACAGTTTCTTTCACTGATCATTTTCTAGTTCCTCTTTCCTTTTTTTATACAAACAAAAACAATATATTTAAAACACTGAATAAACTGAATTTTTGTATAATTTTCAAATAATTATTATATATTACGTATAATATTAAAACATATCATAGGTTGAAAATGTCAATAATCTAGCAATAAGAAATTCTAGAAAAAAATCTATTTTACACAAGGTTTTTACCTATAGAATTTTTCAGAAAAATAATATATAAAGGAACAATGATTCAAATCCAAATTATCTTAGTGAATAGCTTTAAAAATAAACATTCAGTTTCTCCTTTTCATTGCTTTATTATTCTCAGAAACCTCCTTTAGCTTAAGAATCCTTAGAATGTACAACCTAATATGGACATATTTGTTATACTTTGGCTCCATCTAGTAGAGATTGAAGAAATTACTTGAAGCTGTGACTTCCATTATCACAGTGCTTCGAGCTGCATTTCATGGTATTGACAAATTTTAAAAGGATGGCAAATGAAATCTTTATGATATTTTATGGGGTCATTATTGGATAATATGAAATACTATGCTATTTTGTGTTTGCTCTTTTAATAGAGTTAGTCAATTGTTGGCCACTTTTACACAATTTGAGGTTTTGGCATCTTAAATTTTAGAGAGATGAAATGTTTTTAATTCTTTTTCCATCACTCACTCTTCCCATGTCCTGGTTTTATAATAGGATGGAATCAGCATGACTCAAGAAGGAGGGGAAAAGTACTTTCCCTACATTTCTAAGTCACATGTGAATTAGTTGGGATGTAAAGAAGTGAAGCATGGGAGCTTGTAAAAGCTTGGGTGAGAAAGCAGGTATCAACTAAATTGTAGTGATGGGTAAGTACAGGAAAATGACAGGGTTTTTGACATTACAGCATTTAAAAACTGACAGTCCTTTACAATCCTTATATTTTCATATAAAATACATTTTTCTTCCTTTTTATTTCATTTTTTTTTCTTTCTTGAAGGTCACACTAGTTCCTTACTGGTAAGGCTACAATACCTGCAACAGAATCTATGTTTTCTATAATTGCTTTAAACAGGTAAACACCGGTGCTCTAATCAAAATGACCATTCAATCTCAACAGAAAACTATTCTTTTTCCAGGAGTGCAGGTAGCGTTTAACAGACAACATCCTTAAGGTTGTAAAGGAATGGATAATTTAAAGTAGCTAATAGGAATGACAATGTTACTTGCACTGCTTCAAATCTAATTGCCTCAAAGAAAGCCTCTGTAGATTTACGACCTGAAATAAACTTCCCACACAGGCAGCTAAACTAACCTGCAACACAGCCCGTTCAAATGATTGCTGACTCTTTCAGTATTAACACTGATCACTGCCACTCTAGCAATTGTGCCATGAACAGCCATTGATTTCCAAATGGCTATGCTGATTGGATCACCATAAAATGGTTCAACTGGTTAGTGCCTATAGGTATGGTTATACTTTGCTTATTGTTTGGAAGCTTTGTGAATTTCAGACATGTGATTAGTGAACCGGTTTGATCGCTTAAAAATTGCAAAGCAGCGTCCTGAGTAGAGAGAAGGTCATTTCTTTTAACAGGAAAACTTTTTGAAAATGATAATGGCTACCTAAAGTTATGATTTTTAATGGTTTTGTTTTTTTAAAAAAACACACAATTTTTTTTGTTTTAGAACAGTTTTACATTTACATAAAAATTCTGAAGAAAGTAAAGTGCCCACATACTCAATGCCCAATTGCTCCTGTTGCATCAATATGGTATTCTTGTCACAATTATTGAACCAATATGGAAAAATTATTATGAACTAAATCCATACTTTTTAGATTGTTTTAGTTTTCATTTAACCTCCTTTTTCTGTTTCAGGATCTTCTTGATTCCTCATGTCTCCTTAGACTCATCCTGGCTATGCCGGGTTCACAGACTTCCCCTGTTTTTGATGACCTTGACATATTCAGTAGTGCTGGTGAGATGTTTTGTAGAATGTCTCCCAAATGGGATTTTTCTGATGTTTTTCTCGTGATTGAACTGAGGTTTTGTATTCTTGTAACATCAGAGAAATAAAGTGCTATTTTCATCACATCATATCAAGAGTACATATTCACAACATGACTTATCACTGTTGATGCTGACATTGTCTCCTTGCTAGGGAAATGTCTGTCAGCCTTTTTGACACTAAAGTTGCACCCCTTTCCATACTGTACTCCTTGGGAGTCTCTATGCCCAGCCCACACTTAATGAGTAGGAAGGTAAGTGCTACCTCCTTCAGACAATAGTATCTATATAAATAATTTTGAATTATTTTGTATGGGATATTTGCCTCGCCCCCATTAATATACTTATTCAAACATTTATATCCACATGGTCTCATGGATAATTATTTGATTCAATTTGAACTTTAAATTATATAACAGTAAGGAGTAAACACCAATTGGTGAGAAAATTGTGAACATGGTGAACACCTAGGAAGATAAGTGTTGCAGAAATGTAAAAATAGATAAGATTTTTATAACTTTGAATGTCTTCCTAAATAATAAAATAATATTTACAAAATAGTACATCAACTCATAAAATTTCCTGTAAAGCTGTTACAAATATAGTGCGTTTTTATTCAATTATTAGACCTTAAAAATTCACTTTCTTAAGGTTTTTACCACTCAATTTTTTACAAGATATAATTAATGTTGTAATTTATTTTGGCAAGATAACATAAAAGCATAAAGGTCACTTAATTTACAGCAGCCTGCTTAAACAGTCAACAAAACCTAAGTAACAGAAATCTTTGAACTATGTCAGAATGGAAGAGGAAGGACATTTTAAATAAAACATTTCAAATAAAACACACTGAAACAATGTTTTAGAACTCAAAACTGATAATCTTCCATAACATTTCTTCTTGTCACTACAAAAATAACATGCATATGCAATAAAATAATAAAATAACTTTAGTCCCATTCTTCAAGGTTAACATTTTATATCATTTTTGTTTTTAGTACTTGTGTAGATTTTCATCAAATTCTAAAAGTGATCTTTAATCCTGGCCACATCTAAGGTAGACAGATTTCATTGCTTTACATTATGAATATTAAAGAATTAAACTTATTTTATCTCCTCCCTTTTGTTCATATAGAGTTTCCCTATTTAATACTTTTTTCCTATTAGTAAAAAACTTAAACATGCTTTTCTAAACTAGAAACTTTAGTCTGTAATTTCCACTATGTTAGCCAAGGAACTGGCCATCTATACTTCAACTCTCACCTCTTGACTATTTTCAAATATGTAATTACTTTAGGCTTCAAAGATACTATTTATTATTTGCCCAAAAGTATAGACAAGCCTTCAATAATCTGTGTTTATAGTTGATTATACTAATTAAAAATGCATAAGACACATACAATATAAAGATCATTTTATCATCATTTACAGAAATACCAAATTCTGTTTTATCCACTTAAAAAAACTAAAACATAATCTTGTCATTAAATGTGTGCCATTCAAATGACAAAAGTGCTAAGTAGCATATTAAAAATATTAAGCTCTAGTAATTTAATAAAAACTCACTATGTTTGTAACAGTTTCACATTTTTATTGTAGAGCTGTTCATTTTATCTTTCATTTATTTCCCTTTTATTAAAATTATTTGGTGTATAACTGAGTAGGCATAGAAAAATCTTTTGTTTTCTTAACCATGAAAATGGTAACCAGTTCTCAAAGTTTCTTCTGGATGGGTCTATTTTTTATTCTAATTGGCACCAATTTTTAGATATAGATCACTATTTATATCTGTCTAGTCTTTAACAAAATCTCACTTTATAAATGGAAAGGTAAAATATTCATTTATATAGTTTTTTATCATAAATTATTATCAATTGATTAGCCAGCATTATATCTTGTATATGCAATTCATATAGATAGCTTACATATGCTGAGAATAAAAATAGAATTGATATAGAAATATCAGTAGATGGGTATAAATATCAATAGAAATAAAAGCATTATACTATACTAGCGGCCTGGTGCATGAAATTCGTGCATGGGTTGGGTCCCTAGGCCTGCCCTGCGATCAGGATGATCAGGTTCCCCACCTCCTTACCTCCCCGACTCCCCGCCTTCTCCTTCCCTTGCTCCCTCAGTGCCCTGCCTACCCTGCTGGCCACATGCCATGTTCCTCACCACCCCCTGGTGGTCAGCGCACACAAGAGCAAGCGATAGAACTCCCAGTCTCCTGGTCAAACTCCCCAGGGGACACTTTGCATATTAGCCTTTTATATATAGAGACGAGAGGCCTGGTGCACAAAACTTGTGCACTGGGGTGTGGGGGTGTCTCAGCCCAGCCTGCCCCTTCTCATAGTCCGGGAGCCTTCAGTGGATGTCCAACTGACGGCCACAGTCTGGCAGCAGAAGCTTGGAGCAGGAGCTGTGTGTGTGTGTCTGTGTGTCCACTGGGAGCCTGCCCCCAGCCACACCGGAGGCTCAGAGCAGGCACTCCATGTGTGTGTGTGTGCGTGTGTGTGTGTGTGTGTGTGTGTGTGTGTCCGCTGGGAGCCTGCCCCCAGCCACATCGGAGGCTCAGAGCAGGCACCCCGTGTGTGTGTGTGTGTGTGTGTGTGTGTGTGTGTGTGTGTGTGTCTGCGGACCTGCTCCCAGCCACGTCGGAGGCTCAGAGCAGTCGCCGTTTGTGCGCGTGTGTGTGTGTGTGTGTGTGTGAGTGTGTGTGTCTCCGCTGGGGCCTGCCCCCAGCTGCATCGGAGGCTCTGAGCAGATGCCCCGTGTGTGTGTGTGTGTGTGTGTGTGTGTGTGTGTGTGTCTGCTGGGGGCCTGCCCCCAGCCACACCTTGGAGGCTTGGAGCAGGTGCCCCTCTGTATTGATCTCTCAGGTTCTTGGACTCGCCTGCATGTTGTTCTCTCCCTTGAGCTGAGGCCAGGGCAGGGTGCTGCCTGTGGGCTGTGCTTGCCTGCTTGCAGATCGCTGTGGCAACCCACGACCAGGCCTGCTGGGTTGTGCCTGAGTGCCATGCTTTCCTGCTCATAGATCGCCTGCTCGAGGGTCACCGAGGCAATGCCTGCTGGGCTCACGTTGTCAGGGTGACGCCGCCAGCGTCCTGCCCCAGCTGCTATGGGCACCGCCATCTTTGTCGTTGAGTGACAGTTAATTTGCATATTACTCTTTTATTAGGTAGGATAATTGAGAGGATTCTGGGAAGATAGAAGCAATAGCAGCATAGTTCGTGAATCTTTATGAATTCAAACGCAGATACACATCACACATACAGAGGAGAAAAAGAAACATGGAAATTTATAATAAAATAGATGTCGAGACCTCCCAGAACTGTTCCCACCACCAACAACAAATAAACAGGTGATATAAATCACAAAAAAATTCACAAGATCATACATCAGAAACATTATTTGCAATTAACTAAAAAGGTGGAAAGTAGAAGAGTTAGAGAAAGTTCAGTTTAGACTCCTTTGAGAGGGAGGATTGAAATACAGAGTGTTATTGGTACAGTGACAGGGGAATGGGTGAGGGAAAGAAGAAAATAAGCACTTAGTTAATGTATAATAAATTTTTAAAAGTACAGTCTGTGAAATTTCCATCTAATTGAATAAAGGAGATAAGAGAGATTGAAGGAAGAACACCAATCGACCATATCAGTTGGCCCCATTACAGGAAAGGAATATTTTGGCAGGAAATGCTTCCTCCATGAAGCAGGGCCCATCAGATTCAGTGAAACATTTCTGTTAATAACTTGTCAAAGGCAGAGGATGTGGATGTTAGGTATCCATGCCAACATGTGCCAGCTTCTCACTTCACAGAATATTTTGCCAAGGTAGAGATGTAGAATGATTTCAGACTTTCATAGGCAGTGAAAAATGGACTAAAACAAGGATTCTAAAAATTTAGGCCACCCCAATTCTTATTTAAATATTAAGTCCAGAATCATTCACTTTATCTCATCTATAACAATTTACCAGTTGTTTTTAAGTGACATGCAGTACACTCATTTAATGAACAAGCATCAGTGAATTTTTATTTTTAGTTGCTCTGTGCTGTGCTTGGCAGTAGGAATCTACCATGCACAAACTGTGCTAATCAGAATATGGTGCCTTTTTAAAAAATAAAATATTTTACTGCCATCTGCTGGACTAGGTTATAATAACTCTGGAAATCTAAACTGAATGTGAATGTTGCATCCTGGAGCTGTTCCAAACCCAACTCACACTAGAATAAGTTTCAGTCCTGATAGGGATTCACGTGTAAATGAGGCACTGTTTCCTAGTAAATGTCTGTTTATATTTCCCATAACCAGGGCCATGTAATACCACTTATAGATTAATGTAATTAATGAAAGATCTTCTAGTTGACCCCATTGGAGTTAAGTGTTTGCTCATCCTGTACTCATTTATGGCCAAAGAACAGTCTCATCGTAAGGATATAATTGTAGGGCCCTGCCCTGTTTGAAGCAGAAGTGATACATAAAAATGAAAGAGAAAATTAAAAACAAAAACAGGATTTTGTGAACAAAGTCTGCACCTGATTAAGAGATGGGGAACAGAGGCCAACTGCTGAGCTAGGAGTCCACAGTGTTTGCTGCCTGTGGTCAGAGTACTGCAAGGCATCAGGCATAGGGCTGAGGCCGCCCTTCAGTCAAGTCAGGACAAGTGAGGAAACTGGGCAGAGAATAAGCATTCCAGTTGAGGAAACGAAACATGTAAAACAAATGTTTATAAATTTAGATGTGCAATAAGCAATGTAGCCAACCCCTCATTTCTTTAATAAAATACACTTTTTCTTGACATAATATTTTAGGCAGTTTACTCTATTTTGAGTATGAGACAGTGCAAAGCTTTTCACTTTTATCAGAAACAAAGATTGATCAAAGGGTAGCTATCATGTTTAAAATCTATCTATCTATCTATCTATCTATCTATCATCTATCTATCTACATATCTATCCATCTATCTTTTAAATTCTTTAGGAAGAAGATAAAATATAAATGAATGCTAAAAAGTAACAGAAAATTAAAATTAAAAGGGGGAATTTTTTAAAGAAGACTAAAATTATGAATTTTTCACAAATGGATACAATTTATAAAAATCTAAATAAATGAAAACTTTATGAAAAATTACCAATGAGTTATAATTATGAATAATTTAACATTTAGAAAAATCAATCTGTCTGCTATTTCTCCATTAATTTATACTTATACCATTATAAAATAAGCCTTAGTATTTTATTTTCAATAGGTCACAAAAATTAGAAATTTGTACCTTAGGAAATATAATATTTTTAGTGAGGTATGTCAATAACTAGGAAAGCTCATTCATTATAAGTGCTGTAATACACATGGGGAATTTATACAAATTTTCAGATGAAAAATAGTAATGTAAAATTTATGAATGTAGTGTTTGAATTATTTTTGGTGTTAATTCTACAAGTTATTTTCATTACACTATTAAAATGCTGATATGTTAACACTTTAAGTTGTATCTCAAATGTGCATTTAATTTAGATTTAATAACACAAGTTTTGCTTATGAAAAGCAAGTCAATTATTGAAAGCACTTCCCAAGGTTTAGCAATTATTTAAGAGCTGAATTTACTATAAAGTAATTAGTTCAAATGGCATGTTCATGAAAGCAGATTTAGAGCAACTTTACATATTGCTATTAAAGGGAAATGCTTAATATCAATATAGCTGAAAATATTCAAATTTATTTGCTATCACAGGCATTTATTTTCAACAAAGGAACAAATACATATTTTCAAGTGGCTTTTTAAAACATTATCAAGATGTAAAATTGCCATATTTATAGCTAGAATTCTAAATAAAATAAGAATGTCAAAGTAATTGAATACTATAACATTTCAAGGGAATTCTTGGTTTGTTTATATTTATGTTAACATCATTCTTATTTGAACAATATTATATGTGCAAAAGAGTATAGTTTATGTGTATAGTATAGGATACATGTTACATAATAAGATGAAACAAAATAAAACATCAGGACTCAGTTTACAAATTACAGCACTACAAATAAATTTAAATCCCTCTGTGTGTATAAAGTCATAACATAGGCCATCCTACTTCCCAGAGGAAACCACTATTCTGAATTTTGGGTTATGCATTCCTCATTTTGCTCTATAGTTTTAAAATACACACCCACAGACATTTAACTAATATGTTATTTGGTTTTGCTTTACTTCAAATTATACATATATAACAAGTTCTGTTATATATGTATTTAAGTATTTATTCCTTGTTCTTTAGAGGATTGTGATTAATATTTTTTTCTGTTATGAACAAAGCTGTTATTAACATTCTTGAACACATGCCCTATTGCACACGTGTAAGATCCTCTAGGTGACATAACTGTGAGTGAGATAGTCATAGGATATGTATGTATCTGACTTTGGTAGTTAATATGAAACTGTTTTCCAAAGTAGTTGAACTAGCAGAGATTTGTAAGAATTTTCATTGTTTTATACTGACTTGGTAATGTTGAACTATGTTTTCTTTAATTTTATAAGAATAAAATACTATCTCATTGTGGTTTTGTTTTTATTTTAATGGTTAATAATAAAGTTGAACAACTTTTCTATTTTAGAAACCACACATTTTTCCCGTCTTTGAAATGCTTGTTTATGTCTTTTCCAATTTATTAATGTGTAGTTATTTTCTTATTAATTTTAGAACCTCTTAATATATGTAATTGACATGACTTTTATTTTTATACTAGAGGTCTGGTGCATGAAATTCGTGCACTTGGGGTGGGGGGGGGGGGAGTCCCTCAGCCTGGCCTGTACCCTCTTGCAGTCTGGGAGACCTCGGGGGATGTCTGAATGCTGGCTTACTGGGAGCAGGCGTAAGCCAGCAGTGAGACACCCTTAGCACAGCCAGAGGCAGGAGAGGTTCCCGCCACCTCCATTGCGTTGGCGAGCTGTGAGCCCAGCTCAGGACTTCTGGCTGAGCGGTACTCCCCCTGTGAGAGTGCACTGACCACTAGGGGACAGCTCCTGCGTTGAGTGTCTGCCCCCTGGTGGTCAGTGCCGGTTGTTCCACTGTTCAGTCAATTTGCTTATTAGCCTTTTATTATATAGGACTAGGGGCCCGGTGCACGAAATTCATGCACTGGGTGTGTGTGTGGGGGGGTGAGTGTCCCTCAGCCCAGCCTGCCCCCTCTCACATACTGGGAGCCCTCAGGCGTTGACCCACATCACCCTCCAATCGCAGGATCGGGCCCTTGCCCAGGCCTGACGCCTCCGCCAGAGGTGTCAGGCTTGGACAGGGGACCCCCATCTCCCCCTGATCACTTGCTCCACCCCCCGCCCAAGCCTGACGCCTCTGACCCAGGCTTCAGGCCTGGGCAAGGGGACCATCATATCCCCCCAATCCCTGGCTCCGCCCCCCTCCCAGGCCTGATGCCTCGGCCAGAGGAGTTGACCCTCATCACCCTCCGATCACCAATCACCGGATCGGCCCCTTGACCAGGCCTGAGGCCTCTGGCAGAGGTTTCAGGCCTGGGCAGGGGACCCCCAGCTCCCCGCGGTTGCAGGCTCTGCCCCTGCCCAGGCCTAACACCTCTGGCCTAGGCGTCCGGCCCGGGCAGCAGGGACCCGCAGCTGCAGCAGCCCCGCGATCGTGGGCTTCGCTTTAGGCCCAGGCAAGGGACCCCTAGCTCCCGGGACTGCCAGCTTCGACCATGTCCAGCTCCCATTGCTGGATCCACCCCTACTTCCTGCTATCACTGGTCAGGGCGGAAAAGGCACCTGATTCTCTGATCATGGCTGGGGGGCAGGGCAAAGGCAGCCCAAGGGCCGCCTTTGCCCTGCCCCCCAGCTCTTAGCTCCCCCCTGGGTTTCCGATCACTGTCAGTGGCAGGGGGCTTCTTCCTGCTTTCCCTTTCGCCTCCCTGCATTGTGCCTACATATGCAAATTAACCGCCATCTTGTTGGCAGTTAACTGCCAATCTTAGTTGGCAGTTAACTGCCAATCTTAGTTGGCAGTTAATTTGCATATAGCCCTGATTAGCCAATGAAAAGGGTATCGTCGGACACCAATTACCATTTTTCTCTTTTATTAGATAGGACTAGGGGCCCGGTGCACGAAATTCGTGCACTGGGTGGGGGGGGGGAGGGTCCCTCAGCCCAGCCTGCCCCCTGTCACATACTGGGAGCCCTCAGGCATTGACCCCCATCACCCTCCAATCGCAGGATCGGCCCCTTGCCCAGGCCTGACGCCTCTGACAGAGGCGTCAGGCCTGGGCACGGGACCCTCATTTCCCCCCATCACTGGTTCTGCTCCCAGCCCAGGCCTGATGCCTCTGGCCCAGGCGTCAGGCCTGGGCAGGGGACCCCCAGACCCTTCCGATTGCTGGCTCTGCCCCTTGCCCAGGCCTGATGCCTCAGCCAGAGGCGTAGACCCCCATCACCCTCAGATCACCTGATCAGCCCCTTGCCCAGGCCTGACGCCTCCGCCAGAGGTGTCAGGCTTGTACAGGGGACCCCCATCTCCCCCCGATCACTGGCTCTGACCCCCGCCCAGGCCTGAGGCCTCTGGCCCAGGAATCATTCCTTGGCAGGGGACCCCCATCTCCCTCTGATTGCTTGCTCCACCCCCCACCCAAGCCTGACGCCTCTGACCCAGGCTTCAGGCCTGGGCAAGGGGACCATCATATCCCCCCAATCCCCGGCTCAGCCCCTCGCTCAGGCCTGATGCCTCGGCCAGAGGAGTTGACCCTCATCACCCTCCGATCACCAATCACCGGATCGGACCCTTGACCAAGCCTGAGGCCTCTGGCAGAGGTGTCAGGCCTGGGAAGGGGACCCCAGCTCCCCGTGGTTGCAGGCTCCGCCCCTGCCCAGGCCTAACGCCTCTGGCTGAGGCGTCCGGCTCGGGCAATGGGGACCCGCAGCTGCAGCGGCCCCATGATCGTGGGCTCCGTTTTAGGCCCCGGCAAGGGATCCCTAGCTCCCGGGACTGCCAGCTTCGACCGTGCCCAGCTCCCATCGCTGGCTCCACCCCTACTTCCTGCTATCACTGGCCAGGGCGGCAAAGGCGCCTGATTCTCCGATCATGGCTGGGGGGCAGAGCCCTGCCCCCCAGCTCTTAGCTCCCCTCTGGGTTTCCGATCACTGTCAGTGGCAGGGGGCTTCTTCCTGCTTTCCCTTTCGCCTCCCTGCATTGTGCCTACATATGCAAATTAACCGCCATCTTGTTGGCAGTTAACTGCCAATCTTAGTTGGCAGTTAACTGCCAATCTTAGTTGGCAGTTAATTTGCATATAGCCCTGATTAGCCAATGAAAAGGGTATCGTCGTACGCCAATTACCATTTTTCTCTTTTATTAGTGTAGATTATTATATAGGATGTGTAGTGCACATCTTTTCTTTGACTGCAATTTCTCTAAGAATGCTGTTTACTTTTATTTTAGTTAGGTAATGTGTTCTGTAAGATAGTAATATAGTTTTTAAATTGTTGCTTTTTAAACACCTATAAGTTTATTTATCTAAATATTCTAAGTTAATTTGAAAGGAATGCATATTTATAGCTGTTGGGAGAAATATAGCATACATGCCCCTTCAACCAAGTATTAACTGTATATTGAAATATCTCCTATAGCTTACACATGTGCCTTTTATTTTGAAAAATTATTATATTGATTTCAGAGAGAGAGAGAGAGAGACAGAGAAGAAGGGAGAGGGCAAGGAGGAGAGAGAAACATCAATTTGTTGTTTCACTTCTTTATGCATTCATTGGTTGATTATTATATGTGCCCTGACACAGATCAAACCTGCAACCTTGACATACAGGGATGACTCTCTAACCAACTGAGCTACTCGGTCAGAGTCTTTATTTTTGTTTTACATTATTTATAAGTCACTAAAAGATATACTTTTATGAAACCTTCTAGAGGCCCGGTGCACAAATTCATGCACAGGTGGGGTCCCTCGGCCTGGCCAGCAATTAGGGCTGATCCAGGAGGAGGTTGGCTATGGGAGTGCATTGACCACCAGCGGGCAGCTCCTGCATTGAGTTTCTTCCCCCAGGTGGTCAGGGCACCTCATAGTGACCGGTCGTTCATTCATTGGGTCGTTCAGTCACTTAGGCTTTTATATATATAGATTACACAGGTGGGGTTGCCAATATATTTTCTTGGTTCTTTGTATCTGTACTAGAGGCCTGGGGCATGAAATTTGTGCACTGGAGGGGGGTCCCTCAGCCTGGTCTGTGTCTTCTCACAGTCCAGGACACCGCAAGGAATGTCTAACTGCCAGCTTAGGCCTGTTCCCCGCAGAGCCTGCCTAAGCTGGCAGTCAGACATCCTTCCCTCAGCTCAGGACCCCTCAGGGAATGTCCACCCTTAGGCCCACTTCCTCCAGGGATCCAGCCTAAGCCGGCAGTCAGACATCCCTCTTACAGTCTGGGACCCCTCACTCCTTACTGCCCGCCCACCTGCTTGCTGCTCCTTCCTTAGTGCTGCTGAGGAGGCAGGAGAGGCTCCCGCGACCACTGCTGCACTCGCCAGCCATGAGCCTGGCTTCTGGCTGAGCCATGCTCCCCCTGTAGAAGTGCACTGACCACCAAGGGGCAGCTTCTGCATTGAGCATCTGCCCCCTGGTGGTTAGTGCGCATCATAGTGACTGGTCGTTCTGGTTGTTCCTCCATAATGGTCGCTTAGGCTTTTATTATATAGATATATTATATATCATATATACATATATATGTTTAGTAAATTATATAAATTTAATTTATAAAATTAATTTGCTTTAAAATACCTGCAGCCTTATTTTTTCTGGGACTAGTCAAATACCATACTCAAGTTTATTTTAAAAACAAACAGAGCCCAGCCAGCATGGCTCAGTGTTTGAGCATTGACCTATGAACCAGGAGGTCACGGTTCAATTCCTGCTCAGGGCACATGCCCAGAATATGGGCTCAATCCTCAGTGTGGGGCATGCAAGAGGCAACTGATCAATGATTCTTTCTTATCATTGATGTTTCTCTCTTCCCTCTCCCTTCCTCTCTTCAATCAATTAAAAAAATAAAATAAACAGAAACAAACAAGTATAACAAATAAAATCGGCAAAGAAAATGCAAAAGGGGGGAAAAATAACCCTTCCAAACAATTGTTAGCACAGTATAAGGATTTAATATTTCAAAAAGTACAGCGTTCCTTTTTTAATATATTGATTAGACAATGTTACCCATTTTTAAAAATCTAGAGATTGAGCTGAATAAGAATGGACATTTAGTAAGTGATAAAAATGTCATATGTAATCTTGGTAGGACATAAACTTTTATAATAAACTAGAGGCCCAATGCATGAAAATCGTGCAAGGGGCTCAGCCGTCTCAGCCACAGCTGCTTTGGCTGGCCCTCGCAGCCTCGGCCAGCCCTCACAGCCCCTCCCAGCCTTGGCCAGCCCTCACAGCCCCTCGCAGCCTTGGCCAGCCCTCACAGCCCCTTGCAGCCTTGGCCAGCCCTCACAGCCCCTCCCAGTCTTGGCCAGCCCTCACAGCCCCTGTTTTGTCTGGAAGGTCATCTGGACAGTCGTCTGGAAGGTCGTCCAGACTGTCATTTTGCTGTTCGGTCTAATTAGCATATTAGCTCCTTACTATATAGGATACTGCTTGAGCTATTACTTAGCCATCAGAGAAAAGATAATGATCATTTTAAAATCTCATGTCAGACACCAGGATTATAAGTCAATAATCAAAGTTCTAAATGTAAAAAGGAAATTAAAAAAAAAACCCAAAACAAAAAAAAACAGGCACCTGAATTAATTCTTTTTTAATATCCTTGGATTGGGTAGTCCTTACTAATTGTGTCAAAATATATAAAAAACATAAATGAAAGGATGGATAAAGCAAATTACATAAACATTTTAAAATCATGCATAAAAATACATCCTTAGTCAGAAAAAAGATGGCCAGACTTTAGACTACAGTTGGCACAGTACTGCGATCTCTGAGAGGAAGACATAAACTAGGCGAGCCCTATGCATCTGCCTAGCAGCATTTGGACCGAGCTACCTGAGGAAGCAAATGTGTGTGTGTGAGAGTGTGCGCACACGTGTGCCCACATGTGTGAGCGTATGTTATTCATACTTCATACCATAGTTAGGGAAAATATCCAAACCCCAAAGAAAATTGATAAAGGAGTCATTTCTTTTTTCACTGGCTGTTTTGAAAAGTCTTTTCTGCTCTGCCATTTTATTAAATGTGTCTAGGATTAATTTTATATATCTATAATTTTAAATTTCATTTGTCTTCATGAATATCTCTATTTTTCTATTTTTTTTTCTTTTACTTAGTTCTGAGATTGTGATTAGGCATACTTTGAACCATGCTTCCAAAAATCTTAATTTTCCTTTGATATCGTCACAGTTTGATGGAGATACTCTGATGTAATTACTCATGACGTAATTTTTTCAAACCTATCTAGCAGCTCATCAATTATCTTTCATCTTGGTCTACTCCTGTTTAACTCATATATTTACCTTGTTTCATATTTTCAGTTTAATTTCTAGAAGTTCTATTTTTTCAGATTCCTGTTTATTTTCATACCCTCTTTTTTCTTTTTTTATATAGTATCAAGATTTTCTTTTTTGTTAGTTAACTGTTTTTTTTAAACTTTTTATTTTGTTAAATTTATTGGAATGACACGGTTAAATAAGATTGTATAAGTTTCAAGTGCACAATTCTGTAATACATCATCTCAATGTTGCATTGTGTGCTCATTACCCAAAGTCAAATTATTTTTATTTTATCTGTTTTAAATATGTTTTTATTGACCTTTTAAGAGAGAGGAGAAGGGAGAGGGAGGGAGAGAAATATTGATGTGAGGGAGAAACATCAATTGGTTGCCTACTATACACACCCTGACTGAGGACCAAACCCAAAACCTGACATGTGCTCTGACCAGGAATTGAACCAGTGACTTTTTTCTGCATGTGACGATGTTCAACCAACTGAGCCACACCAGCAAGGCAAGCATTTTTAATTTTTATGACTATATTTTACATGGCACTTATGAGACTAAAATTATATATAGTTTATGTCTGTGTGTGATGGGGGGAGTGTTGGTATATGTGTGGTTTAAGGTATGTGAGAGAGAGGTAACTTATACAAATCAAATCCATGGGCCAGAATACCAGAGGTGAAGTTGAATTTGTCTAGTAGAGATGCATTTTAACATAAAACAAATATTAAAAATAAAACAGTGGGAGAATTAAATGCTACACCATCACTATCTTTAAGAAGACTGGAAAGGATGACATTGTATGGAGCAATACAATGAACAATTTATGTATTTTCAAAGTACAGATAAAACATGACACAAAATGGAGCATATGCTCGGCCATAAAACAAAATGTAATAAGTGTAATAAGTGCATGGAACAGACTGTACAACCTATGAGGGAAGGCGGGGGTGAGGGGGTAAGAGATCAACCAAAGGACTTGTATGCATGCATATGAGCATAACCAATGGACATAGACAGTAGAGGGGGTGAGGGCTTGTGCTTGGGGGTGGGGGTGGCCAGGGAGAGGTCAATGGGGGAAAAGGAAACACATGAAATACTTTAAACAATAAAGAATTTAAATTAAAAAATGTAATAAGTGTAAATGATTGAAATAAAGAGTGTTCTCTGATGAAAACTGACTCTATTTATAAATTAATAACAAAAATGGACTTAAAAACTCCAAAATACTTTAAAAGTAAATAATCTATGCATCAAATTTAGGAAAATTAGACATATTTTAATTAAATGATAACTAAATCACAACATATTGACATTTGTATAAGGTAGCTAAAGTAGTGCTCAGAAGGAAATTAAATATGTAAATGCTTGTATTAAAGAAAATGAAAACATAATATCACAAACTCTGATTCTACTTTAATCTAGAGAAAAAAATAAAACCAAAATAATAAGAAAACAAGAAATAATAAAGAGTATCAATTAATGAAATGGAAAATAGAAAAAGTAGTGGAGATAAATCAATAAAATCTGAATTGAGTTTTTCTAAAAGATTTTTAAGCATTATCTTAATTGTTAAATGGGGGGAAAGCCACAAATCACAAATTACTGGTATCACAACTTTAAAAAGGAACATTAAAAGGAAAATGAGAAAATAGTATAAACAAGTTTAGTCCAATTATTCCAACAACTATATGCAATGGCAATTGTCTGAAAAGCACATATCTAAACTTAAGTTTCTAATGATTAAAACTTCTACAAGAAAATATAGGAAAAATGCTTGTGACATTGGAGAACAGGATTTTTTAAACAGGTCAAAAAAAAATAACCACAAAATGGTGATAAAATCGAATCCACTTAAATTAATATATTTTGATATTTAGAAGACTCCATTTAAAAATGAAGGTTTGTGGTTTTTTTAAAAGTTATTTACAATATGTGCACTTCTAAAGGACTTTTATTCAGAATATAATGATTGCAACTCAGTAGTAGAAGATATAGTATTTAATAAAGCATTTAAAAATATTAATAAATGCATGCCCTCAGAACCAGAAAATACATGCTATACACCCAATACAAATGCTCCCATGCATATGTGTAGCAAAAGATACATAAAAGAATGTTCATGATAGCATTATTCATAATAGGTCACAGTGAAAACAATTTAAATAATAATCAACAGTAGAAAATACACCATGATTATATTATGTTGCATTCTACAACATGGATACATTTCAAATCATAATGCTTAGTGTAAATATCCAGGCAAAAAGGTCAGGGCAAGTAAAAACCATCTACGGAGATGGTGATTGACTGCGAATGGATATTATGGGGGGCATGAGAGGCACTGAAAATCTTTTGCTGTTGTTGTTATTGTGGTCTTTCTAATATTCCCTTTTCTCTCTTTCTTTTAATAGACTTTCTTCTGAAAGCAGTTTTAGGTTTATAGCAAATTTCAAAAAAATACAGAGCTTTGCCATATCCCCCTTACACCCGCACATGCAGAGCTTCCTCTGTTATTACCACCCCGCTCCCCAGAGTGGTATGTTTGATACAACTGATGAACCTACATTAACACATTATTATCACCCAGAGTTCATAGTTGCTGGTCACGTTTTATTTCTTGACATAGTGTATTAAGTCACATTTAATGTAGGAGCTTTTGGGTAGTGATCAAAGAAATGTAGCCTTTAAAGGAGCAAGGGAACCCTGATTGACTAGAGCAGCGGTTTTCAACCTTTTTCATCTCATAGCACCTATAAATTAATTATTAAAATTCTGTGGCACACCAAAAAAGCATATATTTTTGCCCATCTGACAAGTTAGGTATAATTTTGATTCATTCACACCAGACAGCTATTGGTGTGTTGGGTGTTGTCATTTTTTTATTTGACATTCTAAGGGAAAAGAGGTCATGTTTTAAAAATTCTTGCCCCCATTGGTTTGGCTCAATGGATAGAGTGGCCTAAAGGGTTCTGGGTTCAAGGACACATACCTTGGTTGTAGGCTCCATCCCAGCCCAGTCAGGGTGGCCGCCCACAATAGCCAACCAATTGATGTGTCTCTCTCACATTGATGTTTTTCTCCCTGTCTCTCCCCCTCTCTTTCTGTCTCTCTAAGTATCAATGGAATCCTCAGGCGAGGATTAACAAAAATAAGTAAAAATTATTGTGGCATGCTGATTGAAAAATGCTAGGCAAGAAGAACATTGAATTATGATATATGTATCTGTAAAAATGCCCTCAATTGAACTACATCTATGGGATACTTCAAATCTGGGATAATCCTTTAACGTTTATCAAGATAAAAGGGCCAGTTTCTTGTAGCTCTATAGTGACAAGTTACTAAATGGAAGATGTTCACAGGAAGAGACATAACCTTGGGTTATACCTTCCCTGTAGAAGACTTCAGCAGATAAAGTTTCTATTAACTTGGGGAAAGGAGAGCCTCAATCATTGTTATGGGCCAGATTGTGTCAACTTGAACGTCATATGTTGAAATCCTAACCCCCAGTACTTCAGAATGTGATTTTATTTTGAAATAAGGCCTGGTAAAGAGATGATTAAAATAAGGTGAGGCATTTGGGGTGGTCCCTAACCCACTCTTACTGGAATCCTTGTAAGAAAATTCAACACACAAAGAGCTCTCAGGTCATGTGCACGCAGAGGGAAGGCCAAGTGAGAATAGTTAGAAATAGGTCATTTGCAAGCCAAGCAGAGATGCTCAGAGGAAATCAAGCCTCTGACACCTTGATCTTGGATATCTGGCCTCCCGAACCATGAGGAAATAAATTTCTATTGTTTAGACAACCTATTCTGTGGCGTTTTGTTATGACAGCTCTGCCAACTAATTCAGTCATGAAGGGATGATCTAGGTGGAACACCACAGAATTTACTACTACCGACCCCTGCCCTACCTTTATTTATCTATTTTGTGTAGAAAGTTTATCCCAACTGCAAAGAGTTTCAGCAGGATTCTAGTTGGCTTTTTTTTCCCCCTAGAGAAACTTAAAAGAGGAAAGTTAATGAGATAAATCACAGGACAAGGGCTGCAGCTGGTCTAGAGGCCACACTTGGTATCACTACTATGTGCCTATTTTAAATTTCCTCACCCTCAACTTGTATCTCTGCTGATCCATATGGCTTATTTTGGGAGGGATCTGGTCCACTGGTCATCATGTCCTCTCAGATTTGCTGAATTTTATCCATTTGCCATCACCATTATGCAGGGAATAGCAAGAGGTACTGTGTTGAGCTGTGTAGATGCCAAACATTTTAAGCACATGGGCTCAGGTGTTCCTATTCCGAGTCCAGAGTCCTATTTCTTCCCAATTGCAGCACTGATCTTACCATAGCAGACTCTCTGGGACGGAACATCATCCTTCGCTGGAGCTCTGCTACCACTAGAATTAAGTCCGGGACCTGATCACCTTTTCTGCCCTCTTGCTGCAGCAAATGAGTCTCTTTATATGCTGCCAAAGAGGCCCTCTGGCTCTTACATTTCACCTTAAATTGGTGATTAATTACCCTAAGCCTTTTATTGTTTTTCTTCAATGCATGATTAGTCCCATCCAATTTCATAGTTCTTATAACTATTATTTTCCCCTAATGTCTCAAATGCTTGAGATAGTGTACCCACCAATGCATTAATTTTGATTCGTATTTCAGTCCAGTTCACCACCAGTGTAAGTTTTAACAATTGCACTGCTACGCATGCCACAAGCTATCAGTATTCAACCTACCATCTACTAGTATAATTACTAGTAGAGTCCTCATTACAAGGAGGCCAATGAATGATACATTTCTATAGTCCTGATTTCAATGCTACTTTCTAGGATCAATTCTCTTACCAACTCTCTTAGATGACATCCTTTTGAAAATAGACACTGAAGCAGAAATTTAGATTCATGGACTCTTGGGGAAAATATCCCCAAGATAAGTAGGGTTGGACAAAACAAACAAACAAACAAACAAAAACAAAAAACACACCACACATTGAACTGCAAAATAGATGCAGGAGGTTCAACTGATGCAATGGTGAGCTTTGTGGCTCAGATAGCCTTTATGATTTATCTTATTCAAAGCAAGGGTTTTAGGCTTTTGTACTCACCTGTCAACCTGTCATTGGATGAGTTCTGTACCCAGGAGACAACATAGCCTTGAAAATGGCAGCCACTTTGGGCCAACGGTATTTCCTATGGAGGCACTTAGTTGTGAGAAGCCAACATTCTTGGCAACTGAAGAAATGAATGTCTTACTCTCAAGAAGAGAATTTCAGTGGCAAATACAGCATATTTTGCATCTACTAAGTGATTGCATAGGTGTGATAATTTTGCCAAAATTAACTGACTGGAAACAATGCTTTTTGAATTTGTAGACGTGTATTTTTTTAAATAAGAATATTAGAAATTGGAAAACAAAGAGTATGCCAATCATTGTAAAAACTTAAGAGTAAACTGTAAATTTACACCAAGAGATAGCAAAAGCATTGGGGTGAGATGCAATTCAAAGTGTTGCAGTGTCACTTTTTAAGAAGTTCTATTTTGCTTACCTAATTTGCAATATTTTATTTGCTTATGTCAGCTAAATGAATGAATAATTGAATGTAGTTCTATAGTTTATTTCTTTGGAATTTGTTTCCTCTTTGTATTTGTTCTTGAATTATGAAAAAGAATTATCTGATTATATATTACCCTCTACTGATCTATTATCTATCTATAATCTATTATCTATCTATCTATCTATCTATCTATCTATCTATCATCTATCTATCATCTATGTATCACCTATCTTCTATCTATCTATAAATCATCTATCATCTATCATTATTGAACATTATATTTCTGGACATACATTAGTATTCATTACTCATTTTCCCTTTCTTCTATTGGCACTGTTTATGCTTTTTTGAAGAACACCAGGGAGAGGTAGGCAAGGGCAGTGCCTCTCAAATTCTGCCTTGTGCCTATTAGCAGACTGACATAGCATGTGGAGGAACATGTGTTCTTTAAAAGGTAAAATGTGAGGCTTTCAAAAGTGATCTGCAAAGATTACGTTGCTCTCAATAAGAAAACAATTTAAAAATGATGGTTGTAGAGTGAAGAGAAAAAAGTTTCAGAGGAAAAAAAAAAGAGGACCAAGAATATGGCATTTACAGTGCATGTGTTTATTGTGTCATAAACAATTTCCTATGGTGAAAAAGCAGACAATGAACTTTAATATTCATAATAATTGAACATTTTATTTTATAATGGTCCCTTAATTGTACAAGATTAAAATTTCTATGAATTATAATGAGGTAAATAAAATATCTTGCTTACAAAGAATATAATCTGTTAAGAGGAATAGTGCAATCATGTGAAGTAAATTAAGAACACAAGATTGGCATAAATCAGAACAGGTACTAAAAATTCTCCAATGACATATAATGGAAAACAAAGTGGTTCTAATAAACACAAGATACTTGAGATGATTTAAAATTATTTGAAAAAGTGTAAGTTTTCTGACATCATATGTGATTTTTCCTTTATTTTGATGAGATCCAATTTATAAAATTTTTCTTTAATAAATTCTGTTTTTAGAGATATTTTAAAGAAAATACTGCCTACTATAGGTTCACAATTTTTTCCCCTAGAAATTTTCTTCCAAGCTTTTTATAATTTTACATTTTGCATTGAGATTTATGATCCATTTTGAATAAAATTGAATATAACAATGTGGTATATTATCATAGTTAATTTTAGGATTTGTATATCCAATTCTTCAGCATCATTTGTTGAGAAAAGCACTCTTTCACCAAGAAATGTTCTTTGCATTGTGTTTGGAAAGTAATAGAATACATATACGTGTATCTATTTCTGGATTGTCTATTTTGTTTTAGTTACCTACATCTATCTTTATCCCAACACTATGCTGTACCAGTTATAGAGGTCAGTAAGTTCTGAAATCTGTTAGTGTATTTCAAAATTAGGTGCAAAGGATGCAATTAAGTTTTTTGTGTTTTTTTGTTTGTTTGTTTGTTTTGTTGTGGTTATCTGAGGATATTATTCCCATTGGCTTTTAGAGAGAGTGGAAGTGAGGAAGAGTGAGGAAGAGAGGAGGAAGATCAATATGAGAGAGAGAAATCAATTGGTTGCTTCATGCATGCACCCTGACCAAAGCTTGGGATCAAACCTGCAACCCAGGTACATGCCCTTGACCAGGAATCGACCCCAAGACCCTTTGGTGCCCCGCTGATGCTCTAACCACTAAGACACAGTAGCCAGGGCAAGAATTATATATTTTTTTAACTGGGAATCCATGTACCCTAAGAACTTAATACCAATGAAAGAGAGAATGGACTTAAAAGGGACAACTTATCAGTCACCATAATGATCTGTTCTTATCAGTCACCATAATGATCTGTTCCTTTTGCCAACCAATTCTTTTTCCCATATATGAAAAGTATTCACAAATAACCAAGGGGAAAATATCAGTATCCCATATAGCAATTACATTCAATTTAATGTCCAGAATATATCTTCTCATGATCTGCTGACTGAAAACTCAAAGAAAATTATATGCCTGTTAAGCCAACTGAATGTATAATGATAGGTTAGAATAATGATGAGTGCATTTTATAAGTTCTATTTCAAAAAGTTAAAAATAGACTACATAGAGTGCTCACTATTACATGTCAATATTAAAAATCTGCTATGCAAGAACTGCAGAGACTCAGCCCTGAGAGTAGAATAAGTAGAGAAAACTCAATGTGCCATGTTATATATATTTTTTTCTTGAGAGTTGGCCTGGCCTACCACCTGCTATTTTATAGCAATAGGGGCACAGATTAAAGCTATATAACTAAAAGGGGATCTTCATGAATTTGAGTTTAACACTGTTCATTTTCACAAGTTACTTTGGCAGGATACTGGTTAAAGCATGAAAGATTTCTGCTACACAGAATCTGTGAAGAAAGTAATTGGAGGACAGGACAAGTCCACAGATCTGCAATGGGAAGGATTATTTCACTGGAGGAAGTTATTGAATAGTTCATAGAAGTTGGGTGTTCCAGGCACCTTGGAGGTCATAGAACCATTGGCAGAGATCTAGAAGTGGCAAATGTAAGGGATAGAGTAGAGACTCTGCTGGGGAAGGATTAGATTTATAACCATTGAAAGAACACAGAACTATAAGATTTCAGGGAAGGAAACTGGGAAGAAATTAAGTTTCCTCTGACAGATACAGCAACAGAGCAGAGATTTTGTTCACATGGGTTCTGTAGCACGAACTAGAAACATTTCAGCATTAGCTGAGTCCATAACTATTTTCTCTCTAATTAAAGCCATTTAACACTAATTTCTATAAATATTTTTTTCTATCACAAAATCTGCCTGTGGTATCTTCTTTTGTCCTTATCTCTATGAAAAGTGACATTTCTGTTCTAACTTGTCTTGTGTCCTTGCCTTTTCCTCCCCATCTTTGCAAAGATTCAGGGGCCATTCTGTTTTTTCTTCCAAGCTCTGTTGTACGTTCCAACACTCTGCTGAACATCTGCTTAGTTCAAATTAAGCATAATAAAAACAGTAAATATCAGCAGGTGTTGGAGCAACGAGAATGCTCATGTAATGCTGGTGGGAGGATAAATTGATATGAATTTAGAAAATAGTTTAATAAAATCAGGTAACTGTCCCAGGTACAAGTTTTGATCAGGAATTACACTCCCATGTTTATACAAAACAGAAACTCAAGTAAACATGTACCAGTAAAAAAAGGCGTCTTAAAGTTTCTTATCTTACATTTTAAGTTTTACAATACAGGGCACAAGGATCTCAGTTATGCACACTTGTTTTTGTCAGTCTTTTACATTTTAGCCTTTGTTTTTATTGTTTCTCACGAATATCCCCAAAATTGTCTGTGATATTTTAACTCTTAGAACATCAAATGCTGTTCCATGGGAAGCTCTCAATGTACCATTGTTTCTTTCACAATTGAGTCTGTTGATGGTTATCTATGTCTTTATGCTATATAGACATATGACAAATTGTGATGATTCCCTGGCTTTATTAGATAGAATATTATTGTAAATAACACACTGCTTTTTATCACTTTATTATCAAATATTATTACAAAACAATTCAGTCCATGAAGAATTATATTTATGAGTGAAAATAATTCTAAGCCTTTTTTGGTCTCCACATGTTGTGAATCCCTTCTATTTTCAACCTTTGGTGTACTACTACTACTGTTGATTTAAATGAAAGTGTATATTTTCCTAATAAAAACAATTCTTGTTTCACCATGTGAAATTTGATCAAAAATAAATAGTAGAAATTTTACTTCCTCAATTTATATAGTAAATGTTGAACTAAATTTAAAAATAGGCTTCAATAAAATTGATCATAAAAGTAACAAGTTACAAAATAAATAAATGTTTACTTATTTTTAGAGGCAGTTACAGTTGAAAAACATTATATCAGTAGTTTATGAATTGAAATATATTTAAATATATCGGTTAGTATGAATTGACAGAAAAGCTGAAATAATAAGAAAATGGGTAATGTGAAAACATTTTAATAATATTCCCTTTTATCATCTCCCTTGTCCTTTTGGGTTCTGTTGGGTATCTGAAGGCGGTATGGGGGATAAAATAATGGTCAAATAGTACCTCAGTCCTGCCACAAGTTCACTGTGGCAATAAGAATATTAAAGACATTGGAACTATTCTTAGGCCATAAATATTCACAGAGTCAAATATACTTCCATATGGAGGTGACACTTAATGTGAGAATGGAAATAATGAGTAGGATTTTAACAGGTGTGATTTCACCAGGCAAAGAAAGTAAGAATATTCCTCAGACTGACACTATGGCGATTACACCAAAAACAGCATAGAAAAATAAGTCTTAGCCTGGCTGGGGTGGCTCAGGTGGTTGAGTTTTATCCCAGGCATTGAAAAGTCTTCAGTTGGATTCCTGGTCAGGGCACTGTGGGAACCACTCCAGAGTCCCCTGACACCCAAGGCCACTCAGAGTGTGAAAGGCCTCATTATTAATATGCCGCACTGGCCAAGGCCGCTCTGAACATGGGATTCCTAATCAGAATGTCCAGGAATTACACAGCTGCACGGTCACAGCGATCTGATGGTACACTGTGCCTTGCTGTAGCCAACTGATTGATGTCACTGTTGGCAACTAGCCTACTTTGTGGAAGTAGTATTAAAAGTATATTGCTAAGGCTAGAGAGCTCAGAGCTGTGAGGGAAGCTCAGAGGTAGTTACTATGTGAGGCTACAGAGACCAGCCAGTGTGCTGGGCAGGGGAAATAGGAGAAGCTGCTGAGCCAGAAAGGCTACCGAGGAAGTAGCTCTAAGAGAGAGCTTAGGTACTGCTACGATGTGAGGCCTGAGTCAAGGGGGCAGCGTGCAACTGCTCAGATAAGACTGTGGATACAAAGACTATTAGAGGTGCTAATGTGTAGGAAACATATGCATTTACCAGCTGGTGTATGGCTGCCTGATTGGGACACTGTTATGAAGGACTGTCTTGTCTAATGGCTTATGGCCACTGTATTCTGCAATAAAGACTCATTCTTACACACCCACAACTTCTCATGGCTTCTCTGTCTAAGACCAGGCATCCTAGGAGGTCCAGCCCCAGGCAGAGGGGCTCGGACCCGGCACCTGTACCTAGTGAGCAGAAGATAAAGGAGGATCTTGGACTAAGTTCCCAACAGTTAGTGCAGTGGGTAGGGCTCCAGAAGGAACCTGCCCTGGAGTAGTCGGGAATAATTTAGAAAAATATATGGACTCAGAGCAGCAGTGCTATACAGTGCTCATGTGTCTCTGACAGGCACATACCCAAGTTTCAGGTTTGATTCCTGGTTGGACTTGTGAGGGAGGCAACTGATCTCTCTCTCTCTTTCTCTCTCTCTTTCTCTCTCTTCTCCTCCCTTCTTCTCTCTCTAAAATCAATAAAACTGCCCTGGCCAGCATGGCTCGGTGGTTCAGCATCGACCTGTGAACCAGGAGGTCATGGTTAGATTCCTGGTCAGGCACATGCCTGGGTTGCTGGCTTGATCCCCAGTGTGAGGCATGCAGGAGGCAGCCGATCAATGACTGTCTCATCATTGATGTTTCTGTCTCTCTGTCCCTCTCCCTTTCTCTCTGAAATAAAATATATATATATATATATATATATTTAAAATCAATAAAATACATTTTGAAAAAAGTTTTCTGTTTCTCACCATGCAACTTTGTGGCAGCTAACTTCTGCTTGAGCAAGTAATAAGAGAGAAAGATAGAGAGAGAAGGAAAGGAGAAGAAAGGAAAAAAGAGGAGGGGAGAAAAGAGGAAAGAAGAAAATGGACAAGATGAGCACCACAGTGACTTTTATAACCTAATGTTAGAAAGGGCTTACGGTCACTCTGTCATGTTCTATTGGCAATGCAGACCAACTCTGCCTCACATGTTAGGCTGAGGAAACCAGAAGTGGCCATCACTGGGGAGAACTTGGAGGCTGTGTTTCCTACTGGCTCATTCACTGTGAGGCTACCATTCGCTGTGGCCAGGACAGCAGGACAATGCCATCTTTCATTGGAAACATGGGTGGAAGCTGTATTTTCAAATAATTCCGCCTAAGAAGGAGAGGACTGTTCCCAGGGGAAGAGAGTAGTGCTGTGCAATTGCCTCCCTGCACCACACACACACACACACACACACACACACACACACACACACACACACACGTCTACTACAAAATGAGAACATTTTAGATCCTATTCATTCTGTGTCATCATTCCATTTCTTTTCTGCTTTACCTTATTTCTGGCTTCTAGATCAAATAGTTGAAAATTATCTGACTCAAACAAAATATTTGTATATTCAAAATGCAAATTCAATATATTCCCATACATTTTTATTGGAATTGTCACCTTGTGTGTTTTTGAGTGCCTAACACATAAGAAATTTAGTTTCTTATCAATTCATCAACTATGAAATAAAAGAAAGCAAACATATGTTGTTATGAGTTATAGTTTCACTTTAGCCCCTCAAACAAATATGAAAACAGAGGCAAGAAATGTGTTATAGTATACTATCATATTTGTTCTTAGGTTTTATAATCCATATAGACTCTTCCAATGATAGTTCTATATTTAGAATATTAAAAAGTTTTTTGTTTTGTTTGTTTGTTTGTTTTTTGTTTTTGTTTTTATGTCTTCGATGTAGAAAGACTGGTCATGATGGCTTAAATGGAAGACTCTGTATACTTAATACTGCTCTAAGTAGCCTGGTTTTAGCACTTTTAAGATGTATAAAAGAAATGTAAGTAGTTACAGGACAATATCTTTCAGAGTCTTGAAATAAGTCTTTTTATTACTTTATTTGTATAGTTAAATTTTTGTGGGACCATAAATTTAGACATATATATGTGTGCAATTCTAAAAAGCACCACTGAGAGGAGCTCTAACCAAGATGATACAATATCTGGCTCTGATCCATAACCCCTTTCCTTTAGTGAAGTTAACATGAATTTGTTTTAAAACCTTAGTTTTGAGTTTCATCTTTTGGAAAGCTGAGGAATATTTTTGCCTTAAATTTACAAGAAATATAATTATTTTTCTCTAATGTCCCAAATTTTCTGTAGTTTTGACCATTGTAAGTGGAAAAAGGTCCATGCTTACTTACCACACAGAAATATAGAAAAGCCTTTTTCCTTGAGGAAAATATTTGCAAGGATCCTGAAACATACAGTAGTATTTAAATAAACAAGTATCTATATTTATCTAAAATTAATATAATTCATTTTATGGATATAATACTACTCTTCTTTTGTAAATGTATTATCATAAATTCAAACTTACCTAATAATAATAGTAATAATAATAATAAGGACAACAACAATAACAATGCTTTACACATCATTTACTCAGGTGCATTAATTGTTAACATTTGCCCTATTTTTCCTATTACAATTTTTTAAGCCATTGAGAGTAAGTTGTAGTTATCCTAGTAATTTACTTTTACATATACCATATTAAGAAGCTATTTTTTTTTTTTCAAAAATCATTAGGCCAAAAATTGAGGGTCATCTTATATACAAAAGTCAGCCGAAAAGGGAGTCACATGGGTGCGTAGCTGCCCATGCCTTGTCAAATAGGCTTCCTTCCATCACAAGCCTTATTGTTACTAATGTCAACTGATGCCATAACTGGAGATGGAGATAGAGAGTGCGCAGATGCAACAGGACCAGAGCGTTCCGAGCGCATAAAGATGTCAAAAAATAAAAAGATAAATACCAGTAAGCAATTGTCTTACTCTAAAAAATTCAAACTGAATGTAATCAGTTATGCAAAAGAACACGGAAATAGAGCTGCAGAGAGACAATTTGGACCTCCTCCCACTGAGTGTATAATCATACAGAGGAGAAAACAGGAAGAACAACTCCTTAAGGTGCCAAAAAAGAAGGCCTTAAGAGGAAACCCAGCAAAATGCTTAAAATGTTGATTTCTTAATTTTGAGTTGGAAAAGTGGGAGGCGCCTTATACATGGGAAAATATGGTAACTGTGTATTCTAAAAACAAGGACATTGTTTCATACAACCTTAGTTACAAAAGTCAAGAAATCTGTTATAGAACTGATATTGACATTGTGGATGAAAGGGGTCACATACCAAACCTGACAAGCTCAGGCGAGGTCTGCATGGTGGCCTTACAAGCTCAGAGACCTAAAATAACCGCACAGGATGGCCTGAGGTTAAAACTTCTTAACTACCAAAACCGGTTTGGCTCAGTGGATAGAGCGTCAGCCTGCGGACTGAGAGGTCCCGGGTTCGATTCTGGTCAAGGGCATGTACCTGGGTTGTGGGCACATCCCCGGTGGGGGATGTGCAAGAGGCAGCTGATCGATGTTTCTCTCTCATCGATGTTTCTATCTCTCTGCCTTCCTCTCTGTGAAAAATCAATAAAATATATTTAAAAAAAAAAAAAAAAACTTCTTAACTAACAGTGAGTCATGGTCAGTAGTCATCTTCAAGGCCAGTATCTTCCTTGACAAAAGTTAATTGTTACCTTAGTTGTTACCTGTCCATTGTCTCTTTGCTTCCAGGATAACATACTTTTGCAATGTCAGAGCAATTTCCTTTTCCAGGACCCTTTGGGGCACAATGTCTAACCAGAGCAGGAGACCACAACCCTCACTGTTACTTATTCCCCCACACCATCTCTATGTCCCATAAATGTTCATTGTTAACTATCTCACACCCACCAATGTAAAGGAAGTATCTGTAACTTCATTTTACTTTTTGTCCAATCTCAGAGATGGTCCTCCCCCTCCCGCCCCCTCTTTGCTTTCTCCCACCTCCCTAATCTACCACCAATGGATTTCATGTAACCCTTCTTATGTCCCCTCCTTTAATTCTAATGTATAACATAAACTGTAAAACTGACATTCTTCAGAGCATTTTCTCAATCTATTGAGATTTTGCTTCCTGGCGATTTTCATCAGTTTGGCTCAAATAAACTCATAAAAATACAGGATTGGAGGTTTCTTATATGGGCAATAAAATACTGTTGATATAATACTGTTATCTAATCTATAGTTCATAATAAAATTTTTTCAATTTTCTCAATAATGTCTTTTATTGCCACTTTTTTCCCCAATTCAGGATCTAATCTATGATCACATATTGCTGTTAGTTGTCATGGCTTTTTATAGTCTTTTTAACTGGAACATTTTTCCATCTTTCATAACCTTAACATTCCAGGCCAATTATGTTGTTAAATGTCTTTTGGTTTTTTTTTTTTAATCTTTCATCATGATTAGATTCAGGATGTGCATTTTTGGCAAGATTTCCACAGAAGTAATGCATCTTTTTCATCATGTCATATTAGTTTCTCCTAATTTTGGCAATGTTATTTTTGATCATATAAGTGAGGTGGTATCCTTTGAAATTAATTCATTTGTAGGGAGACTATAGTATTCATAATTATACCCACTAATTTATGTGTTTTTTATACAATGTACTCTTAACTAACACTATTAAAAGGTAAAAATGATTTATTTTTACTACATAAACAACTTAAATAGAACATTGGGGAGAGAATCAAAGATTGAGTCTTATTCCTGCCTAAAATTGTTTTTGTCCTCAGATAAAACTTTTATTTTTTTACGCTGTACTACTGCAAAACTCTAAAGTAAGTAATTTGGCTCCCAAAGAGCAATTATTCTACTCCTTTTACACCAATAATTTACTGTTACTCCTTATTTTTAACTTTATTTTAATTGTTGACACTATTACCACTGCCCACATCCTCCCCGCTTCCTTTGCCCACCTCCCCACATCCCTCACCTCCCCCTTTCCTCTGGCAATCACCACACTCTTATCTGTGTCTATGGGCTTTGCATATATTTTCTTTGGCTAATCCCCTCACCTTTTTCATAGGGTGATCCCTGCCCTTTCTATTCTGAAAACTGTTAGTTTGTTCCATGTATCCAAGCTTCTGTTTCTATTTTGTTTGTCAGTTTATTTTGTTCATTAGCTTTCTCACATATATGATAAGTGAGATCATATGGTATTCATCTTTCTCTAGCTGGTTTATTTCACTTAGCATAATAGTACCTGATGTATTTCATAGTGCCATAGTCTTAAAGCTACAAACATTTGAAAATTAACCTCCTTGTCTTTCAAAAGCTTTTACAAGAACTAATTACATTTAAATCACTGTATGTGTTACTTCTTGTAAACCGTAAAAACTTAGATGAAGAAATATTACAGAAAATTTTTGAAGTTTTAATGGGTGTTTAAATATGATGTTAATCACTATTTAAATATAATCTTAATTTTAAATGAAATTTTATTATTGTCTTAAATTTTGCTGCTGGAAGGAGAAAAGAGCCGAACTGTGTAATCCATTTCTTTGAAAACTAAAGGCCTGGTGCACAAAAATTTGTGCACTTGGGGGGGGGGGGGGAGAGGAGGTCCCTCAGCCCAGCCTGTGCCCTCTCACAGTCTGGGACCCCTCAGGGGATGACCATCTGCTGGCTGAGGCCTGCTCCCCAGGGGATTGGCAATCAGAAATCCCTCTGGCAGCCCAGCAGCCTTTGGGGGATGTCTACTTGCCAGCGGGGAGCAGACCAAGCTGCAGTCAGACAACCTTAGCGCTGCTGAGGAGGCAGGAGAGGCTCCCACCACCACCACTGTACTGGCAGCCATCAGCCTGGCTTGTAGCTGAGCAGAGCTCCCCATGTGAGAGTGCCCTGACCACCAGAGGGCAACTCCTGCATTGAGTGTCTGCCCCCTGGTGGTCAGTGTGTGCCATAGTGACCAGTCATTCCTAGTCTTTCTGCTGTTAGGGTCAGTTTGCATATTACACTTTTACTATATAGGATAGAGGCCTGGTGCACAGGTGGGGGCCAGCTGGTTTGCCCTGAAGGGTGTTCCGGATCAGGGGGGGGGTCCCGCTTGGGTATCTTGCCAGCCTGGATGAGGGACTGATGGCTGTTTGCAGGCTGCCCGCACCCCCTTCAGGGTGGGGGTCCCCACTGTTGTGCCTGGCCAGCCTGGATGAGGGGCTGACGACTGTTTTTAGGCTACCTGCACCCCTTCAGGGTGGGGTGTCCCCACTGGGGTTACTGGCAGGCCTGGATGAGGGGCTGATGGCTGTTTTCAGGTTGCCCGCACCCCCTTCAGGGTGGGGGTCCCCACTGGGGTGCCTTGCCAGCCTGGATGAGAGGATGAGGGCTGTTTTCAGGCAGGCCAAGCCTGCAACTGAAACTCCCAGTCTCTCCTTTTTGTTGTTGTTGTTATTTTTTTTATTCTGGGATTTATTTACCTTCTGTAATTGAAACTTCGTTGCAGCTCCAGCTCCAAGGCCAGCTGGCTGAAAGC